>NC_053394.1:75130208-75482823 GCF_905171765.1 Bufo bufo | reverse complement strand
ACCCACGCCAAAAGTTTGAAGCTGTATCATCATCCCGAGGACGACAATAAAGTTGAATTCAGGAGGGCATCAGGTGCATAACTACCTGATACTCCTACATTAATTAATGCTGAAAGCATACGATCTTTATGTACCTGGTTGGCAACCATGAGGAGGGCTTGAGCAGCCCCCTGAGCATCGACCCACCAGGAAAATTCCCTGGAGGGTCTATGGCTGATGCTCTGGAGTTGTGATGCCAAAGACTATGGGGGTCATTGATTAAAACCGGCGTTTTAATAACCCCTATATCTGGCGGTGAATCTACTGAAGTTATGAAGAGGTGCTAAAACAGGTGTTGGCCCATCCCTTTCCTCACCCATGCCACTCCCACTTTTTTACACCTGGCATGAGCAGGGAAAAGTCGCAGATTGAGGCACAACTAACCGTTGTGCTGCAATCTGTGCCTGAAATAAGCCTAATATAGGCGTATTTCAGGATAATAAATGACCCCCTATATTGCTAACCACTAATAGACCTCACCTCACAGCCAGAACCTGAAGATCTTAATGTTAGGTCACCAGGCTCTTCTCCATTTTTTTGCGGACAGTTCAGCATGTCCGCAAAAAAAACGGATTGCATTCCGTTTTTTTGCTGATCCATAGACTTCAATAGGGCCATGTACTGATTTTCACTGACAAGTATAGGACATGTTTAATTTTTTTGCTGAGCCTTGCAATGGAAGAAAAGGGCCCGATAGAAGTGAATGGGAGAGCATCTAATCCGCAAATTAAAAAGGATCCGCATTTTTGCGGACAGCATACGGCCATCTGAATGAGACCTAATGCTAGGAAGCTGACCAGTGCCGGCAACTGGTGTGGGTCTCATAAATCCGCTATATACTCTAGTGCAGGGCAGAGGGCAAGAACATCTGAGGTATGAAGCATGTATGGCTATCGAAAAGGTACAAGAAGTAAGACGATGGACACAGGTTACAAGGCCAAGACTTCAGGAATTGGATGCTTGTGTTTTATTTTCCAGCAGGAAATACTGACTGAGCTACACCCAGAACAGTGGCTCATAAGACATCATTTTCTAACAAAGTCTAGCCAGCAAACAGGCTGACAGCCTGTCAATCAGGGTCCTTTTACACAGACCAATATTTCAGGCAATTATGTTAAACGAACAAAGGGGGACATTTATTAAATCAGATATATCAGTTTTGGTTAAATTAGCAAAAATCATGTTGCTCACCAATTTTCACACTGGTCTATGTTTAAAAGCTGAAAGTGAGATTAGACCTGGATTATGTCTCATTTAGGTCTTGTTCACACGACCGTTGCCCCTCCGTGCCCGTGCTGTGGACCTCAAATTGCTGGTGTTCCAAGCGGTCAGGCTCCTGGCTCAGAGACCGTTGAGGAGGACATCAGTGACGTGCAGACAGAACTCAATGATGATGTACCCAATCGAAATTGAGAGCAGGCTGATGAAGGGGTTTCATCATCGTCGGGAGAAGAGGGTGACAGCTTGCACGTGAGGCAGCGGAGGAGCCAGCAAGTCGGTAGCATGGCCAGGAGTCAGAAGGTTGGCAGTAGTGGGAGGTCGGGAGCCAAACATGCCCAGGGTAGACCGCCCGTTTTGCCGCAGCCTACCTGCCCAGAAAGTAGTGGTGCAGGGGTTCACGGAGGCAGTGGTGGTAGCACTCAGTCACTGGGGAGTTTTGGGGGTAAAATCACCAACTCAGCGGTGTGGCAGTTTTTGTACCCTGCCACCTCACATTGAAGACTGACTTTTGTCAAGATGAATCAGGCGTGGATCAGCCAGGATTTCCACCCACCAATGCCTGATGCATCAGATTAGATCATCCATGCTGCATCACCCAAACCTTGACAAAAGAGATCGGTTTCTTCTGGCTGGGAGCCAGGAAGCACTGAAAAACTAATAAGGAAAAAAATATAATATGTAAAAAAACAAATAATAGCCTCCAAACTAGAGACCGAGAGATTAATTGCCAAAGAGAACAAAACTAGCCCTAAAATGTTCTTCAATTATATAAATGGTAAAAAGTATAAATCTGAAAGTGTCGACCCTCTACAGAGGAATGAGGGGGGAGTTGCAGAGAGCGACGAGGAGAAAGCAAAGCTATTAAAGAGGACCTATCACTAGAATAAAACATCTAAACTAACTATACAGACATGTAGAGCGGCGCCCAGGGATCCCCCTGCACTTACTGTTATACCTGAGCGCCGCTCCGTTCGCCCGGTATAGCCTCCTGTATCTTCATAGTTAGGCTCCACCCAGGGGAACCTGCCGACGTCTCATTCTTCCATGCTGTAGCGCTGGCCCATCGCAGCGCTCAGCCTCTCAGGCTATGAGCTGAGCGCTGCGATTGGCCAGCGCTACAGCATGGGAGAATGAGACGCCGGCAGGCTCAACTGGGTGGAGCCTAACTATGAAGATACCGGAAGCTATACCGGGTGAACGGAGCGGCGCCCAGGTATAACAGTAAGTGCAGGGGGATCCCTGGGCACCGCTCTACATGTCTGTATAGTTAGTTTAGATGTTTTATTCTAGTGAAAGGTCCTCTTTAAATATTTTTTTCTCCACTGTATTCACTGTGGAAAATAAACTGTCAGATGAAATGCAGAATGTAAAAGTAAATTCCCCATTAAAAGTGCCCTGTCTGACCCAGGAAGAAGTACAACAGTGACTTAAAAAGGACCAGATGGAATACACCCCCGTATCCTAAGATAATTAAATAATGTCATAGCCAGACCCTTATTTCTGATATTTACAGACTCTATACTGACAGGGAGTGTTCCTCAGGATTGGCGCATAGCAAATGTGGGGCCAATATTCAAAAAGGGTGCAAAAACAGAGCCTGGAAACTATAGGCCGGTAAGTTTAACATCTGTTGTGGGTAAACTGTTTAAAGGTTTTCTAAGAGATGCTATCTTGGAGGATCTCAATGAAAATAAGCAAATAACACCATATCAGCATGGCTTCATGAGGGATCATTCAATGTTGAATATGTATTTAGCGCATCTTTTGCATTTGGCGGGGCCCCTTGGACTCCCTCTTACAGTTCCATGATTTTCTAAATTCCATCTACCCAGAACTCCAATTTACTATTCATTACGATCAGTGTACCATCAATTTTCTAGACACCAAAATAACACGTGACATATCAGGCAAACTAACAGACCTCTATCGTAAACCGACAGATCGGAACAACTTACTGCATTTCACCAGCTGCCATTCTCCAAACACCATAAAAGCACTACCAGGATCACAGTACCAACGCATCAATAGAATTGTACAAAGTAGCCCAACAAGAGAGATACGCTTAAGGGAGATGGCAGATAGATTTCACGAGAGGGGTTATCCCAGATGCACCACCCGACAGAATATTACCCCGAAAATCAAAATTCGTCCCCAGGTACCGAGGATTCCCTTTGTTCATACGTACCACCCATGTGCCCAAAAAATTCTTAATACCATTCGAAGCCACTGGTCTATCCTAGGCAAAGCATATCCTGACATCTTAGAATTTAGTCAACCTATCTTACCATGCAACAAGCGACCAAAAAATATACGGGACCTCTTGGTCCACGCAGACGAAGATTCTAACAAGACCTCCCCCCAACAAACATTTCTCAAGACACGTAAGAAAGGCACTTTCCCATGTTTACGTTGCATGCAGTGTTCGCACGTACAAAAGGGATCTCATATCTCACATCCCCGCACAGGGGAATCGATCCCAATAAGAAACTTTTTCACTTGCGACTCTGAGTATGTTGTCTACATGTTGAAGTGCCCGTGCGGACTCATATACGTTGGTGAGACGACACAAAAAATACGAGAACGCATTTGCCAACACAAATCCAAAATTCTAAATAACAATCTACTACTACCGGTTCCAGCCCACTTCCATCAAATGCGCCATAATATCGCACAGTTAAAATTTCAGGTACTAGAACATGTCCCACTACCACGAAGGGGCGGCGATCGTATTCGACTGTTAAAAATGAGGGAAGCCTATTGGATCCACAGGCTGGACAGCCTTTCACCACATGGTCTCAACCGTGAATATGAGATCCAAAGCTTCATATAATTTCTATTACTGTATTACCAGTTGTTGAAATGACTCAAATATGTATACTGCACAACCAGATGTATACTGTACAATTATACTAGTACGCTGATATTAATTCTTTTTTTGTTCCTTTCCAGGCCCATTAGAATACTCCCGTGCCGCAGAAGAGTATCCTTTTTTCTCTCATAATTCATTCTAGGCTGTCCCTTTCCTTTTATTTCTCAACTTATCCTCATTCTATATGACCTGATCTCACCTCAGGTCACTGTACGTTTTATCCTCTTTTCATATTCTCCTTTATTCTCTTATCTTTCTTTCCTCATTTCTCATGATTTGTTCTGACCACGTTATCTGGTAGTGATAGAATATAATGTCCAACACACCTGTTATATTATGATGACCTTATTCCCCCTCTTTTCTACTCCTTATTTCGCTCATTCACTCTATCTCTCCTTTTAGGTCACTGTACCTTTAAGATCATTTCACTACTATGTTAATCTCTATTATTTTCTCTTATCTCACTTTCTCTATGCCCTCAATGCTTAGTAGCGATATTAGACCATGTATAGCACATTTTGTCAAACGTATCTTTACAGCTGCGATCCCTGTCACCTGCACATAGCACTGGGGTGGATGCGTTCCACGCTGGAACGCATCAACTTCCGGTTTGCGGAGGCCTGAGCGCGTCACTTCCGGTCTGTGAGCGCCGACTGCTTCTAGGCATGCCGAGATGCGTGTCAAGCTGGAACGCATACACTTCCGGTACGGAAGCTCCAGCTGTAGCCTGCCTCCACTCTTTGGCGCCACAGAAGCCCACACTGCCCCTATAAATATGAAATTTAAGCCATATACCGACAGACGCCATTCTGGCTTAGCATGCACAGCTCATGCACATTTCACCTGCGTCCTTTCATCTTGTTCCTTTCCTCCTCTGACTGCGGCATTGGTAAGTAGTAGTAACATCTGAATAGCTTGTGCATATTATGTGGGCCTCTATATTCCTTAACACTGGATGAATAGCTAGCACATTGATTCTTCCAAACAGATTTTGTGACCGTCTCACCCCACCTATATGGATTCCTCTGCTCTGCTCTCCATGCAGGACTTGAATTATGAATTTTGTATACTGTAATCAATGTACTTAGATTATGGATTTTGTACACTGTAATCAATGACCTGAGTCTTAAATATTTCTGCTTTATGTGATGCACATGCCATAACGATCCTGATGTAATCCTCTTATATGATCACTGGTTATGCTTTTTTACCTTTTATGTTCTTTGTGTCCAATTTTGATTTTGAATTGTTCTTTTTTTCTGTAGTATCTGACGAAGGCAATTTTCTTGCCGAAACGTTATACTGTCGCATGTATAAAAATATACCTCCAATAAGTGTACCTTAGCATCGATTATTAAGGCTGCTGTTGATTTTGTCAATTCATGAGGGATCAGTCATGTCAAACTAATTTAATCAGTTTCTATGAGGAGGTAAGTTCTAGACTTGACAGTGGTGAATCAATGGATGTCGTATATCTGGAATTCTCTAAAGTATTTGACACTGTACCACATATAAGGTTAGTATATAAAATGAGAATGCTCGGACTGGGAGAAAACATATGTATGTGGGTAAGTAACTGGCTGAGTGATAGAAAACAGAGGGTAGTTATTAATGGTACACACTCAGATTGGGTCACTGTCACTAGTGGAGTACCTCAGGGGTCAGTATTGGGCCCTATTCTCTTTAATATATTTATTAATGATCTTGTAAAAGGCTTGAACAGTAAAATATCAATTTTTGCAGATGACACTAAACTGTGTAAAGTAATTAACACCGAAGAGGACAATATACTACTATAGAGGGATCTGGATAGATTAGAGGCTTGGGCAGAGAAGTGTCAGATAAGGTTTAACATTGACAAATGTAAGGTTATGCACATGGGAAGGAATAATTCAAATTACCGGTACATACTCAATGGTAAAACACTCGCTGACATGGAAAAGGACCTAGGAATTTAAACAGCAAGTTAAGCAGTAAAAACTAGAGGTGGGATGTCGAATCCCTCGAATCCACGAATCCCTTGAATTTTGCTGAATTCGTGGGATTCGTGGACTCGAAACCCCCGAGGTAATTTACGAAATTCGAATCCGACGAATCCCGCCGCGAAGTCACATTCCCGCGTCTCCCGAGACACCTGCTATAGTGGCGTCGTCAAGGGGGGCCAGAGGGGGCCACAGCCCCCCCTACATCACGCTGTGCCCCGCCATGTGCCCCCCCAACTGAAATGTGCCCCCATTCATTTTGCCCACTCACAGGAGTGTACATTTCTTCTAAACTGTAATCGTTATCCTCTGACCTGGTCCTGCAGTAACTTTAACGTTAAATCAGCGCTCGCTCAGTAACAATTAACAGGCAGTGCGGGCGGCGCGCACTGCCTGTAGGCTGTAGCCTGGCCCTGTTACCAAAGCTAGCTAAGGAGTGGTGTAAGGTACTAGTAGCGATGAGCGGCCGCTTATTTAAAGTTACTGCAGGATATGGATTACAGTTTAGAAATGTGACTGTCAAATGTACACTCCTGTGAGCGGCGGGTAGGGGGATCTGTGAATGACACTGTTATGGGGTGGGATCTGTGGATGACACTGTTATATGGAGGGGTATCTGTGGATAATACTGTTATGGGGTGGGATCTGTGGGTGAAACTGGTATAAGGAGTGGGATCTGTGGATGATACTGTTATGGTGGGGGGGATCTGTGCATGACGTGCATGACACTGTTATAGGGAGGGGGATCTGTGGATGAAACTGTTATGGGGTGGGATCTGTGGATGACACTGTCATAAGGAGGGGGATCTGTGGATGACACGGTCATGGGGTGGATCTGTGAATGACACATATAGCATAAGATGCTATATACGGTATGTGTCATCCACAGATCCCCCTCCATAAAAGTGTCATCCACAAATCCCCCCCATAGCAGTGTCATCCACAGATCCCCCATAACAGTGTCATCCACAGATCCCCCTCCATAACAGTGTCATCCACAGATCCCCCTCCATAACAGTGTCATCCACAGATCCCCCTCCATAACAGTGTCATCCACAGATCCCCCTCCATAACAGTGTCATCCACAGATCCCCCCTCCATAACAGTGTCACCCACAGATGTCTCCATAACAGTGTCACCCACAGATCCCACCCAAAAGTGTCATCCACAGATCCCCCTCCATAACAGTGTCATCCACAGATCCCCCCATAAGTGTAATCCACAGATCTCCCTCCATAACAGTGTCATCCACAGATCCCCATAATTCTTATGTACAGGATTCGTAAGATTCGAGATTAGAAAGATTCAATATATTCGAGAACCTTTTCAGATTTGGATTCGGATTCGAAAATAATTGGATTCGTTCCACCTCTAGTAAAAACCAGTGTCAGGCAGCTGCTGCCAAGGCCAATAAGATAATGGGTTGCATCAAAAGGGGCATAGATGCCCGTGATGAGAACATAGACCTACCACTTCACAAATCACTAGTCAGACCACACATGGAGTACTGTGTACACTAATGGGCTCCTGTGAACAAGGCAGACATAGCAGAGCTGGGGAGGGTTCAGAGGAGGGCAACAAAAGTAATAACTGGAATGGGACAACTACAGTACCCTGAAAGATTATTAACATTAGGGTTATTCACTTTAGAAAAAAGGCGACTGAGGGGAGATGTATTACTATGTATTAATATATCAGGGGGCAGTACAGAGATCTCTCCCATCATCTATGTGACTGTGACGAGGGGACATCCTCTGCGCCTGGAGGAAAGAAGGTTTGTACACAAACATAGAAAAGGATTCTTTACGGTAAAAACAGTGAGACTATGGAACTCTCTGCCTGAGGAGGTGCTGATGTTGAGTAGAATAATTGAATTCAAGAGGGGGTTGGATGAATTTCCCAAGTGTAATAATAATACAGGCTATAGCTACTAGAGAGGGGTCGTTGATCCAGGGAGTTATTCTGATTGCCTGATTGGAGTCAGGAAGGAATTTTTTCCCCCTTAAGTGGGGAAAATTGGCTTCTACCTCACAGTTTTTTTTTTCCTTCCTCTGGATCAACTTGCAGGATAACAGGCCGAACTGGATGGACAAATGTATTTTTTCAGCCGTATATACTATGTTTCTATGTTACATGCCTCAGCTACTATTTTGATGCTGCCAGTGCCACCCGCCTGATGCCACACATCTGATGCCAAGTGCTCCTTCTTACACACACCATCGTCAGAGGGCATTGTTATTGCCATCCACCTCCCCACTCTGTCACCGGGTCACTCTGTGGTCTCCTGATGCTGCTGCCACCTCACAATTCAGGTCTCCTAATGCTGCTGCGACCTCCACACTCTGTCATTGTGCCACTCTGTGGCCTCCTCATGCTGTTGCTGCTGCCACCTCCACACTATGTCACCTTGCAACTCTGTGGCCTACTCATGTTGCTGCTGCCACCTCCACACTATGTCATCTTGCCACTCTGTGGTCTCCTCATACTGCTGCTGTAATGAACGGCGTCACGCAAAGGGAAATGGGAAGGCCCTGTCCAAGGGAGAGGGAAAGATGGTGACCCCTGACTCACCTTGCGGCTGGCACCTGACTGCTCTGACGTCCCTAGACGGGTTCCTCACCCGTACGTCGATCACGTGCCTAAACCCTGGCTTTCCCTAAGATGAGCCCTATGTAGTGAACGGGGCGATGGGATCACTAGTCCGCACCACTGACACTAAGAGGAAAACACCAAGGAGAGGACAGACAATACAGACAAACATATAATCCCAGGTGGGCGACAACCGCAGACCACCAAGGCCCAACAGGGATCCGGAGGGTAACGTTCTGGAACAACAACCAGGGAACACAGCTACACAGCTCCAGTGGGTCAGTATAGAAGTCCAGGCAGGAAGCTCTATATCTGGCAACCAGAGAAGTGAGAGATGGGAATATAAGGAGGTTGGACAAGAAACAGCTGAGGAGGAGAAGCTACGGATCCCTGAGTGAGCCAAAAAGGATTACAAGGCAAACCCAGAAAGCTACCATTAATAAACAGCACTGTCTTTAGACATAGAGCGCGCAGCCACCCGCTGCGACTTCCTGACCCCGGGTATAACAGAGTCAGGCGTGGCTCTTGACACCCTCGTGACAGCTGCTGCTGCCACCTCCATACTATGTCACCTTGCCAGTCTGTGGTCTCTTCATGCTGCTGCTAAATCAACACTATGTCACTGGGCCACTCTGTGGTCTCGTCCTGCTGCTGCTAAATCAACACTATGTTACTGGGCCACTCTGTGACCTCCTCATGCTGCTGCTGCTACCTCCACACTATAGACACCAATAATAAATAACTCACAAAGTGAGTATGAGTGCTAGGCCTACACACCAAGTATCAACACCAAAGAGAGAAAGAGGCATAGCACAGCTGGCAATGTATATAAACTTTATTAGAGTACCAAAAAGAAAATCTGATAAGATACAATGACGAACAATACAATGGTGGATGAAAGACACACAGGATGGATAGGGATCACAATCTGGACAACATGTAGAAACAATTGATGAATAGGTCAGAGAGGTACTAAATAATTAATAAATACCCAGGTTGGGAGTATGATACAATGACCTAATCAAAACCGTAAACAAGATACTAGAGCCAAATACAGTACATAAGTTAAAGTGCAAAGTGCAAGATACAAAGTACATGGACAATATAATGAACGGTGTAATAGATAGATAATTACATAAATACCAGAGTAGTGATCCAAAGCCCCGACGCGTGTTTCGCGTAAGCTTCCTCAAAGGGTGTATATCACCTCCACACTATGTCAGATTGCCACTCTGTGGTCTCCTCATTCTGCTGCTAAATTAAAACTATGTCACTGGGCCACTCTGTGGCCGCCTCATGATGCTGCTAACTCAACACTATGTCACTGGGCCACTCTGTGGCCTCCTCATGCTGCTGCTTCAGCTGCCACCTCCACACTATGTCACATTGCCAGTCTGCGGCCTCCTCATGCTGCTGCTAACTAAACACTGTCACTGGGCCACTCTGTGGCTTCCTCATGCTGCTGCCACCTCAACACTATGTAAATGGGCCACTCTGTGGTCTTCTCATGCTGCTGTTGCTGCCATCTCCCCACTATGTCACTGGGACACTCTGTCTCCTCATGCTGATGCTACCTCAACACTATGTCATTGGGCCACTCTGTCTACTTCTCAAGCTGTTCTTCCACCCTCCCCACTCCATGACTGGGCCACTATTTTGCCTTTTTGGTCTGTGTGACATCATCATTTATTTGACCTTTTTTCTGATCTGTGAGAAGGAAGGAAAAATGATATGCACAACGGATCCTGTCTGTGTAGCAGCTGTAAGGCCTGTATGGTCCCATCAAAATTGGCTTGTGATTTGGTAGCCAAAACCAGGGGTGGGTGCAAAACACAGAAGACGTGCAAATATTCCATTCACATGTCAATTTGGCTGACATAGGAGTGTCCTCTACTTCCAGAAGAAAAGTGTGAAGCAAAAAGGATGTCATCACCTCAAGGTTTGGTGCCTTTTAAGGCTACTTTCACATTAGCGTTTTCAATTCCGCTATTGAGATCCATCATAGGATCTCAATTGTGGAAGAAAACACTTCAGTTTTGTCCCCTGAATGAAACTGAATTCACCAAAATGCATTCTCGCATCGCGGACATAATAACGTTGCAAGCAGTGTTTTTCTGTCTGTGATGTGTTGCGGAGCAAGACGGATCCGTCCTGGCACACAATGTAAGTCAATGGGGACGGATCCGTTTTCTCTGACACAATAGAAAATGGATCCGTCCTTTGTTGACTTTAAATAGTGTTCATGATGACGGATCCGTCATGGCTATAGAAGACATAATACAACCAGATCCGTTCATGACGGATGCATGCGGTTGTATTGTAAAGATGTGGGGCAAGGGACCTTAAATGTATTACTCTGCATGTGTAAATGATATAATTACTGCACTATCTCACTTTGATCAGTAGATGGCAGCAAAGGATAACATGAAAAAAGTATACACTGCAGCTGCCTATCAGAGTAATATTAATAACCTGTTTAATTTGCAAAGTTGGTAATTAGCAAATTTATGGTTGTTTGTGTACCCCTACAAGTGAGATAGCAGGCTGTGCATGCAGGTTTGACACTGCACTTAGCAAATGACTTATTGCGTCACACTCTCTCCCTGGTAAGGGAAGGAGGGGCCTCAGAGAAGCAGGAAGTTGAGAGACTGAGGTTGTGCTTGGTGCAGCTCGAGACTAGAAGAGATCTTCTCTGCAGATTCTGGAAGGGAATAGACCGGCTCACAGTGGAGACTGGCGACAGCACGAAGGGGAGGTTTGCAGTGACAACCCCAGGAGTGTCGTGTCTGTAGGATCCAGTTCTGGAGTGGACCAGGAAATAAGATAAAGCACCAAGAACCTGCTCAAGGAACTGTAAGTGTGGCTGTGCCGAGTCACATTGCACCACACTGGTAAAGGGGCATTTGGACAGACAATAACGCTCCAAATACAGTTGCATTGCGGTGTGCGGACTGCAACCTAATGCAAAGCCCTAAGGGACTCATACGCTAACACCTTCCTGTTTCACTGACTGCTCATAGGGTGCTATATACTGGGAGATGGAGTAAGGATTACAGCTGCAATCAAGGGACAGACATTATTTACCTATGGATTACAAATAGGGAAGTCTGATTTAAAGAGACAGACATTTACCTGTGGATTACAAATAGTATTGCGTAATACTTAGGGCGCACCCTAACGAGGAACTCGTCCAGGAACATACAAGTGCAGCGAGGCTGCTTAATGGACTTTGGGGAAGACATCACATTTACAAGGTTTATTGTTAGGCTGTGTTAAATTCACTGTTGTTTTTTTTTCTGTGTACCAATCTGTTTTATATATTCTCAGCTTCTTGTTCACTATATTGTTCAGTAAACTCAACTGCTGGGAAAGAACCGCTGTCTGTGTCTGTGTGGCATCGTGTACCGTCTGTACCTGTGGACCCAGCCCTCGGTCTTCTTTCATTTTAAGCTTTTTCAAATGTGGCACTGAATGCCTTGGAAGGGGATGCTAGACGTACTGTCATGCTACATCCAGAAGAGGAGAGGAAGACACTGGATGCTATATTCTCGAGTCTATCTACAGAGAAACAACCAGTACCGGCAACCTTAGGTCCCATTTCTTCACTCGCTTCCAGCGTGAAGATGAAACTATTCCCCAGTTTGCCAACGTCCTCCAGGAGATCTGGTCACATGTACGCAAGGGAGAGGCCAACAGTGCTAACATTCTTGGAAATGTAGATCAAATCATCTGGAACCAGTTCGTACTTGGATTGCTTAGCCCTCCTCTTCGCCAAGCTCTCAGGGAACGTATTCTGGTGGATGCTACATTGCAGTTTCAGAAGATACAAGCTGAGGCTGTGGCCCGAGACAAGGAAGAGGCGTATGGGACTTACACCATAAGGATGCAGGCTGCAGGAAGTCAAATAACTCCCTCTGATGAAGAGGATCTGCAAGAGGCAGTGAAGGCACTGTGTGTATCCCTGGGAATAATTCTGAGGCAATTGGCACAGTTACAGGCTCCATCGATGGAACCAGTTCAGTCCGATTACTGGAAAAGGGGTGCTGCCCCCATGGGTTCCTCTCTATATCGAGCAATTCCAGAGGCTGGAGTGAGAGACTCTCCCAGGCACTGGGCTGGTCCGTCACCACCTACAGATGCACAGACGTGTTGTCCTCCAAAAGACCGGAAGGCAAGTGGGCCCCAGTGTTGGATTTACCAAGGAAGAGGACATACAGTCAGGTCCATAAATATTGGGACATCGAACCAATTCTAACATTTTTGGCTCTATACACCACCACAATGGATTCGAAATGAAACGAACAAGATGTGCTTTAACTGCAGACTGTCAGCTTTAATTTGAGGGCATTTACATCCAAATCAGGTGAACGGTGTAGGAATTACAACAGTTTGCATATGTGCTTCCCAGTTGTTAAGGGACCAAAAGTAATGGGACATAATAATAATCATAAATCAAACTTTCACTTTTTAATACTTGGTTGCAAATCCTTTGCAGTCAATTACAGCCTGAAGTCTGGAACGCATAGACATCACCAGAGACTGGGTTTCATCCCTGGTGATGCTCTGCCAGGCTTCTACTGCAACTTCAGTTCCTGCTTGTTCTTGGGGCATTTTCCCCAAGTGAAATGCATGCTCAATCAGATTCAGGTCAGGTGATTGACTTGGACATTGCATAACATTCCACTTCTTTCCCTTAAAAAACTCTTTGGTTGCTTTTGCAGTATGCTTTGGGTCATTGTCCATCTGCACTGTGAAGCGCCGTCCAATGAGTTCTGAAGCATTTGGCTGAATATGAGCAGATAATATTGCCCGAAACACTTCAGAATTCATCCTGCTGCTTTTGTCAGCAGTCACATCATCAAGAAATACAAGAGAACCAGTCGAATTGGCAGCCATACATGCCCACGCCATGACACTACCACCACCATGCTTCACTGATGAGGTGGTAAGCTTAGGATCATGAGCAGTTCCTTTCCTTCTACATACTCTTCTCTCCCCATCACTCTGGCACAAGTTGATCTTAGTCTCATCTGTCCATAGGATGTTGTTCCAGAACTGTGAAGGCTTTTTTAGATGTTGTTTGGCAAACTCTAATCTGGCCTTCCTGTTTTTGACGCTCACCAATGGTTTACATCTTGTGGTGAACCCTCTGTATTCACTCTGGTGAAGTCATCTCTTGATTGTTGACTTTGACACACATACACCTACCTCCTGGAGAGTGTTCTTGATCCCGCCAACTGTTGTGAAGGGTGTTTTCTTTACCAGGGAAAGAATTCTTCAGTCATCCACCACAGTTGTTTTCCGTAGTCTTCCGGGTCTTTGTCACAACCAGACAGTTGAGAAGCTCTGACAGGAGCTTTCCAGATCCTCCTCCTTGAGTTTCTTTGTTTTGGTAAAGTTCCTCATCTCGTTAGTCTATCTCAGCTGTCATGCAGTTGGTCTGATTGCTTCCCTTTAAGTTCCTCCCCATGATGCATTAGGTTGCGGCTTATACAACTTCCTGGAGTGTGTGTGCTTGCTGTTTCTATTTCCAAGTCCTCTGCAAGATAAGTGCTGTTCCTTTATTTGTGATTTTCTGTCTGCTGGATTTTCAGGTGACCCTGACTCCCTCCGTGTCTAGTGTAGGGAGTCGGTGGTGGTGTCCCCTCACTATTGTAGGGTCTTCGGGTATTAGATAGCCGAGGTACGTGGATATGCGCCCATCCACCTTTGGGGTGTTCGCATAGGCTGAGCAATTAGGGAGAGTGGCAGGTCTCATGTAGGGGTCTCCCTTTTGTTCCTTAGTTGTGGATCCAGTGAGTCATTATTGTATTGCATTGTCTTGTTTCCTGTACACCATCCGTGACATTATAAGCCGCCAAAACCGTCTCAAGCATGGATCCGGTTTCACTTTTGGCTGAGCGCTTCCAGGGTCTTTCATTGGAGGTAGCTGATCTCCGTAAGACTTTTTCTCAGTTTCAAGTGACCGGTTCAGCTTGCGTTCATGGAGTTTGTTCTGAGCCTAAGATCTCGCTCCCGGATGCGTTCTCCGGGGGTAGTGAGTATTTTGTGCGTTTTAGAGAGGCTTGCAAACTCCATTTTCGCCTTCTTCCCCATTCCTCTGGTGATGAAGAACGGAGGGTGGGGATCATTATATCGCTGCTCAGGGGTAACGCTCAATCCTGGGCCTTTTCACTGCCGGAGGGGGCACGGCCCCTCCGTTCAGTGGATGAATTCTTTTTAGTCCTGGGTCAGATATATGATGATCCGGATCGTATTGCTCTGGCTGAGTCTAGACTACGTCTGTTATGCCAGGGTAAACAATCCGCAGAGATATACTGCTCAGAATTTCGGAGATGGGCAGCTGATACTGGTTGGAATGATGCTGCACTCCGAAGTCAATTTTGCCATGGTCTTTCAGAGGGATTGAAAGATGCATTTGCCTTTTATGAGAGACCTACCTCCTTGGATTCTGCTATGTCTCAGGCCGTTCGTATTGACAGGCGTCTTAGAGAGAGAGGAGAGATCTCTCCTTCCTGTCATACTCAGTCCCGGGACAGTGCAGCGGTCTCTTTCTGTGCGCAGGGGTCTCAGTCGCTGTCAGCCCCTTCTGAGCAGGAGCCCATGCAGCTGGGGTTGATTGCCTCTGACAATAGAAGATTCAGCCCGCATGGGAGGGTTTGTTTTTGTTGTGGAGGTATAAATCATTTGGCAAATGTTTGTCCGTCTTGGAGATTCAGGCAGTTTTCTGGGAGTAATAAAGAAACAAAAAGGAAAAAATCTTTTAAAAATGTTCCGTCTGTTACTATTGGCAGGGTTGAGGCGGAAATTGAAGGTTTTCCGTTTGCTTGTAGTTCCCGTTTTGTCCTGCCTGCTAGGGTGACGCTAGAGAGCAAAAGCATTTTTTGTGAGATTTTTGTGGATAGTGGAGCAGCTGTCAATCTCATTGATAATCAATTTGCAATAACTCATGGTTTCCAGGTATGCACTTTAGGAAAGGATATTCCTGTTTTTGCTATTGATTCCGCTCCACTTTCTCAGAAATCATTAAAGGGCATAGTTCACAATATCCGTTTAATTGTGAGTGATGCTCATGTTGAGGATGTGTCATGTTTCGTCCTTAGCAGTTTACCTACTCCTCTAGTGTTAGGGCTACCCTGGCTCACTAAACATAACCCCACCATTGATTGGCAAGCGAGGCAAATAAATGGTTGGAGTGACTTTTGCAGAGAGAATTGCCTCATGACATCTGTTTCTGAGGTTTCTACTAAGACTGTACCACCTTTCCTCTCTGAATTTTCGGATGTCTTCTCTGAGAGTGGAGTTCAGGATTTGCCCCCGCACAGGGAGTACGATTGCCCTATTAATCTCATCCCAGGCGCCAAGCTGCCTAAATCTCGTTTATACAATCTTTCCCAACCTGAGAGGGTCGCTATGCGTGCTTATATCTCTGAGAGTCTGAGAAAAGGACACATACGACCCTCGAAGTCACCTGTTGCCGCTGTTTTTTTCTTTGTTAAGAAAAAAGATGGTTCTTTAAGACCTTGTCTGGATTTCAGGGAGCTGAACAGTATCACTATTCGTGACCCTGATCCGCTTCCCCTGATCCCGGACCTGTTTAACCAGGTTGTTGGGGCTAAAGTCTTTTCCAAATTAGACCTAAGAGGGGCATACAACCTGGTCAGGGTCAGAGAAGGAGACGAATGGAAGACGGCTTTCAATACCCCTGAGGGCCATTTTGAGAATTTGGTTATGCCTTTTGGTTTGATGAATGCCCCAGCCGTTTTTCAGCATTTCGTGAACAGCATTTTTTATCATTTAATGGGAAAATTTGTATTAGTGTATTTGGATGACATTTTGATTTTTTTCTCCTGATTTCAAGACTCATAAGGAACATTTACGTCAGGTCTTGCTCATCCTGCGGGAGAATAAATTATACGCGAAACTGGAAAAATGTGTGTTTGCGGTTCCAGAAATTCAATTTCTGGGGTTTCTTCTCTCCGCTTCTGGTTTTTGCATGGACCCCGAGAAGGTCCGTGCTGTGCTTGAGTGGGAGCTTCCTGAGAATCAGAAGGCGCTGATGCGTTTTTTGGGCTTTGCCAATTATTACAGGAAATTTATTTTGAATTATTCCTCTGTTGTTAAACCACTCACTGATATGACCAGAAAGGGGGTAGATTTTTCTTCCTGGTCGGTAGAGGCGCGTAAGGCCTTTTCTAATATCAAGGAGAGTTTTGCTTCCGCTCCCATCCTGGTACAACCTGATATTTCGTTACCCTTCATAGTTGAGGTTGATGCTTCTGAGGTAGGGGTGGGTGCGGTCTTGTCTCAGGGTTCCTCTCCTGCCAAATGGCAACCATGTGCCTTTTTCTCGAAGAAACTCTCCTCCGCATAGAGAAATTATGATGTGGGAGATAGGGAATTGTTGGCCATCAAGTTGGCTTTTGAGGAATGGCGCCATTGGCTAGAGGGAGCCAGACACCCTATTACCGTGTTTACTGACCATAAAAATCTGGCCTACTTGGAGTCAGCCAAGCGTCTGAACCCGAGACAGGCCAGATGGTCTTTGTTCTTTTCAAGGTTTAATTTTGTTGTCACGTTCCGCCCTGGGGTTAAGAATGTGAAGGCAGATGCCCTGTCACGTTGTTTTCCGGGAGGTGGGAATTTTGAAGACCCGGGTCCCATTTTGGCTGAAGGTGTGGTGGTCTCTGCTCTTTTTCCTGAATTGGAGGCAGAGGTGCAGGCAGCCCAGTCAGAGGCTCCTGATCTTTGTCCTCCTGGGAGGTTGTTTGTGCCTCTCGCTTTGAGACACAAGATTTTTAAGGAACACCACGATACGGTCCTTGCTGGGCACCCGGGGGCAAGAGCCACACTGGATCTCATCACTCGGAGATTCTGGTGGCCTGCGCTTCGTAAGTCGGTTGAGGGTTTTGTGGCAGCTTGCGAGACTTGCGCTCGTGCCAAAGTCCCTCATTCACGGCCATCAGGTCCTCTCCTTCCCTTACCCATTCCTTCCCGTCCTTGGACACATCTGTCCATGGACTTCATAACGGACTTGCCTCGTTCCTCGGGGAAGACTGTGATTCTGGTGGTGGTGGACCGTTTTAGCAAAATGGTGCATTTCATCCCTTTTCCTGGTTTGCCCAATGCTAAGACGCTGGCGCAGGCATTTATTGACCACATTGTCAAATTGCATGGGATTCCTTCAGACATAGTCTCTGATAGGGGCACGCAGTTTGTTTCCAGATTCTGGAAGGCTTTCTGTTCTCGCTTGGGCGTTCGGTTGTCATTCTCTTCTGCTTTCCACCCGCAGTCGAATGGCCAGACAGAGCGCGTCAATCAGAATCTGGAGACATATCTGCGCTGTTTTGTGGCGGAGAATCAGGAGGATTGGTGTTCTTTTTTGTCCCTTGCTGAGTTTGCTTTAAATAACCGTCGTCAGGAGTCCTCTGATAAGTCACCATTTTTTGGTGCATATGGGTTCCATCCGCAGTTTGGGACCTTCTCGGGAGAGAGCTCTTCTGGTTTGCCTGATGAGGACAGATTCTCCTCGTCTTTGTCATCTATTTGGCAAAAGATTCAGGATAATCTAAAGAGCATGAGTGAGAGATATAAGCGTGTGGCGGATAAGAGACGTGTGCCTGGTCCGGACCTGAATGTTGGTGATCTGGTGTGGTTGTCTACCAAGAATATCAAATTGAAGGTTCCCTCCTGGAAGTTGGGTCCTAGGTTTATTGGGCCTTACAAGATCCTGTCTGTCATCAATCCTGTTGCCTACCGTCTTGATCTTCCTCAGACTTGGAAGATCCATAATGTTTTTCATAAGTCCTTATTGAAACCTTATGTTCAACCTATTGTACCCTCGCCTTTGCCTCCTCCTCCGATTATGGTTGATGGAAATCTTGAATTTCAGGTCTCTAGGATTGTGGATTCTCGTCTTGTTCGGGGTTCCCTCCAGTACCTCGTTCATTGGGAGGGTTATGGTCCTGAGGAGAGGATGTAGGTCCCAGTGACGGACATTAAGGCCTCTCGTCTCATCAGGGCTTTCCATAGGTCTCATCCTGAGAAGGTGGGCTCTGAGTGTCCGGAGTCCACTCCTAGAGGGAGGGGTACTGTCACAGCCAGACAGCTGAGAAGCGCTCACAGGAGCTTTTCAGATCCTCCTCCTTGAATTTCTTTGTTTTGGTTTAGTTTCTCATCTCGTTAGTCTATCTCAGCTGTCATGCAGTTGGACTGATTGCTACCCTTTAAGTTCCCCCCCCATAATGCAGTAGTGTGCGGCTGATACAACTTCCTGGAGTGTGTGTGCATGCTGTTCCCAGTTCCCAGTTCCCAGTCCTCAGTCGTCAGTCGTCTGCAAGATAAGTGCTGTTTATGTATTTATGATTTTGTCTTTTCTGGATCCAGGTGACCCTGACTCCCTCCGTGTCAGTGTAGGGAGCCGGTGGTCGTGTCCCTTCACTATTATAGGGTCTTCAGGTAATAGATAGCCGAGGAACGTGGATATGCGGCCATCCACCTTTGGGGTGTTCGCATAGGCTGAGCAGTGAGGGAGAGCGGCAGGTCTATTGCAGGGGTCTCCCTTTGTTCCTTAGTTGTGGATCCAGAGAGACATTGTTTATATGGTATTGTCTTGTTTCCTGTACACCATCCGTGACAGTAAGCTTGTCCACATTGGCTGCGGCCTGTGATAATGCTCTCTGCCGTACTAAACACACGTTCACACTATACACTGGCTGCAGGGCAGGTCAGCACCTCCAAGGCTGACAAAGCTTTTCCACATTTTGGCCATGCTAACCCTGCCTTCTCAGTTGCTGGTGGTGCCCCAGCTGTGTTGGCGACCTCTTCCTCCTCCTCTGCCTTCGCCTTGTGCTTCCACTGTGCCCCCGCTGTCAGGTGAGAATGCTATCATCAGCGTGCGCTTGTAGTCGCGCATCTTCCGATCAGTAACAGATGTTTTCACTAAATTTAGTTCCCTGTCAGCAATGCAGAGCAGGGGTTCATTCACGGCAAAAGGGGGTTCTTGTCACCCAGCAATAGAACAGACGATTTTGAGAGATTTAGGCCCCTATCACCCAGGCACAGCAGGGGTTCATTCACGGCACAAGGGGGTTCATGTCACCCAGCAATAGAACAGAGGATTTTGAGAGATTTAGGCCCCTGTTACCCAGGCACAGCAGGGGTTAATTCACAGCAAAAGGGGGTTCATGTCACCCAGCAATAGAACAGAGGATTTTGAGAGATTTAGGCCCATGTCACCCAGGCACAGCAGGGGTTTATTCACGGCAAAAGGGGGTTATGTCACCCAGCAATAGAACAGAGGATTTTGAGATATTTAGGCCCCTGTCACCCAGGCTCATCAGGAATTTATTCACGGCAAAAGGGGGTTCTTGTCACCCAGCAATAGAACAAACGATTTTGGGAGATTTTGGCCCCTGTCACCCAGGCACAGGAGGGGTTTATTCACGGCAAAAGGGTGTTCTTGTCACCCAGCAATACAACAGAGGATTTTAAGAGATTTAGGCCCCTGTCACCCAGACACAGCAGGGGTTTATTCACGGTAAAAGGGGGTTCATGTCACCCAGCAATACAACAGAGGATTTTGAGAGATTTAGGCCCCTGTCACCCAGGCACAGCAGGGGTTTATTCACAGCAAAAGGGGGTTCATGTCACCCAGCAATACAACTAACGATTTTGAGAGATTTAGGCCCCTGTCACCCAGGCACAGCAGGGGTTTATTCACGGCAAAAGGGGGTTCATGTCACCCAGCAATAGAACAGAGGATTTTGAGAGATTTAGGCCCCTGTCACCCAGGCATAGCAGGGGTTCATTTATGGCAAAAGGGGGTTCATGTCACCCAGCAATACAACAGAGGATTTTGAGAGATTTAGGCCCCTGTCACCCAGGCACAGCAGGGGTTTATTCATGGCAAAAGGGGGTTCTTGTCACCCAGCAATAGAACAAACGATTTTGAGAGATTTTGGCCACTGTCACCCAGGCACAGGAGGGGTTTATTCACGGCAAAAGGGGGTTCATGTCACCCAGCAATAGAACAGAGGATTTTAAGAGATTTAGGCCCCTGTCACCCAGGCACAGCAGGGTTTCATTCACGGCAAAAGGGGGTTCATGTCACCCAGCAATAGAACAGAGGATTTTGAGAGATTTAGGCCGCTGTCACCCAGGCACAGCAGGGGTTAATTCACGGCAAAAGGGGGTTCATGTCACCCAGCAATAGAACAGAGGATTTTGAGAGATTTAGGCCCATGTCACCCAGGCACAACAGGGGTTTATTCACGGCAAAAGGGGATTCATGTCACCTAGCAATAGAACAGAGGATTTTGAGAGATTTAGGTCCCTGTCACTCAGGCACAGCAGGGGTTCATTCATGGCAAAAGGGGGTTCATGTCACCCAGCAATAGAACAGAGGATTTTGAGAGATTTAGGCCCCTGTCACCCAGGCACAGCAGGGGTTCATTTACGGCAAAAGGGGGTTCCCTTACGCCCTACCAGCAGCACAGATGGGGTTAACTGCCCCCTGTGGACTGGTAGGACCGGCGGAATTTTTAATGAGCCCAAGAACCAATAAGCGATCTTCAGCTCCCTGAAAGGGAGGAGATCGCCCCCCAGCCCACCGTGTTTTTTTCTGTCCTTTGGACAGGTGGGCTGGCGTGAGGCTCCCCCTTCGGGGAGCTGAAGAGTGCTGAGGGGGCTCTCTTGTTTTTTCTAAAGAAATCACCCCTTTTTCTTTGCCTTGTGCCTTTACTTTAGGCTTAATTGCGGCTATATTTTAAACAGTGTACCGTCGGGGGGGTGGCTCCCCTCCCCTCTTCTTCCGCCTGGTTTTCGGCGACTCAGCGGTGCCCCGTGTTGCTCTCGCTGCGTTTGTGCGGTGCCGTGGGCGCCGCCATCTTCCGGAAGTGACGCGCAGGTGCGAACGTCACTTCCGGTTTCTCGTATCTCCGACGCGGTGGGTTTTTCTTCTCACCGCTCGTTTGTTTTTCCTCCAAGGGACATCCTGAATGTTCAGGGTAGTTTAGGGAGATGTACACTGGGTGCAGAATTATTAGGCAAATGAGTATTTTGACCACATCATCCTCTTTATGCATGTTGTCTTACTCCAAGCTGTATAGGCTCGAAAGCCTACTACCAATTAAGCATATTAGGTGATGTGCATCTCTGTAATGAGAAGGGGTGTGGTCTAATGACATCAACACCCTATATCAGGTGTGCATAATTATTAGGCAAAATGGGTCAAAAGAAGGACTTGACAGGCTCAGAAAAGTCAAAAATAGTGAGATATCTTGCCGAGGGATGCAGCACTCTTAAAATTGCAAAGCTTCTGAAGCGTGATCATCGAACAATCAAGCGTTTCATTCAAAATAGTCAACAGGGTCGCAAGAAGCGTGTGGAAAAACCAAGGCGCAAAATAACTGCCCATGAACTGAGAAAAGTCAAGCGTGCAGCTGCCAAGATGCCACTTGCCACCAGTTTGGCCATATTTCAGAGCTGCAACATCACTGGAGTGCCCAAAAGCACAAGGTGTGCAATACTCAGAGACATGGCCAAGGTAAGAAAGGCTGAAAGACGACCACCACTGAACAAGACACACAAGCTGAAACGTCAAGACTGGGCCAAGAAATATCTCAAGACTGATTTTTCTAAGGTTTTATGGACTGATGAAATGAGAGTGAGTCTTGATGGGCCAGATGGATGGGCCCGTGGCTGGATTGGTAAAGGGCAGAGAGCTCCAGTCCGACTCAGACGCCAGCAAGGTGGTATCATCAAAGATGAGCTTGTGGGGCCTTTTTCGGGTTGAGGATGGAGTCAAGCTCAACTCCCAGTCCTACTGCCAGTTTCTGGAAGACACCTTCTTCAAGCAGTGGTACAGGAAGAAGTCTGCATCCTTCAAGAAAAACATGATTTTCATGCAGGACAATGCTCCATCACACGCGTCCAAGTACTCCACAGCGTGGCTGGCAAGAAAGGGTATAAAAGAAGAAAATCTAATGACATGGCCTCCTTGTTCACCTGATCTGAACCCCATTGAGAACCTGTGGTCCATCATCAAATGTGAGATTTACAAGGAGGGAAAACAGTACACCTCTCTGAACAGTGTCTGGGAGGCTGTGGTTGCTGCTGCACGCAATGTTGATGGTGAACAGATCAAAACACTGACAGAATCCATGGATGGCAGGCTTTTGAGTGTCCTTGCAAAGAAAGGTGGCTATATTGGTCACTGATTTGTTTTTGTTTTGTTTTTGAATGTCAGAAATGTATATTTGTGAATGTTGAGATGTTATATTGGTTTCACTGGTAAAAATAAATAATTGAAATGGGTATATATTTGTTTTTTGTTAAGTTGCCTAATAATTATGCACAGTAATAGTCACCTGCACACACAGATATCCCCCTAAAATAGCTAAAACTAAAAACAAACTAAAAACTACTTCCAAAAATATTCAGCTTTGATATTAATGAGTTTTTTGGGTTCATTGAGAACATGGTTGTTGTTCAATAATAAAATGAATCCTCAAAAATACAACTTGCCTAATAATTCTGCACTCCCTGTATATGTTCAATCTGAGCCTATAATAAGGTCAATGAGTTCTCTGGGCTTTGTTCTCTGGAGGTCCCGCCCAGGGGGCGGGGCTTCCCCTTTTTAAACACCCAGAGACGGTCATTCAGTCTCTGGTTGCATCGCTTTGACAAGCTAGCTCCAGAGTTCCCTGTGCTTGGATATATTGCTTTGCTTTGGGTATTTTCTTCCAGCTCTATTTGCTTCAAGTGCTGGTGGGCGCCCATATGGTCTCTTTTCCACATCCCTGTGTGTTTGTAGGTGTTATTACCTGTCTTTTTTTCTGTTACAGTGATGGCTTCCCCTAGGGATTCTGATCAACAGCGGAAGTCCGGGGCCAAAAGAAAGCACTTGGCCTGTTACGACTGTAACACACCCTTGGACGACAACTGCCCTTACTCAAGGTGTGAAAGTTGTCGCACACACGCAACCACGGAACCCACGATGCAGGAGATGTTCCAGTGGACGAAAACCTACGTGGATGATTCCATAAAGGGAGTTGTGTGCCTTCTTAATGAGAGGCTACCAGGATCCTCCCAGACTCCCATGGAAGTGGCTGCACCAGTCGAGAGACCCACCCCCTGTTCGGTGGGGTCATCTTCTGAGGAAGAAGAACTAACTTCTTGTTTTTTCCCTCCAGAGAAAACACAGAAGTTGCTGAAGTCCATCAGGTCGGGGGACCATGATGTTGACATGGGGGAGTCCTCCGATCCCGCCGGCTGGACACGTGTCTTTAGGGCGGATGAGACCCTTCTCTCTGTGATGTGCACAGAGTGGAGAAATCACAGTGAACGGGTAGCTTTATAATATTTAAAACATAACATTTAATGATGTACGTAGATAAAATAATGGGCCCTACTATGCTTGACAAAGATGAATAGTTGCCACTAGTAACACTTATCTCCTGAAAGAATGGGCGGAGATATGGAGGGACCAATAAGGGATAGTAATAAAGTAGGGAGATAGGATGAAGGGTAGCCAGGTACCAAGGCAGAGAGACACAGTGCTGGGTCACAATCCCTAGATCACCCTGTCTCTCTATATCCTCCTCCTATCTAACACAGTATCCCTATTGCAACCCTTCCTTAAGATGGACTGCCCAGCTTTGCCCGATAGCCAGAAATGGTCCTTGAGGTGGTTACCCTAGCACCAGGGGAGGGGGCAAAAAAGATGGCAAAGATAAATGTGATGAATCAAGAGCAAGCGAATCCACAACTGGTGTGAAATCACCTACAGTACCAGACACGTTCATACACAAAATAAGATATGTTATCCAAAATAATTAACACTTAATGATGGTGGTATAGTCCCGACGCGTTTCCTCAGTGTTACCTGATTCGTCAGGGGACAAAATTATATCTAGAGAGCCCTTAGGCTGGGCTCAGTTATCCAACAAAATAGGGTCACAGGGGGCACACTGATAAATCAAACCCACAAAGCTTTTACAGTCTCCCTAGTGGTGGAGAACTGTACAGCAAATGAGGTATGAAGATGAACAATTGTGTGACCTCCAATCGGTCAACCGTTGTAAAGTTAGAGACCGAGACACCCTCTATTTTGAAAGGCCTGTGGTGATTCCTGGTATTTAATCCTCTATCCGTGTGGAAAAAGAGATCTCAGGTGCTCAATGTTTAATGCACACCAATGTCCAGGTATAGGTGTCTAGACCTGGAGGAAGGGTTGCAATAGGGATAGGTGTCTAGACCTGGAGGAAGGGTTGCAATAGGGATACTGTGTTAGATAGGAGGAGGATATAGAGAGACAGGGTGATCTAGGGATTGTGACCCAGCACTGTGTCTCTCTGCCTTGGTACCTGGCTACCCTTCATCCTATCTCCCTACTTTATTACTATCCCTTATTGGTCCCTCCATATCTCCGCCCATTCTTTCAGGAGATAAGTGTTACTAGTGGCAACTATTCATCTTTGTCAAGCATAGTAGGGCCCATTATTTTATCTACGTACATCATTAAATGTTATGTTTTAAATATTATAAAGCTACCCGTTCACTGTGATTTCTAATATTGACCAAGGGTTTAGCCCATTACTTCATTACAGTTTGACCGACTTTAATTGGTTGTGTTAAATTATCATTCTTCTTTTTTGAGTATGGCTGGTTTCCTCTCCACTGGCGTTGACAAAAATATATTGCTCTCTGAAGCAAACGAGGTTTTCTCTGAGAAGACTTTGATTCAGAGTAAATACGCACCATCATTTAAGGCTGCCTTTAAAGATCTCACAAAGATATACAAGGAACAAATATCTTCATGGTGGGAGATTCAATCAATAGAAAACTATCTCAAAAATAAAATTGTACCCAGAGGTTTAAGAATTAGCCTGACCCCAGCTAATAGATGCAGATCTACATCCCTTATGAGCAAATGGGAGGAGGAAGCGACTAAAAGCTCCTTGAGATTTATGCATCTTTTGCTGGAGGAGGAAAGAACTAATCTGGTGAAACTAGAGAGTAATTTGAAAGAACAGATTGAACTCACACAGAAATTTGGGGGGGAAACTGACTTTGCCAATAAGGAACTACAACTGAAGAACACAATTGACAAATTTCAGTTTCACCTCAAAGAGCGAAAACATCGCCAATTTAATAGAGATCTACAAGACTTTCGGGATAATAAGGTATATTCCACACTAGATCGCAACACATCGCAGACCAGACGTCCAGACGTGGACGCCTCATCTAGCGATACAGAGGTCTCAGAAAACGAGAAGGAGAGTAGTCAGACACACAGAGGTAGGGGAAGGGGCTACAAAAAAACTCAAAATAACAGGGGTAGAGGAGGAAGGAATAATCAGAGAGGAAGACAGGATCAGGGTGGGTCCGATTTTTTAGACACACCCTACCCCCTACGCAACCGAGGGCCTCAAAGATCACCACCCCAGACCAACAAGGGAGTGGGCAACATAACCAAATAATCAACCTCTCTAACCAACAACTGCAGGACCCAGAGATGTGTTTACTTAGCAGGGGCCTGTCCTTTGTCCCCACCTCTAGCTTCAGCCTCTTCAACTGGGTTAGAGATATCCATCTCTTTGCCAGAAAGCTTAAATGGCGCAAACATTTTGCGCTTGTGGCTAGGCGAGAGAGCAAGGAGATGGGTATCTCACCCGACATCCTTCAAGATGTTCGCCTTCTATACAGCCTGAGTGATAGTATTCCCCAGGAGGGCAAAGGCCCGTTTACCTCACTCAGAAACAAAAGCCTAAAGATGCCTCCGTTGGGGGACCCAACTTGTATAGATGTTTTTGTGAACCAGGTGTGTCGTGATCTTACTAATCTGATATCTAGTCATGGTGGCTTCAATTGCAGCAAAAGCGAGTATAAAGCCTTGCTGGATTTGGAGAAAAAGAAAAATCTTATCATCAAACCCTCGGACAAGGGGGGGAACATCGTCTTGATGAACACCAATGACTATACCAACATGTGTCATGCCTTACTTGACAATAGGAACACTTATGAAAAACTGAAGTGTGATCCCACTGACAAATATCAGAGTGAGTTAATTGACATGTTACGACTGGCAAAAACCAATGACCTTATTTCTGGTGATGAATCTGAATACCTGTACAAGAAACATCCTACACTAGCCACCTTTTATAGCCTACCCAAGGTGCATAAGGGTGGTTTCCCTGTTAAGGGACGCCCGATTGTTTCGGGCGTGAACAGCTTGACCCAAAACTTGGGGATCTACCTAGATCATATATTGGCACCATTTGTGAAAACACTGCCCTCATACCTGAGGGATACGAGTGACCTTCTTGGTCGCCTGGAGGGCATCAGCTTGGAGGAGGGGACCTCCCTAGCCTCTATTGACGTTGAGGCCCTCTACTCGTCCATACCTCATCACCTCGGGATGAGGGCAGTGGAATCATTCCTGTATACTAGGGGCCAACAGTTTTTTCCACACAATGTTTTCGTCCTGCAACTACTTAATTTCGTCCTTACAAGGAATTACTTTCTCTTTGACGGAGTCCTCTACCACCAGCTCAGGGGCACCGCGATGGGGAGTTCATGTGCCCCGTCGTATGCCAATTTGTTCCTGGGCTGGTGGGAGAGGACTCTGGTCTTTGGTGACGCTCCCAATAGACACATCTCCTGTATCGTCACTTGGGCAAGATTCATTGACTATGTCTTTGTCGTCTGGAAAGGGGGAGAAACTGAATTCTCAAATTTTGTTAAGTCTCTTAATGTAAATGACATAAATATGAAGTTTACCTCTGTCTTTGAAACGAACACTCTGCCTTTCTTGGACATCTCCATCTCAAGGGGAAGGGATGACTTGATTCAAACTGACATCTTTAGGAAACCCACCTCCACAAATTCACTCCTACATTGGAGCAGTCACCACCCTTTCCCTTTGAAAAGGGGAATACCAGTGGGACAGTACCTGCGCATCAGGAGGAACTGTTCCACTTGGGAAACATTCAAAACCCAGGCGGACGACCTTAGAAGTCGTTTCTGGGAAAGGGGATATCCAGATGCGGTTCTAAAAAGTGCCTTTAAAAGAGCGTGTGGTAGCAAAAGAGATGAACTTCTCTATCCTAAACCTAAAATACCGGATACTGGTTTAATACGCCTTATAGGTACTTTTGATGATTGTTCTGCAGAGGTTAAACAGATATTGAGGAACCACTGGGAGGTTCTCCTCATGGACCCAGACATCAAGGTGGTTATCCCGGAAACAGCACAGGTCACCTACCGTAGGGGCCTGAGCCTTAGGGATCGCCTTGTACACAGCCACTACAGCGACACACGTGATTCTAAAGAGACATGGCTCCAACGTCCAATCGGTTGTTTTCGCTGTAGTGGTTGTGTGGCATGTGGACACATTCAAAAGGGACGGTCGTTCCAGGCCAATGTCACCGGCAAGTGTCACCAAATCAGACATTTCATTAATTGTCGCACCAGGGGAGTGATCTACAGGGCCAACTGCATATGCGGTCTTGAATACATTGGGAAAACCACCCGTGAGTTGCGACGCCGGATAGGTGAACATTTGGGGGACATTAGAAATGACAAAGACACACCCATTGCTAAACATATCAACATGATGCATGGGGGTGATGCCTTAGGACTGAGGTTTATGGGCATCGAACTGGTCGCAAGACCCAAAAGGGGTGGGGATTGGGACCGGAAAATATTGCAGAGGGAGACTTGGTGGATATTCCATCTTCAAACCGTAGCCCCTAGTGGTCTAAACGAGCAATTGTCGTTTGGCTGCTATATTGTACCCTAAGAGCGATACTATCCGGTTGTCCCCCCCCTTAGCTTCCCCTAGTAAGTGGTTGCATCACTGTGAGAACAAATTTGACAACAACAAAAATTTCTGTTAGAGTGACATTTCGAACTAGGTCACCAAAACCCTCCCCTTTTGGGGATCTGATTAGTAGAGGCATATTGAAATATGTTTGCTTTGTAGCAATCAAGTGCCAACGACAGTCATCTGAAGAACCAACTTATAAACTTAAATATTCCATTAGGAGAACCGCAGACCTGACGGACCAATGGAAATCATGTTAGATTGTGGTGGGAGCAGAGGTTGAACTTACTTGCCCTTTGATTTCATCCCTGCATCTCACTATAACAACCACCTCAAGCAAGTGTAGTGGAGACTTTAAGCCGCCTGTAACCTAACTAGGGAAGGCGGCGTTCCGACAGGCTACCTGGCATATACTGACCTCGGCTCTATTATCAGAGCGGAGCGTCGTCATGGTTGCCTGGTAACAGGAATCCGCCTCCACGCTAGACGTCATAGGAAAACAGAGTATCATGTGACCATAGGCGGAACAGCGGCAGGACCACGTGACAATGACGCGTTTTGACGATGAGGGGGCGTTGTATGGAGGCGGGGCTTCTCGGCTTTTTAAATGACCCGCGAACCTGGCCTCACTGCCACTGCTACACGCGGGACGCCAGGGAATACCTTCCATCCATCCATATCTGGGAACGGTCATTACCAACGACTGGACAGATAAGCTGCTCATTACCTTATGCTTTTATACCAGACTGTTATTAGCATGAGATAAGTTATGTTGTACTGTCTCTTAAACGTCCGCTAGTGACATTACTGGTGGGGGATCGGTTACAATGTGTGTTAAACAGATACTATCAACTGACAGAATGCTTTTCTTATTGGAAGTGTATTGAACAGATACTTTCAGTTAATGAGAAGCATTTATGAATATATGATCACCGGTTTACTAGGTTTGGATTGAAGTCTTACCAAACAATATAACTCGGTTTGGTTAAGACTATTGACCTCTGGTTATTCCTGGTTTATCCTCCAGGTCTAGACACCTATACCTGGACATTGGTGTGCATTAAACATTGAGCACCTGAGATCTCTTTTTCCACACGGATAGAGGATTAAATACCAGGAATCACCACAGGCCTTTCAAAATAGAGGGTGTCTCGGTCTCTAACTTTACAACGGTTGACCGATTGGAGGTCACACAATTGTTCATCTTCATACCTCATTTGCTGTACAGTTCTCCACCACTAGGGAGACTGTAAAAGCTTTGTGGGTTTGATTTATCAGTGTGCCCCCTGTGACCCTATTTTGTTGGATAACTGAGCCCAGCCTAAGGGCTCTCTAGATATAATTTTGTCCCCTGACGAATCAGGTAACACTGAGGAAACGCGTTGGGACTATACCACCATCATTAAGTGTTAATTATTTTGGATAACATATCTTATTTTGTGTATGAACGTGTCTGGTACTGTAGGTGATTTCACACCAGTTGTGGATTCGCTTGCTCTTGATTCATCACATTTATCTTTGCCATCTTTTTTGCCCCCTCCCCTGGTGCTAGGGTAACCACCTCAAGGACCATTTCTGGCTATCGGGCAAAGCTGGGCAGTCCATCTTAAGGAAGGGTTGCAATAGGGATACTGTGTTAGATAGGAGGAGGATATAGAGAGACAGGGTGATCTAGGGATTGTGACCCAGCACTGTGTCTCTCTGCCTTGGTACCTGGCTACCCTTCATCCTATCTCCCTACTTTATTACTATCCCTTATTGGTCCCTCCATATCTCCGCCCATTCTTTCAGGAGATAAGTGTTACTAGTGGCAACTATTCATCTTTGTCAAGCATAGTAGGGCCCATTATTTTATCTACGTACATCATTAAATGTTATGTTTTAAATATTATAAAGCTACCCGTTCACTGTGATTTCCAATATTGACCAAGGGTTTAGCCCATTACTTCATTACAGTTTGACCGACTTTAATTGGTTGTGTTAAATTATCACAGAGTGGAGAAAGCCTGAAAAAGGTCCAGTCCTCACCAGGAAGTTCAAACTTATGTACCCGATGGCTAAATTCTTGGTGGAATCGTGGGGTTCCATTCCCAAGGTGGACATGGCGATAGCCAAGCTGTCCAGGTGCACTCTGGTCCCTGCAGACGATGGGTCTAGTCTGCAGGACCCTCTAGATCGGAGGGCAGAGTGCACCCTCAGAAGGGGTTACGCGGCGGCCGCTGCTTCCGCATCGACATCTATTGCGGCCACTGAAGTAGCCGCCTTCCTACGCTCCAAGCTAAATTAAATTCAGACAGACGTGGACCAGAGCGTTTCCAGAGTTGACATCTTGTCCGCCTTCAAGTCATTTAATCTGGCTATGGATTTCTTGTGTGACTCCACCCAGATGCAGTTAAAGCTGGCAGCCAAAACAATGGCTCTGGTCTCGGCTGCCCGTAGACCACTATGGCTGAAGCCGTGGAATGCGGACAACGTGTCCAAATTTAATTTATGCGGGCTCCCCTTCGAGCCGGATAGGCTGTTCGGGTCCGAATTGGATAAAATTATGGAGGGACTCTCCGACTAGAAAGGGAAGAGTCTCCCCCAGCAGCCCTTTCGGGGACGCACCAGACAGGATCAAAGAGGCGGAGGCCGTTCAGGGCAGCAGGCTAGGGGCAGAGATTGGGGGGGGCCGTCTCGTAGATCCTCGAGACGCCCCCGCAAACCCACCAAGGAGGCGAAACCCTCCTGACTATGGGCCTCCCCGAGGCTCTTGGTTAAGCCCTGCTGCCCCTGCCGTATCTCCTCTAGATTTTCCCGTACCCATCCCCCAGATTCCCGTGGGGGGCCGTCTCTCCCACTTCAAACACATTTGGGCCCAGCAGATTGCAGACCCCTGGGTTCAGGGTATAGTTTCTGCCGGTTACCGGGTAGATCTTATCTCTCCCCCCCCCCCCCCAGAGAGTTCATCGCCACGCGAAACTTTGGGTCTGCCAAACAAAAGATCCTAGAGTCCTACATTCAGGACTATATCTCCAAGGGAGCTCTGGAGGAGGTGCCGGCAGGGGAGAGAGGCCTAGGGATTTATTCTCCAGTATTCCTGGTTCCCAAGAAGACGGGAGATCTCCGGATGATCATCGACTTGAGATTCCTCAATCGATTTGTAAGGAAAACCAGGTTTCGGATGGAAACCATAAGGTCAGTCAGCCACATCCTCAACCCTGGGGACGTCATGGCTACTCTGGACCTCAGGGATGCTTACCTCCACATCCCGATCCATTACGCCTCCAGGAAGTTTCTCAGGATCGCGGTCCAGATTTCAGGGGTTCGCAGCCATTTTCAGTTCGCCGCTCTTCCCTTCGGAATCTCTTTTGCCCCTCTTATCTTCACCAAGGTAGTGGTGTCAGTTGTGGCAGCTTTGAGACTCCAAGGACTGACTGTTATTCCTTATCTGGACGATTGGCTTTTCATAGCCTCTTCAGTTCCGATCCTTACCCACCATCTTCAGATCGCAATCTCCTTTCTCCTCTGCCTGGGCTGGATTATCAACTGGCAGAAGTCGAATGTGAGCCCATCGACTTCAATCCATTATTTAGGATTCGTGGTCGACTCTGTGGAGATGTCCCTCCAGTTCACTCTAGAAAGAAGAGCGCGGATTCAGGACCTGGCAAGGGTCCTTCATGTCCCTTGTCGAGTCTCCATCCGGACTCTCATGAAGATGCTGGGGCTCATGTCAGCGGCTGCGGACGCAGTCCCTTGGGCGCTATGGCACCTCCGTCCCCTTCAGTCGGAGGTCTTACACTTATGGAACGGCAGCCCTGCGGGGCTAGATTCCCTGTGCTCCCTGTCCAATCAAACCCGGAATTCCCTCAGATGGTGGTTCCAGCTACCAGCAGGGAAGTCTATGACCCAACCAGTTTGGCTCATATTGACTACAGACGCGTCCCTTGTAGGCTGGGGCGCTCACCTGGACGGATCCCCAGTACAGGGATCTTGGTCTCCTCTGGAGCGGCATCTCTCTTCCAATCTACACGAGATGCGAGCTATCCGGCTAGCCCTCCTTCACTTCGCCCCTCAGATCCGGGGCAAAGCAGTGAAAGTCCAGTCAGACAATATGACTGCGGTTCTCTACATAAACAAGCAGGGAGGCACAAGATCATTGCCCCTTCTGTCAGAGATCGGGGTAATTCTGCGGTGGGCAGAGACGAACCTTTCCCATCTATCTGCCACTCATATTCGAGGCTCCCTCAATATGATAGCGGACCGCTTAAGTCGAGGATTACCGACCATGGAGTGGTCTCTGCATCCGGAGATCTTCAGGCAGTTAGTTCACAGATGGGGTATGCCAGAGGTGGATCTCATGGCGACCAGGTTCAACGCCAAGGTGCTGAGGTTCTGTTCCCTGTACAGGGAAGACAACCCCCTGGCGATAGATGCTCTGTCGATACCGTGGAGGTTCAGGCTGGCTTACATCTTCCCTCCGTTTTCCATGATACCGAGGGTATTGACAAAAATCCGTCAGGATCAGGCCTCGGTAATAGCCATCATACCGTTCTGGCCCAGGAGATCCTGGTTTACCCAGCTCATTCAGATGAGTCGGGGACAATACTGGAGACTCCCCCCGGAGCAGACCCTGTTGTCGTGGGACACTCACCTCTGCCCAGATCTGCACAGGTTCAACCTGACAGCCTGGAGGTTGATCAGTCCCTTCCCAACATAGAAGGGCTTTCCGAGTCGTTCCTGAGAACTTTGTCGCATTCCAGAGCAGAGACTACGAAGAAGGCCTACTCCAGGATCATGAGAATCTTCATGTCATGGTGTGATTCCAAACAGGTGGCGTCTGCAGATCCGCCCCTTCCTGCGATATTGCAATTCCTTCAAGATGGATTAGATAAAGGTCTTTCTCCAGCTACCTTGAGAGTACAGATTTGTGCCATCTCGGCCTGTCTTAACAGGCCACATTCTCGGGACCCACTCATCAAACGCTTCCTGAAGGGAGCTGAAAGACTAAAGCCTACTATACTGAAACCCATTCCCCAGTGGGATCTTTCAGTAGTGCTCAGGGGGTTAGCATCTCCCCCCTTCGAGCCATTGGAGGAGGTGGAATTCAGATTTTTAACCTTAAAGGTGGTTTTTCTTCTGGCTGTAGCTTCAGCCAAAAGGATCTCTGAACTACAAGCTTTTTCTGCAATTCACCCTTACATCATCTTCTTGCAGGACAGAGTACTCCTGAAGTTTTTACCCTACTTCAGGCCTAAGGTTCCAACCTTCCAAAATATTAACCAGGTAATCTCTTTACCAGTTTTGTTTTCAGCCTCCTCCTCTGATACTCCAGCCAGACACCCGCTGGATATCTCGAGGTGCCTCCAGGTCTATGTGGATAGATCCAGAGAGTTCAGGATAGATGAGAATCTCCTCATCCTGTTTGCCGGTAAGTCTAAAGGCCGTAAAGCGTCTAAAGCTACCATTAGTCACTGGATCAAGGAAGCCATTAGGGAGGCTTTCGTCTCCCAATCTCTAGATCCTCCTGAGTTTGTGAGGGCCCATTCTACTAGGGCTGTCTCCACCTCTGTTGCGGAGAGAAGACTTCTCCCCTTAGAGTTGATCTGTAAGGCGGCTTCCTGGAGCTCTGAGTCAACCTTCATCTACCATTATAGGATAGATGCTAGGGTGGCAGAGTTTTCGGCTTTTGGGCAGACAGTTCTTAGTTCTGCCAGGCATGAGGACCCTCCCTAGGGGATTCTTCTTGCTATCTCCCCATCTGTGCTGCTTGTAGGACGTAAGGGAATCGTTAATTTCTAACGATAATTTGTTTTCCCTTAGTCCTAACAGCAGCACACAAATATCCCACCCTAGGTACATTATTCTTGTTAAAGACACGGTGTGCTGGGGGGCGATCTCCTCCCTTTCAGGGAGCTGAAGATCGCTTATTGGTTCTTGGGCTCATTAAAAATTCTGCCGGTCCTACCAGTCCACAGGGGGCAGTTAACCCCATCTGTGCTGCTGTTAGGACGTAAGGGAAAACAAATTATCATTAGAAATTAACGATTCTTGTCACCCAGCAATAGAACAGAGGATTTTGAGAGATTTAGGCCCCTGTCACCCAGGCTCAGCAGGGGTTTGTATACGCCAAAAATGGTAAAATGTCACCCGACAATTGAAAATAAGAATTTTTTCAATTTAGGGCACTAAAATTGGCACTTTTTTGCATTAAAATGGCTATAAAATAGTCCTTGAAAAGGCTAGAGGGTTGTAAAAGGCAGTAAAATGTGCTTAAAAACAAATGTGGATAGGGAAATAACTTAAAATAAAATAAAATAACAAAAAATTACAAATTATTAACCTGCAACTCAGAGAAGGAGGTGGATATGGAGTCGGAGGTTGAGGAGGCGGTGAATGTGGTGTTGTAGGTGGAGGCAGCAATGGAGGAGGAGGAGGTAGCCAACAATGTTTTTTTTATATTTTTTATTGGGGTAGGTAGCCCCCAAAATATTGTGACAAACTAAAAAAAAAAGAAGACAAAGAATCATTGCACTTGACTTGAGTACAAGAATGTATGTTTGATGGTGGTATAAATGTCTATTCTGCACAAGGTGCAGACAAGTCTTGTGGGATCCAAGCCTGGTTCATTTTAATGAACGTGAGCTTGTCCACATTGGCTGTGGACAGGCGGCTGCGCTTGTCTGTGATGACGCCCCCTGCCGTGCTAAACACACGTTCAGATAATACACTGGCTGCAGGGCAGGCCAGCACCTCCAAGGCGTAAAGGGCAAGCTCAGGCCACGTGCCCAATTTGGAGACCCAGAAGTTGAAGGGGGCAGACCCGTCATTCAGTACGTGTAGGCGTGTGCACACATACTGCTCCACCATGTTGGTGAAATGCTGCCTCCTGCTAAGACGTTCCATATCAGCTGGTGGTGCTGGTTGTTGTGGCGTGCTGACAAAGCTTTTCCACATGTCGGCCATGCTAACCCTGCCTTCTGAGGTGCTGGCGGTGCCCCAGCTGCGTTGGTGACCTCTTCCTCGTCCTCTGCCTTCGCCTTGTGCTTCCACTGTGCCCCCGCTGTCAGGTGGGAATGCAACCAGCAGCGCGTCTACCAGCATGCACTTGTACTCGGAATTAAGGACGGTACGTTGTCCTTGTAACGGGGATCCAGCAGCGTGGCCACCCAGTAATCAGCACAAGTTAGAATGTGGTCAACTCTGCGGTCGTTGCGGAGACACTGCAGCATGTAATCGCTCATGTGTGCAAGGCTGCCCAGAGGCAACGAAAAGCTGTCCTCTGTGGGAGGTGTATCGTCTGTGTCCTCTGTATCCCCCCATCCACGCACCAGTGATGGCCATGAGCTGGTGTGGGTGCCACCCTGGTGTGAACATGGTTCCTCCTCCTGCATCTCCTCCTCCTCATCCTCCACCTCCTCATCCTCCATAACTGTGCCCTGGCTGGACAATTGTGTACCTTGGGTTTGTGGGTGCAGGAACCCACCCTCGGAGCCACTTGGGGATGACTGGCCGGAAACCCTACAAAATGATCCCTCTTCCTCCTCCTCCTCCTCCTGTGCCACATCCTCTTCCATCATTGCCAGGAGCGTTTTTTCAAGGAGGCATAGAAGTGGGATAGTAACGCTGAGAACGGCAGTATCGGCACTGGCCATGTTGGTGGAGTACTCGAAACAGCGCAACAAGGAACACAGGTCTCGCATGGAGGCCCAGTCATTGGTGGTGAAGTGGTGTTGTTCCGCCGAGCGACTCACCCGTGCGTGCTGCAGCTGAAACTCCACTATCGCCTGCTGCTGCTCGCACAGTCTGGCCAGCATGTGCAAGGTGGAGTTCCACCTTGTGGGCACGTCGCATATGAGGCGGTGAGCGGGAAGGCCGAAGTTACGCTGCAGCCCTGACAGGCGAGCAGCAGCAGGGTGAGCATGCCGAAAGCGCGCACAGACGGCCCACACTTTATGCAGCAGCTCTGACATGTCGGGGTAATTTTTAAGGAATCTCTGCACCACCAAATTCAGCACATGTGCCAGGCAAGGGATGTGCGTCAAACCGGCTAGTCCCAGAGCTGCTACGAGATTTCGCCCATTATCGCACACCACCAGGCCGGGCTTGAGGCTGACTGGCACAAACCACTCATCGGTCTGTTGTTCAAGGCCCCTCCTGCGCGGTGTGGGGTTTGTCCCCCAAACAGATAAGTTTTAAAACTGCCTGCTGTCGTTTACGCCTGGCTGTGCTGAAGTTGGTGGTGAAGGTGTTACGCTGACCGGCTGAGGAGCTGGTAGAGGATGAGGAAGCGGAGTAGGAGGAGGAAGCAACAGGAGGCAAACTGAAGCGCCCTGCAATCCTCGGTGGTGGAAGGACATGCGCCAAACTGCTATCCGCCTCAGGCCCAGCCACCACTGCATTTATCCAGTGTGCTGTTATGGAGATATAACGGCCCTGACCGTGCTTACTGGTCCACGTATCCATAGTCAGGTGCACCTTCAACAGATAGCGTTGCGCAGTGCACACCTGATTTTGTCCCCTACTTGGTTGTGAAGGGAAGGGATGGCTCGCCTTGAAAAGTAGTGGCGGCTGGGCACGACGTACTGTGGGACAGCCACCGCCATAAGGCTTTTAAAACTATCTGTCTCCACCAGACGGAATGACAGCATTTCAAAGGCAAGTAATTTAGAAATGCTGGCATTCAGGGCTAGGGATCGCGGGTGGGTAGGGGCGGTACTTCCTCTTCCTCTCCAGCGTTTGGGATATGGAGAGCTGAACGCTTCCGTGTGACATTGTGGAGATGCTTGGTGACCCAGGTATTGGTGTTTCTGGTAGATCCTCTGTTTGTGGGGTGCCAGGTTGCACTGTGACTCCAGAGGTGGATGAAGAGGCCGCGACTGCAGCAGAAGAGGAAGCAGGAGGAGCCAGAGACCTTTCTTGGTTTTTGAGGTGTCTACTCCACTGCAGCTCGTGCTTTGCACTTAAATGCCTGGTCATGCAGGTTGTGCTCAGGTTTAGAACGTTTATGCCTTGCTTCAGGCTCTGATTGCACAGCGTGCAAACCACTCGTGTCTTGTCGTCAGCACATTATCTGAAGAACTGCCACGCCAGGGAACTCCTTGGAGCTGGCTTTGGTGTGCTCGGTCCCTTGCTGCGGTGGGCAGTAGGAGGCGTACTGTCTAAAGGACGGCCGCTCCGCTTTTGCACCCTGCTCCCTCTTCTGCTGTGCTGGTGGCTCTGTGCGACCACCGCCTCTTCCTCCGAACTACATTGGTCACTTGCATGACTTTGATTCCATGTGGGGTCGAGGACCTCATCGTCCTCCACATCATCTTCCACCCAGTCTTCACCCCTGACTTCCTTGTCGGTCTGCACGCTTTCGAAAGCCCCAGCAGTTGGCACCGGTGTTTCGTCATCATCCGAGACGTGCTGCGATGGTCCTCCTATGTACTCATCTTGAAAAATAAGTGGTTGGGCATCGGTGCACTCAATCTCTTCCACTTCTGGGGCAGGGCTAGGTGGATGGCCCTGGGAAACCCTGCTAACAGAGTCATCAAAAAGCAGAAGAGACTGTTGCATGACTTGGGGCTCAGACTGCTTGGCTGATTTGCAAGGGGGTGAGGTGAAAGACTGATGAACATCGGGTGCAGGTGCCAACTGTGGTCTTTCAGCAGGAGACTGGGTGGGAGACAATGTGAAGGAACTGGATCCACTGTCAGCAACCCAATTTACTATCGCCTGTACTTGTTCAGGCCTCACTATTCGTACAGCAGCATTAGGCCCGACCAAATACCGATGCAGGTTTTATCGCCTACTCGCACCTGAGGAAGGGGTTTCACTTGTGCGTGTAGCTGGCACAGATCGACCACGTCCTCTCCCTGCAACAGGAGCTCCACCAGCAGCACCAAGACCTGGGCCATGTCCCTTATTTGACGCTCTTCTCATATTTTTTTAATTTAGGATCTTGCCCTAAATGGGTGTTTAATTAATAGTAAAAAAGAACGACAGTATGTAAAGGGTGTATCTCACACGGCCTGAACCAGACTAGGCCTCGATTCCTTTGCACAAAATGGCTGCATTTCAAATGGCTGTATTTCAAATGGCTGTATTTCAAATGGCTGAATCAGATCCCTGTATGTATAGGGGGGATAACACACGCCCTGAATCAGTGTAGGCCTGAATTAAAGATTTATTTGGACCAAATGGCTGTATTTGAAATGCCTAATTCAAAACCCTGTATGTATAGGGGGGATCACACATGCCCTGAATCAGTGTAGGCCTGAAGTAAATATATCTTTGCACAAAAAGGCAGTATTTAAAATGGCTGTATTTCAAATGCCTGATTCAAACCCCTGTATGTAGGGGGGTATCTCACACGGTCTGAACCAGTGTAGGCCTGAAGTAAATATATCTTTGCACAAAAAGGCTGTATTTCAAATGGCTGTATTTCAAATGCCTAATTCAAACCCCTGTATGTAGGGGGTATCTCACACGGTCTGAACCTGTGTAGGCCTGAAGTAAATATATCTTTGCACAAAATGGCGGTATTTAAAATGGCTGTATTTAAAATGCCTAATTCAAACCCCTGTATGTCAGGGGGTATCTCACACGGTCTGAACCTGTGTAGGCCTGAAGTAAATATATCTTTGGACAAAAAGGCTGTATTTAAAATGGCTGTATTTCAAATGCCTAATTCAAACCCCTGTATGTATAGAGGGGATTTCACACGCCCTGAATCAGTATAGGCCTGAAGTAAATATATCTTTGCACAAAAAGGTTGTATTTCAAATGGCTGAATTTCAAATGCCTAATTCAAACCCCTGTATGTAGGGGGGTATCTCACACGTTCTGAACCTGTGTAGGCCTGAAGTTTTGCACAAAAAGGCTGTATTTCAAATCGCTGTATTTCAAATGGCTAATTCAAACCCCTGTATGTAGAGGTAGTATCTCAGAGGGCCTGAACCTCTGTAGGCCTGAAGTAAATATATCTTTGCACAAAATGGCGGTATTTAAAATGGCTGTATTTCAAATGCCTAATTCAAACCCCTGTATGTAGGGGGGTATCTCACACGGTCTGAACCTGTGTAGGCCTGAAGTAAATATATCTTTGCACAAAAAGGCTGTATTTCAAATGCCTAATTCAAACCCCTGTATGTATAGGGGGGATCTCACACGCCCTGAATCAGTGTAGGCCTGAAGTAAATATATCTTTGCACAAAAAGGCTGTATTTCAAATGCCTAATTCAAACCCCTGTATGTATAGAGGGGATCTCCCACGGTCTGAACCTGTGCAGGCCTGAAGTAAATATATCTTTGCACAAAAAGGCTGTATTTCTAACGGCTGTATTTCAAATGCCTGATTCAAACCCCTGTATGTAGGGGGGTATCTCATACGGTCTGAACCTGTGTAGGCCTGAAGTAAATATATCTTTGCACAAAAAGGCAGTATTTCAAATGGCTGTATTTCAGATGCCAAATTCAAACCCCTGTATGTAAGGGGGTATCTCACATGGTCTGAACCTGTGTAGGCCTGAAGTAAATATATCTTTGCACAAAAAGGCTGTATTTCAAATGGCTGTATTTCAAATGGCTAATTCAAACCCCTGTATGTAGGGGGGTATCTCACACGATCTGAACCTGTGTAGGCCTGAAGTAAATATATCTTTGCACAAAAGGCAATATTTCAAATGCCTGATTCAAACCCCTGTATGTAGGGGGGTATCTCACACGGTCTAAACCTGTGTAGGCCTGAAGTAAATATATCTTTGCACAAAAAGGCTGTATTTCAAATGGCTGTCTTTCAAATGCCTAATTCAAACCCCTGTATGTAGTGGGGTATCTCACACGGTCTGAACCTGTGTAGGCCTGAAGTAAATATATCTTTGCACAAAAAGGCTGTATTTCAAATGGCTGTATTTCAAATGGCTAATTCAAACCCCTGTATGTAGAGGTAGTATCTCAGAGGGCCTGAACCTCTGTAGGCCTGAAGTAAATATATCTTTGCACAAAATGGCGGTATTTAAAATGCTGTATTTCAAATGCTTAATTCAAACCCCTGTATGTAGGGGGGTATCTCACACGGTCTGAACCTGTGTAGGCCTGAAGTAAATATATCTTTGCACAAAAAGGCTGTATTTCAAATGGCTGTATTTCAAATGCCTAATTCAAACCCCTGTATGTATAGGGGGGATCTCACATGCCCTGAATCAGTGTAGGCCTGAAGTAAATATATCTTTGCACAAAAAGGCTGTATTTCAAATGGCTGTATTTCAAATGCCTAATTCAAACCCCTGTATGTAGGGGGGTATCTCACACGGTCTGAACCTGTGTAGGCCTGAAGTAAATATATCTTTGCACAAAAACGCTGTATTTAAAATGGCTGATTCAAACCCCTGTATGTAGTGGGGTATCTCACACGGTCTGAACCTGTGTAGGCCTGAAGTAAATATATCTTTGCACAAAAAGGCAGTGTTTCAAATGGCTGTATTTCAAATGCCAAATTCAAACCCCTGTATGTAGGGGGTATCTCACATGGTCTGAACCTGTGTAGGCCTGAAGTAAATATATCTTTGCACAAAAAGGCTGTATTTCAAATGGCTGTATTTCAAATGCCTGATTCAAACCCCTGTATGTAGGGGGGTATCTCACACGGTCTGAACCTTTGTAGGCCTGAAGTAAATATATCTTTGCACAAAAAGGCTGTATTTCAAATGGCTGTATTTCAAATGCCTAATTCAAACCCCTGTATGTATAGAGGGTATCTCACACGGTCTGAACCTGTGTAGGCCTGAAGTAAATATATCTTTGCACAAAAAGGCTGTATTTCAAATGCCTGATTCAAACCCCTGTATGTATAGTGGGGATCACAAACGCCCTGAATCAGTGTAGTCCTGAAGTAAATATATCTTTGCACAAAAGGCGGTATTTAAAATGGCTGTATTTCAAATGCCTAATTCAAACCCCTGTATGTAGAGGTGGTATCTCACAGGGCCTAAACCTCTGTAGGCTTGAATTCAATATTGGTGCACCAAATGGCGGTATTTAAAATCTCTGAATGTAATCCAAATGTATTAGGGGTGTATCTCACAATGACATCTGCCCAAACGACTGTTTGTTTAACCACCTCAGCCCCCATAGCTTAAACACCCTTAATGACCAGGCCACTTTTTACACTTCTGCACTACACTACTTTCACCGTTTATTGCTCGGTCATGCAACATACCACCCAAATGAATTTTACCTCCTTTTCTTCTCACTAATAGAGCTTTCATTTGGTGGTATTTCATTGCTGCTGACATTTTTACTTTTTTTGTTATTAATCGAAATTTAACGATTTTTTTGCAAAAAAATGACATTTTTCACTTTCAGTTGTAAATTTTTTTTTTAAAAACGACATCCATATATAAATTTTTCTCTAAATTTATTTTTCTACATGTCTTTGATAAAAACAAAATGTTTGGGTAAAAAAAAATGGTTTGGGCAAAAGTTATAGCGTTTACAAACTATGGTACAAAAATGTGAATTTCCGCTTTTTGAAGCAGCTCTGACTTTCTGAACACTTGTCATGTTTCCTGAGGTTCTACAATGGCCAGACAGTACAAATACTCCTCAAATGACCCCATTTCGACTAACTTGTGACAAAAAATAAAAACTTCCATGAACTCACTATGCCCATCACAAAATACCTTGGGGTGTCTTTTTTCCAAAATGGGGTCACTTGTGGGGTAGTTATACTGCCCTGGCATTTTAGGGGCCCAAATGCGTGCGAAGTAGTTTGAAATCAAAATGTGTAAAAAATGACCTGTGAAATCCGAAAGGTGCTCTTTGGAATGTGGGCCCCTTTGCCCACCTAGGCTGCAAAAAAATGTCACACATGTGGTATTGCCGTACTCAGGAGAAGTTGGGCAATGTATTTTGGGGTGTCATTTTGCATATACCCATGCTGGGTGAGAGAAATATCTTGGCAAAAGACAACTTTTCCCATTTTTTTTATACAAAGTTGGCATTTGACCAAGATATTTATCTCACCCAGCATGGGTATATGTAAAATGACACCCCAAAACACATTGCCCAACTTCTCCTGAGTACGGCAATACCACATGTGTGACACTTTTTTGCAGCCTAGGTGGGAAAAGGGGCCCACATTCCAAAGAGCACCTTTCGGATTTCACAGGTCATTTTTTACACATTTTGATTTCAAACTACTTACCACACATTAGGGCCCCTAGAATGCCAGGGCAGTATAACTTCCCCACAAGTGACCCCATTTTGGAAAGAAGACACCCCAAGGTATTCCGTAAGGGGCATGGAGAGTTCCTAGAATTTTAAATTTTTTGTCACAAGTTAGCGGAAAATGATGATTTCTTTTATTTATTTTTTTCTTACAAAGTCTCATATTCCACAAACTTGTGACAAAAAATAAAAACTTCCATGAACTCACTATGCCCATCACGAAATACCTGGGGGTGTCTTCTTTCCAAAATGGGGTCACTTGTGGGGTAGTTATACTGCCCTGGCATTTTAGGGGCCCAAATGCGTGAGAAGTAGTTTGAAATCAAAATCTGTAAAAAATGGCCGGTGAAATCCGAAAGGTGCTCTTTGGAATGTGGGCCCCTTTGCCCACCTAGGCTGCAAAAAAGTGTCACACATCTGGTATTGCCGTACTCAGGAGAAGTTGGGCAATGTGTTTTGGGGTGTCATTTTACATATACCCATGCTGGGTGAGATAAATATCTCGGTCAAATGCCAACTTTGTATAAAAAAATGGGAAAAGTTGTCTTTTGCCAAGATATTTCTCTCACCCAGCATGGGTATATGTAAAATGACACCCCAAAACACATTGCCCAACTTCTCCTGAGTACGGTGATACCAGATGTGTGACACTTTTTTGCAGCCTAGGTGGGCAAAGGGGCCCACATTCCAAAGAGCACCTTTCGGATTTCACCGGCCATTTTTTACAGATTTTGATTTCAAACCACTTCTCACGGATTCGGGCCCCTAAAATGCCAGGGCAGTAGAACTACCCCACAAGTGACCCCATTTTGGAAAGAAGACACCCCAAGGTATTTCGTGATGATGGGCATAGTGAGTTCATGGAAATTTTTATTTTTTGTCACAAGTTAGTGGAATATGAGACTTTGTAAGAAAAAAAAAATATCATCATTTTCCGCTAACTGGTGACAAAAAATAAAAAATTCTAGGAACTCGCCATGCCTCTCACGGAATACCTTGGGGTGTCTTCTTTCCAAAATGGGGTCACTTGTGGGGTAGTTATACTGCCCTGGCATTCTAGGGGCCCTAATGTGTGTTAAGTAGTTTGAAATCAAAATGTGTAAAAAATGACCTGTGAAATCCTAAAGGTGCTCTTTGGAATGTGGGCCCCTTTGCCCACCTAGGCTGCAAAAAAGTGTCACACATGTGGTATCGCCGTACTCAGGAGAAGTTGGGCAATGTGTTTTGGGGTGTCTTTTTACATATACTCATGCTGGGTGAGAGAAATATCTCGGCAACAGACAACTTTTCCCATTTTTTATACAAAGTTGGCATTTGACCGAGATATTTATCTCACCCAGCATGGGTGAGATAAATACCAAGATATTTATCTCACCCAGCATGGGTATATGTAAAATGACACCCCAAAACACATTGCCCAACTTCTCCTGAGTACGGCGATACCAGATGTGTGACACTTTTTTGCAGCCTAGATGCGCAAAGGGGCCCACATTCCTTTTATGAGGGCATTTTTAGACATTTGGATCCTAGACTTCTTCTCATGCTTTAGGGCCCCTAAAATGCCAGGGCAGTATAAATACCCCACATGTGATTCCATTTTGGAAAGAAGACACCCCAAGGTATTCAATGAGGGGCATGGCGAGTTCATAGAAAAATAAATTTTTTGCCACAGGTTAGCGGAAATTGATATTTTTTTTGTTTTTTCTCACAAAGTCTCCCTTTCCGCTAACTTGGGACAAAAATTTCAATCTTTAATGGACTCAATATGCCCCTCACGGAATACCTTGGGGTGTCTTCTTTCCGAAATGGGGTCACATGTGGGGTATTTATTCTGCCCTGGCATTCTAGGGGCTCTAAAGCGTGAGAAGAAGTCTGGAATATAAATGTCTAAAAAATTTTACGCATTTGGATTCCGTGAGGGGTATGGTGAGTTCATGTGAGATTTTATTTTTTTACACAAGTTAGTGGAATATGAGACTTTGTAAGAAAAAAAAAAAAAATTCGGCTAACTTGGGCCAAAAAAATGTCTGAATGGAGCCTTACAGGGGGGTGATCAATGACAGGGGGGTGTTTAGGGAGTCTATATGGGGGGATCACCCCCCTGTCATTGATCACCCCTCTGTAAGGCTCCATTCAGACGTCCGTATGTTTTTTACAGATCCACGGATATATGGATCGGATCCGCAAAACACATACGAACGTCTGAATGGAGCCTTACAGGGGGGTGATCAATGACAGGGGGGTGATCAATGACAGGGGGGTGATCAGGGAGTCTATATGGGGTGATCACCCCCCTGTCATTGATCACCCCCCTATAAGGCTCCATTCAGATGTCCGTATGTGTTTTGCGGATCCGATCCATGTATCCGTGGATCCGTAAAAAACATACGGACATCTGAATGGAGCCTTACAGGGGGGTGATCAATGACAGGGGGGTAATCAATGACAGGGGGGTGATCAGGGAGTCTATATGGGGTGATCACCCCCCTGTCATTGATCACCCCCCTATAAGGCTCCATTCAGATGTCCGTATGTGTTTTGCGGATCCGATCCATGTATCCGTGGATCCGTAAAAAACATACGGACGTCTGAATGGAGCCTTACAGGGGTGTGATCAATGACAGGGGGGTGATCAATGACAGGGGGTGATCAGGGAGTCTATATGGGGTGATCACCCCCTTGTCATTGATCACCCCCCTATAAGGCTCCATTCAGATGTCCGTATGTGTTTTGCAGATCCGATCCATGTATTCGTGGATCCGTAAAAAACATACGGACATCTGAATGGAGCCTTACAGGGGGGTGATCAGGCAGTCTATATGGGGTGATCACCCCCCTGTCATTGATCACCCCCTATAAGGCTCTATTCAGATGTCCGTATGTGTTTTGCGGATCCGATCTATGTATCCGTGGATCCGTAAAAAACATACAGACGTCTGAATGAAGCCTTACAGGGGTGTGATCAATGACAGGGAGGTGATCAATGACAGGGGGGTGATCAGGGAGTCTATATGGGGTGATCACCCCCCTGTCATTGATCACCCCCCTATAAGGCTCCATTCAGATGTCCGTATGTGTTTTGCAGATCCGATCCATGTATCCGTGGATCCGTAAAAAACATACGGACGTCTGAATGGAGCTTTACAGGGGGGTGATCAATGACAAGGGGGTGATCAGGGAGTCTATATGGGGTGATCACCCCCCTGTAAGGCTCCATTCAGACGTCTGTATGTGTTTTGCGGATCCGATCCATGTATCAGTGGATCCGTAAAAAACATACGGACGTCTGAATGGAGCTTTACAAGGGGGTGATCAATGACAGGGGGGTGATCAATGACAGGGGGGTGATCAGGGAGTCTATATGGGGTGATCACCCCCTGTCATTGATCACCCCCCTGTAAGGCTCCATTCAGACGTCTGTATGTGTTTTGCGGATCCGATCCATGTATCCGTGGATCCGTAAAAAACATACGGATGTCTGAATGGAGCTTTACAAGGGGGTGATCAATGACAGGGGGGTGATCAATGACAGGGGGGTGATCAGGGAGTCTATATGGGATGATCAGGGGTGATCAGGGGTTAATAAGGGGTTAATAAGTGACAGAGGGGGGTGTAGTGTAGTGGTGTTTGGTGCTACTTATTACTGAGCTGCCTGTGTCCTCTCGTGGTCGATCCAAACAAAAGGGACCACCAGAGGACCAGGTAGCAGGTATATTAGACGCTGTTATCAAAACAGCATCTAATATACCTGTTAGGGGTTAAAAAAATCGCATCTCCAGCCTGCCAGCGAACGATCGCCGCTGGCAGGCTGGAGATCCACTCGCTTACGCGTTCACAGGAAATCTCGCGTCTCGCAAGATGACGCATATATGCGTGACTGTGCGCAGGGCTGCCGCCTCCGGAACACGATCCTGCGTTAGGCGGTCCGGAGGCGGTTAACAACTGAATTTGACAGCAGTATATAAACCTGTAATTTCACACGTGCTGATGCTGCAAGGCCTGGAAATAGTGTTTTTTGTCAAATAAGTTTGTTTTTCAAACCCCAGAAAATGATGGGTGTATTTCTAGCTTAAATTGCACACTGACTAAGGCCTATTGCACACGACCGTGTGGCTTTTTCAGTGCTTTGAGGTCCGTTTTTCATGGATCCGTTGTTCCGTTTTTTGTTTCCGTTGTGTTTCCGTTTCTGTTCCGTTTTTCCGTTCCGTTTTTCCGTATGGCATATACAGTATACAGTAATTACATAGATAAATTGGGCTGGGCATAACATTTTCAATAGATGGTTCAGCAAAAAACGGAACGGAAACGGAAGACATACGGATGCATTTCCGTATGTGTTCCTTTTTTTTGCGGACCCATTGACTTGAATGGAGTCACGGAACGTGATTTGCTGGCAATAATAGGACATGTTCTATGTTAAAACGGAACGGAAAAACGGAAATACGGAAATGGAATGCATACGGAGTACATTCCGTTTTTTTTGCAGAACCATTGAAATGAATGGTTCCGTATATGGAATGCAAAAAACGGCCAGTAAACGGGGAAAAAAAACGGCCGTGTGCAGGAGGCCTAATACAGATATGAATGCTGTATATATTTAACTTGAATTTAACACTTGCAGATCTGGCAAATACTGTTTTTTGGGGGGAAAAAGTGTGTTTTTCAAACCCCAGAAAATGATGGGTGTATTTCCAGCTTAAATTGCACACTGACTAATACAGATGTTGTAGATTGCCCAAAAATTCTTTTTTTGCTAACAGAATATGAATGCTGTATATATTTAACTTGAATTTAACACTTGCAGATCTGGCAAATACTGTTTTTTGAAGAAAAAAAAAGTGTGCTTTTCAAACCCCAGAAAATGATGGGTGTATTTCTAGCTTAAATTGCACACTGACTAATACAGATGTTGTAGATTGCACAAAAAGTCTTTTTTTGCTAACAGAATATGAATGCTGTATATATTTAACTTGAATTTAACACTTGCAGATCTGGCAAATACTGTCTTTTGAAAAAAAAAGTGTGTTTTAGAAACCGCAGAAAATGATGGGTGTATTTCTAGCTTAAATTGCACAAGACAGATGTTGTAGTTTGCCCCAAAAAAATTGTGATTTGCAATGTCCCAAAAGCTCATATGCAGTGCTGGTGCACTGAGCATGCATAAAATGTCCACCGCCGCCGCCACCCACCTAACTAACAGAATTCTAAAAGTTTGTATTTTTGGTAAATGAGCTCAGGGCAGGTTAAAACGATAGTGCCCTGCACCCACACAACTATTTGTCTGTAGATCGCTGAGTTAGATTCTCTCCTATGCTCTCCCTTAAATCACAAGTCCAGCTGCAACCTCTCCCTACACTTGTAACAGCAGAGTGACGTGCAGCGCTACGTGACCTAAGCTTATATAGAGCCAGGGTCACATGCTGCTCTGGCCAATCACAGCCATGCCATTAGTAGGCATGGCTGTGATGGCCTCTTGGGGCAAGTAGTATGACGTTTGTTGATTGGCTGCTGTGCAGCCTTTCAAAAAGCGCCAAGAAAGCGGCGAACACCGAACCCGAACTTTTACGAAAATGTTCGGGTTTGGGTCCGGGGTCCAAAAATCCTAAAGTTCGGTACGATCCCGAACTTTACAGTTCGGGTTCGCTCAACCCTACTCATGTGAAAAACGCATCAAAACGCGTTGCACCCAGCGAAAAAAACTGAACAACTGAACGCAATCGCAGACAAAACTGACTGAACTTGCTCGCAAAATGGTGCGAGTTTCACTGAACACATCCGGACCTGATCCGTCACGCTTGACCTTTGATCTTTAAAAAGTATATCTTTTATATATATAAAGTTTTACTATAATATTAAGGGCTGAAATCTCAGTTTTGCAGTATAGAAACATATGGCTTAACTAGAGATGAGCGAATTGAAGCTGACTAAGTGGAATTCGTTACGAATTTCAGGAAAAATTCGATTTGCACCGAATGCGAATTTCCTTGCGCTTCGTAGTAACGAATCGCATTTTTCCTAAAATGGCGGCTGCACGTGTGAGGACATGGAGAAAGGAAGTCTGGGAAGGTGGGATCACCCCTACTGACATGCATGCAGCCAATCAGCAGCCAGCCAGCCCTGTGATGTCACAGCCCTATAAATAGCCTCAGCCATCTTAGATTTTGCCATTCACCATGGTACTTAGTGCAGGGAGAGACGTGTCTGCAGGCGCTAGGGACAGTGATAGAAAAAGCGTAATTGTGCTAAAAAAAAAAAACATTTACAAGTGCAGGGACAGATTATTCAAGGTGTAAGGAAAGGATAGGGAGGAATCATTCCACTGCATTTCTGTTGAACAGAGTTCAGTCGGGGAGGTGACAGCCTGGTTAATAGGAACAATCAGATTACACTTTGCTGCACTGACTGGCGATACAAATTGCCATTATACAGCTCTGTAATTCCATCAAACTGTTTTTATTAGGCCTCTTGCACATGACCGTATGGCTTTTTCAGTATTTTGCCGTCCGCAAAAAACGGATCCGCAAAAAATACGTATGACGTCGGTCTGTTTTTTGTGGAACGGAACAGCTGGCCCCTGATAGAACAGTACTATCCTTGTCCATTATGCGGACAATAATAGGACATGTTCTATCTTTGAACGGAAATACGGAACTGGAAGGCATACGGAGTACCTTCCGTTTTTTTGGCGGATCCATTGAAATGAATGGTTCTGTATACGGAGTGCAAAAAACGGAACGGAAACGGAAAAATTAAACATTCATGTACACGAAGCCTTAGGGTGCAAGTGCTGTTTGATACAGGCATTAACAGGGTTCATTACAAGGAAATATTTCTACGTTTTATTTGCCCTTGTGCGGTGCAGTTACGATATATGTTCTAAAGCATTTTGTGGCTTTTATTAGTGGTGAAAAAAGGGCTCATTAGCCGTTGTGTGGTGAAATGCGAAAATTACAGCCTTTTTTGTTTTGTATTAGTGGCAAAAGTAAAATATATTTGCCGCTCAGTGGTGCACTTATCTGTTTTAAAGCCATTTTTTGCAGCGGTGCAGTGAGATATTTTACAGCCCACTTTGCCATGTATTACTGACGAAATACAAATATATTCGCCGTTTATAGTTGTACTTATCTGTTGAAAAGCCTTTTGTGTAAAAATATAAAAAAAACTTGGGCCTAATTGCCGTTCAGCGGTGTAGTGAGATATTTTACAGACCACTTTGCCGTATATTACTGAGGAAATACAATTATATTCGCCTTTCATTGTTGCACTTACCGTATTTTTTACCCTATAAGACACACTTTCCCCCCCCAAAAGTGGGAGGAAAATGGCAGTGCGTCTTATGGGGCGAATGCTGTCGTTTTTACACTGATACACCGCCGACCGAAAGCTGCACAGCGCGGCCGGCGTGTGCATCAGCGAGGGGGGAGGAGGGGCTAGGGGCCGGCTTTTAGTTTTATAATGGCAGCGGGGCCCGGTGCAGTCACTGTATTCTATTGCACCGGGCCCCGCTCACTGTACTAATGGTATCTACTGTAACTGCAGGCAGGCAATGTTTAACTATAAATATGTTCGATCCAGCAGCCTTTACTTACGATCATAGCAGGCTGGAGGCAGGAGGCAGGGCGGGCGGGCACTGGCAGCGCAACTTCCTACGTCACGTGCCTGCTCCGCCCACTTTATGAATGAAGCAGGCGGCGCAGGCACGTGACGTAGGAAGTTATGCTGCCAGTGCCCGCCCAGCCTCCTGCCTCCTGCCTCCAGCCTGCTATGATCGTAAGTACAGGCTGCTGGATCGAACATATCTATAGTTAAACATTGCCTGCCTTTAGTTACAGTAGATACCATTAGTAAAGTGAGCGGGGCCCGGTGCAATAGAATACAATGACTGCACTGGGCCCGGGCTGCCATTTAAAAACTAGTGTAGATGCCAGCCCCCACCCCCTGTATTGGGGGTCATTCACAGTGGCTGACACTGTTATGGGGGGATATGTGGATGTCAAATAGCATCAGATGCTATTTATCTGTCATCCACAGATCCCCCCATAGCAGTGTCATGCCATCCACAGATGCCCCATAACAGTGCCATCCACAGACGCCCCCATAACAGTGTCAGCCACAGACCCCCATAACAGTGCCAGCCACAGACCCCCATAACAGTGCCATCCACAGATCCCCATAACAGTGTCATCCACAGACCCCCATAACAGTGCCGTCCACAGACCCCCATAATAGTGTCATTCACAGGCTACAATTAGTTCAAAGCCCACCAAAAGCACACCTTTTGGTTCAAAAAAAAATTTTTTTCCTATTTTCCTCCTCAAAAACCTTATGGGCGTCTTCTAGGGCAAATAATTCGGTATCTGTTGAAAAGCCTTTTGTGTAAAAATAGAAAAAAAAATTGGTCTAATTCTCCTTCGCAACGTCATCGAATAACCAGAAGACTGGCCGATTCTCTCCTGTCTTAGGCAACACTTCATTTTTTTTATTAAATGTATTAAATATTTAATATTACGGTATATTGAACCAAAACTTGATTATAAGTAACTAAACTTAAATTTGCCAATATATTTTCCCAATCTTCGATGGAAATTCTCGGACAATCAATTTGCCAAGCCTTTTGTGCCAGAGAACGTGTATTATTAAATTGTGCCGAGCCAAGATGGCCTCCTCATGCTGCTGCCACCTCCAAACTTTGCTGTCGTGCCACTCTGTGGTCTCCTCATGCTGCTGACACCTCCACACTTTGTCATCGTGCCACTCTGTGGCCTCCTCATGCTGCTGACACCTGCACACTTTGTCGTCGTGCCACTCTGTGGCCTCTTCATGCTGCTGCCACCTCCACAATCTCTCATCGTCGTGAAACTCTGTGTCCTCCTCATGCTGCTGACACCTCCACAATCTCTCATCGTCGTGCCACTCTGTGGCCTCCTCATGCTGCTGACACCTCCACACTTGGTCGTCGTGCCACTCTGTGGCCTCCTCATGCTGCTGACACCTCCACAATCTCTCGTCGTCATGCTACTTTGTGGCCTCCTCATGCTGCTGACACCTCCACACTTTGTCGTCGTGCCACCCTGTGGTCTCCTTATGCTGTTCAAACCTCCACAATTTCTCGTCGTCGTGCCACTCTGTGGCCTCCTTATGCTGCTGACACCTCCACAATCTCTCGTTGTCTTTACACTCTGTGGCATCCTCATGCTGCTGACACCTCCACATTTTGTCGTCGTGCCACTCTGTGGCCTCCTGATGCTGCCGCCACCTCCAAAATATGTCACCTTGACACTCTGTGGCCTCCTGATGCTGCTGACACCTCCACACTTTGTCATCGTGCCACTCTGTGGCCTCCTCATGCTGCTGCCACCTTCACAATTTCTCATCATCGTGCCCCTCTGTGGCCTCCTCATGCTGCTGACACCTCCACACTTTGTCGTCGTGCCACTCTGTGGCTTCCTCATGCTGCTGACTCCTCCACACTTTGTCGTCATGCCACTCTGTGGCCTCTTCATGCTGCTGCCACCTCCACAATCTCTCGTCATCGTACAACTCTGTGTTCTCCTTATGCTGCTGACACCTCCACACTTTGTCGTCATGCCACTCTGTGGGCTCTTCATGCTGCTGCCACCTACACAATCTCTTGTCGACGTGTACTTCTGTGGCCTCCTCATGCTGCTGACTAATGATGAGCGGGAGGTGCCATATTCGATTTCGACGAAATTCGTCGAGTGTCACCTTGACACTCTGTGGCCTCCTGATGCTGCTGACACCTCCACACTTTGTCATCGTGCCACTCTGTGGCCTCCTCATGCTGCTGCCACCTTCACAATTTCTCATCATCGTGCCCCTCTGTGGCCTCCTCATGCTGCTGACACCTCCACACTTTGTCGTCGTGCCACTCTGTGGCTTCCTCATGCTGCTGACTCCTCCACACTTTGTCGTCGTGCCACTCTGTGGCCTCTTCATGCTGCTGCCACCTCCACAATCTCTCGTCATCGTACAACTCTGTGTCCTCCTCATGCTGCTGACACCTCCACACTTTGTCGTCATGCCACTCTGTGGGCTCTTCATGCTGCTGCCACCTACACAATCTCTTGTCGACGTGTACTTCTGTGGCCTCCTCATGCTGCTGACTAATGATGAGCGGGAGGTGCCATATTCGATTTCGACGAAATTCGTGAATATTCGCTTGAATATTCGTCTCATATTCGTTGAAATCGAATATTCGTCATTATTCTAGTTATCGCGATTAATATGCGATTTAAATAATCGCGTATTGCGATTTTAGCTTAAGGTAACTTTCCTATTGGTTTGATATCTAGAATTAGCGAAGATAGCGCATAAGATTCGTCATATTCCTCAAAACGAAGATAACGAAGTATTCTCCATCTTCGATTTAGCTCCATATTCGTCAACTTCGCTAATTCTAGCAATCAAATAGGAAAGTTGACTAGAGACAGCTAAGTTTTTAATTCGCTATGCGATAATATTACTTTGCTTTTTTTTAAATAAATAAAATAATTATAATACTTGATAATTATTATAATTATTCTATTTATAAAAAAAAAAAAAGCAAAGTAATATAATCGCATAGCGAATTAAACACAGCTGTCTCTATAGTCAACTTTCCTATTTGATTGCTAGAATTAGCGAAGTTGACGAATATGGAGCTAAAACAAAGATGGAGAATACTTCGTTATCTTCGTTTTGAGGAATATGACGAATACATTCGTCATATTCGTCATCTTCGCTAATTCTACCAAGCCAACCATAGTAAACCAGGTCTAAGTTGAAATCGCAATGCGATTACTTCAAGTTATAATAATCAAATTGAGATTTCAACTTAGAGCTGTGTTGCTAATGGGTCTGCTTGCTAGAATTAACGAAGTTAACTAATATGGAATATAGCAGTACTAAGTTGAAATCGCAATTCGATTAATTCAAGTTATAATAATCGAATTGCTATTTCAACTTAGAGCTGTGTTTCTAATGGGTCTGCTTGCTAGAATTAACGAAGTTAACGAATATGGAATATAGCAGTGCTAAGTTGAAATCGCAATTCGATTAATTCAAGTTATAATAATCGAATTGCGATTTCAACTTAATTCTCACATCCGACAGTACATTCTAGTATGGAGGCGTTCCCATGGTGATGGGGACGCTCCATGAGCACGGAAGTCGGTAGAAGCGGCAACGGGCACTGACTGGAGCAGCCAGGAAGCCAGGAATCCTCAGGATAGGTAAGAACTACTTTTGGGAAGTGGGAAAGAAAAAAATATAACAATAAAAAAAAAAAAAAGAATATTAGAAATAGCAAATTTATAGTGCTATATTCGAAATATTCGCGAATTAGCGAAGTGCCGATATTCGCTAAAAAAATTCGATATTCGAATATTCGCACTCAACACTACTGCTGACACCTCCACACTTTGTCATTGTGCCACTCTGTGGTCTCCTGATGCTGCCGACACCTCCAAACTATGTCACCTTGCCCCTCTGTGGCCTCCTGATGCTGCCGCCACCTCCACACTATGTCATTGTGCCACTCTCTGACCTCCTGATGCTGCTACCAACTACAGACTCTGTCATTGGGCCACTCTGTGGTCTCCTCATGCTGCTTCCACCTCACCATTATGTCATAGTGCCACTCTGTGGACTTCTCATGCTATTTCCACCCTCCCGACTTCATGACTGGGCCACTATTTAGCCTTTTTGGCTTGGCTAACATCATCATTTATTTGACCCTTCTTCTAATTTTTCAAAAGGAAGGTAAAATGAGACGCACAACTGATTCTCTCTGTGTAGTAGCTGTAAGGCCTGTATGGTTCCATCAAAAAGCAGGAGTGAGTACAAAAAACAGAAGACTTGCAGATATTCCGTTCACGTGTCATCTCTGTTTTGGATCCACTCCTGTTTTTTTTTACATTAGTAATACTAAAGGATTACTGACCAAATGCTGACCGAGTGAAGGCGGATGCTCCACAGACAGGATCTGTTTTTTGGGGGTTATTGTTCTGACGGATCAGAGGAAGGGCAAAATAATCAGTGATGTCAACACAAACTTACTGCTGACACCCTCGCCACTCTGTCGGGGGGCTCTACTTGTTTAAGCATTTAATAGAACAGGTTCTGTCTATGTGGAATCAGCTGACGACGGTGAAAAGGAGTGCGCTCTTTCACGCTACAGTAGGATCTTGGGCCTCTGCACGGATCTTTATACCTGGTGCTAACATCGACCTGTATATCTGAGTTCATACTTAAGTTATTTGGTCAGTTTTGGCCTCGTGACTGCCCAAATAAGTGAAGTGTGCAGTGATTCTAAGAGTGACGCCTGTCATCTGCATGTCATATGGACTCACAGTATTATTTCACTACCAGAGCAGACTCCCTATGCGTGTTTCTGCAAGGCACAGTGTTCTACACTACTATAAAGGTTCTACCCAGCCAGGAAATAGCTGTTTTTTAACGCAATTCGCTGCAAATTAAATCGGATGGAACCAAATTTTTCACAAAAAATTCGGCGAAACAGCGAATCTAATTTTTGAAAAATTCACTCATCTCTCAGCTTAACGTACCCATAGAATATAATTGGGCAAACGTAGTTCAAAAGTGTATACTTTTGACTCTGTTTGTTGCTGTTTTCATTCCTGTACCTTTTTTTTGGGCAGGACAGAATAATGTAGCATACCATCCTGTTCTGTCCTGCAAAAAAAAAAACTTATAGAAACATATACTTATTTTTTTTACATTCCAGTAAACGGGAGATGAATGCAAAAGTAAGAAGGTACACTTCTATCCTTTAAACATATCTGTTTTTATCCAGATACTTCCTACTTACTTTGATATATTTCGAATCTTTATTTAAAAAAAAGAAAGGTTTCACAAAACCAGATACAGTGGATATAAAAAGTCTACACACCCCTGTTAAAATGTCAGGTTTCTGTGATGTAAAAAAATGAGACAAAGATAAATAATTTCAGAACTTTTTCCACCTTTAATGTGACCTATAAACTGTACAACTCAATTGAAAAACAAACTGAAATATTTTAGGTAGAGGGAAGAAAAAATATAAAAATAAAATAATATGGTTGCACACCCTTAAACTAATACTTTGTTGAAGCACCTTTTGATTTTATTACAGCACTCAGTCTTTTGGGTATGAGTTTATCAGCACGGCACATTTTGGCACTGTTATGGGGTGGGGGGGTCTGTGGATGGCACTGTTATAGGATGGGGGGGTCTGTGGATGGCACTGTTATAGGATGGGGGGGTCTGTGGATGGCACTGTTAAGGGGTGGGGGGTGGGTCTGTGGATGGCACTGTTATGGGGTGGGGGGGTCTGTGGATGACACTGTTATGGGGTGGGGGGGTCTGTGGATGGCACTGTTATGGGGTGGGGGGGGGTCTGTGAATGGCACTGTTATGGGGTGGGGGGTGGGTCTGTGGATGGCACTGTTATGGGGTGGGGGTGGGTCTGTGGATGGCACTGTTATGGGGTGGGGGGTGGGTCTGTGGATGGCACTGTTATGGGGTGGGGGGGTTAGTCTGTGGATGGCACTGTTATGGGGTGGGGGGTGGTTCTGTGGATGGCACTGTTATGTGGTGGGGGTGGGTCTGTGGATGGCACTGTTAAGGGTGGGGGGTGGGTCTGTGGATGCCACTGTTATGGGGTGGGGGGGTCTGTGGATGGCACTGTTATAGGATGTGGGGGTCTGTGGATGGCACTGTTATGGGGTGGGGGGTCTGTGGATGGCAATGTTATGGGGTTGGGGGGTCTGTGGATGGCACTGTTATGGGGTGGGGGGGTATGTGGATGGCACTGTTATGGGGTGGGGGGGTCTGTGGATGGCACTGTTATAGGCTGGGGGGTCTGTGGATGGCACTGTTATAGGATGGGGGGTCTGTGGATGCCAGGGGGAGAGGTGAGAGGCACTATGATACTACTGGCACTCTTTTTTGCAGAAACACTCCAAATCTATCAGATTGCGAGGGCATCTCCTATGCACAGCCCTCTTCAGATCACTGCACAGATTTTCAATTGGATTCAGGCTCTGGCTGGGCCATTCCAAAACTTTAATCTTCTTCTGGTGAAGCCATTCCTTTGTTGATTTGTATGTATGCTTTGGGTCGTTGTCATGCTGAAAGATGAAGTTCCTCTTCATGTTCAGCTTTCTAGCAGAAGCCTGAAGGTTTTGTGCCAATATTGACTGGTATTTGGAACTGTTAATAATTCCCTCTAGCTTAACTAAGGCCCTAGTTCCAGCTGAAGAAAAACAGCCCCAAAAAGTTCAACCTTGGTTTCATCAGACCATAACACTTTTTCCCACATGCTTTTGGGAGACTTCAGATGGATTTTTGCCAAATATAGCCTGGCTTGGATGTTTTTCTTCGAAAGAAAAGGCTTTCGTCTTGCCACTCTACCCCATAGCCCAGACATATGAAGAATACGGGAGATTGTTGTCACATGTACCACACAGCCAGTACTTGCCAGATATTCGTGCAGCTCCTTTAATGTTGCTGTAGGCCTCTTGGTAGCCTCCCAGACCAGTTTTCTTCTCGTCTTTTTATCAATTTTGGAGGGACGTCCAGTTCTTGGTAAAGTCACTGTTGTGCCATATTTTCTCCACTTGATGACTGTCTTCACTGTGTTCCATGGTATATCTAATGCCTTGAAAATTATTTTGTACCCTTCTCCTGACTGATACCTTTTAACAATGAGATCCCTCTGATGCTTTGGAAGTTCTCGGTGGACCATGGCTTTTGCTGTGGGATGCGAAGAAAATTTCAGGAAAGTCCAACTAGAGCAGCTGAACTTTATTTGGGGTTAATCAGAGGCACTTAAAATGATGGCAGCTGTATGCTGACTCCTATTTATCATGATTTTGAATGTGATTGCTTAATTCTGAACACAGCTACATCCCCAGTTATAACCAGTTATAAGAGGGAGTGTACACTTATGCAACCACATTATTTTTTATTTTTTTTGTTTTCTTCCCTCCACCTAAAAGATTTCAGTTTGTTTTTCGATTGAGTGGTACAGTTTATAGGTCACATTAAAGATGGAAAAAGTTCTGAAATAATTTATCTTTGTCTCATTTTTTTACAGCACAGAAACCTGACATTTTAACAGGGGTGTGTAGACTTTTTATATCCACTGTACGTCTTTTGTTAAAAAAACGGACACAAATGTATTGCAACGCATGCACATCCGTCAAACACATACTTTAAAAAAAGGATAGCAAACCACAAAATTGGATGTGTTTGTATGTTTTTTTACTGTATGTCTAAGGGTCCATTCAGACGTCTGTAGGTGTTTTGCGGGCCGTAAATTGAGGATCCGCAAAACACTGACACCGGCGATGTGCATTCAGCATTTTGCGGACCGCCCACATTGCCAGCACTATAATAGAAAATGTTTTTTCTTGTCCGTTGTGGACCAAATAGGACATGTTCTATTTTTTTCAGGAGCGGAATTGCGGATCTGGAAGTGGGGATCCGGAAATGCGGATGCGGACAGCACATAGTCTGCTGTCCGCATCCGTTCCAGCCCCATTGAAAATGAATGGGTCCGCACCCGTTCCACAAAACGGATCCGGACCCAAGTTGCGGACTTGTGAATGGACCTTAAAGGTATCCACTTGACATACAGCAAAAACGTGATGTGAACAGCCCCTTATTCTGCAGGTAAAATAGTGTTTCTTTATTCTTTGTTTTCATTTATTGTGTTTGTATTCCAATATCATTTTTTCTAATTCATTGTAAGCTATGAAGGAAAATCTTCCGATAAGACCACATTCTGCTAGGCTTCCTCCCTGTGCACCTTATTTGGATCAACATTTTTACAGTCTGTCTTTTTTTGCTACTTGATCTAACCTCTCATATTTCTTATAAAAATCTTGGATCAGCGCATAAGCCTGTGAAGCCCCTCATGTACAGTAAACTCAGACCGCCAACTGGTTGTCAAAGCGCGCTAGATTACCTGCCCGAAAAATATCAGCAATAAAAATAGCAACGTTTAGCAAATATGTTATCCTTGGTTCTTAAAAAGATGTAATTTATCAAACAGGTGCCCAATTGTGAATGAAAACAGGTTGTCTACAGTAATGTAGGGTGCAGCGAGTGTGCCACAGAAAGGAGCACAGAAGTATGAAAGCATTCAACTTTTATGAATAAGGAAGACTAAAACTGAAAAAATCCTTTATATGTCACAAACTGTTTAAAGGGAGTGTCACCTACTGGCCACGATTTAAACTGATTACAAAGTTGTGTGGGACACAAGTACATGACGCTAATGTTACCTTTGTTTCATTTGTGAGAGTCTCCAATGTGTCAAAAATCTAGTTTTAAAGATATGCAAATGAGCCATCGCAAGTGCCCGGGGGTGGCTCGTTTGCTGCAAGTGCCCAGGTCCCCCCCTTCCCCCGGCTTGACTCGCTCCTAACTTCTCCCCTGTGTATCCCTCAGCGAGCCCTGTATGCTTGTGACAGCATTATTTTTTCTGCAGCAGGAGCTCCGTACAGTATTAGAATGTATTGGCTCCCATGAGCTGAACTTACTGCTTCGGCGAAGTCTCACGAGACTTCGTGCAATAACTTCATAAATTAATTTGTACTGAAAAAAAAACATTTCCTGAACTCCGGTTCAGTTACATGTGGTACCTTGGAACCGGGATATGTTTTTTTACAGTACAAATTAATTTATGAAGCTATTGCGCAAAGTCTCGCGAGACTTTGCGAAGCAATAGCTTTGGCTCATGGGAGCCAATACATTCTAATACTGCTTCATACAGTATGATGACTGTTTTATGCAATGAAGTTTTATGCGAATCAACTTCGGATGTTTAATTCGAAGTCGATTTGCTCATCCCTATCTGTTTCTATAAAAACCATAGACTTCAGCGGAGATAGCCGTGGATGGATGCTTCTCTATTCAGTCTCTTGGATGTGGTAGCCCTTTCCGCATTGATTTTCAGTATCGGAGTTAGGAACTTAGGACATTCATGTTTTTCAAAATGGTTGGTGGTCCCATAGGTGAGAACCTCACCTACAAGTCAGGTCCATAAATATTGGGACATCGACACAATTCTAACATTTTTGGCACCACAATGGATTTGAAACGAAACTAACAAGATGTGCTTTAACTGCAGACTGTCAGCTCTAATTTGAGGGTATTTACATCCAAATCAGGTGAACGGTGTAGGAATTACAACAGTTTGCATATGTGTCTCCCACTTGTTAAGGGACCAAAAGTAATGGGACAGAATAATAATCATAAATCAAACTTTCACTTTTTAATACTTGGTTGCAAATCCTTTGCAGTCAATTACAGCCTGAAGTCTGGAACGCATAGACATCACCAGACGCTGGGTTTCATCCCTGGTGATGCTCTGCCAGGCCTCTACTGCAACTGTCTTCAGTTCCTGCTTGTTCTTGGGGCATTTTCCCTTCAGTTTTGTCTTCAGCAAGTGGAATGCATGCTCAATCGGATTCAGGTCAGGTGATTGACTTGGCCATTGCATAACATTCCACTTCTTTCCCTTAAAAAACTCTTTGGTTGCTTTTGCAGTATGCTTTAGGTCATTGTCCATCAAGCATTTGGCTGAATATGAGCAGATAATATTGCCCGAAACGCTTCAGAATTCATTCTGCTGCTTTTGTCAACAGTCACATCATCAATAAATACAAGAGAACCAGTTCCATTGGCAGCCATACATGCCCACGCCATGACACTACCACCACCATGCTTCACTGATGAGGTGGTATGCTTAGGATCAGGAGCAGTTCCTTTCCTTCTCCTTACTCTTCTCTTCCCATCACTCTGTTACAAGTTGATCTTGGTCTCATCTATCCATAGGATGTTGTTCCAGAACTGTGAAGGCTTTTTTAGATGTTGTTTGGCAAACTCTGATCTGGCCTTCCTGTTTTTGAGGCCCACCAATGGTTTACATCTTGTGGGGAACCCTTTGTGGTGAATTCACTCTGGTGAAGTCTTCTCTTGATTGTTGACTTTGACACACATACACATACCTCCTGGAGAGTGTTCTTGATCTGGCCAACTGTTGTAAAGGGTGTTTTCTTCACCAGGGAAAGAATTATTCGGTCATCCACCACATTTGTTTTCCGTGGTCTTCCTGGTCTTTTGGTGTTGCTGAGCTCACGATGTGTTCCTTCTTTTTAAGAATGTTCCAAACAGTTGTTTTGGCCACGCCTAATGTTTTTGCTATCTCTCTGATGGGTTTGTTTTGTTTTTTCAGCCTAATGATAACTTGCTTCACTGATAGTGACAGCTCTTTGGATCTCATCTTGAGAGTTGACAACAACAGATTCCAAATGCAAATAGCACACTTGAAATGAACTCTGGACCTTGTATCTGCTCATTGTAATTGGGATAATGAGGGAATAACACACACCTGGCCATGGAACATCTGAGAGGCCAATTGTCCCATTACTTTTGGTCCCTTAACAAGTGGGAGGCACATATGCAAACTGTTGTAATTCCTACACCGTTCACCTGATTTGGATGTAAATACCCTCAAATTAAAGCTGACAGTCTGCAGTTAAATCACATCTTGTTAGTTTCATTTCAAATTCATTGTGGTGGTGTATAGAGCCAAAAATGTTAGAATTGTGTCAGTGTCCCAATATTTATGGAACTGACTGTATAAGACAATTAAGGCACATACCATATATGCCATAATGTTTAAAGGGCATTTGTCAGCAGATTTCTACCTATGACACTGGCTGACCTGTTACATGTGGTCTTGGCAGCTGAATTCATCTGTGTTGGTCCCATGTTCATATGTTCAGGCACAGAAGAGAACTGATGATTAGCCTCTTTGTGATACTAAAGCACATGGCGAGAAGTCAGAACCAAGCGTAATGACATTTTCATTACCTGGCCCTGCAAATCAAAGTGTAGAAGGCCCGGCAGTTGCAGAAAAAGCTGAGCCTCTAGGTGTAATGACAACGCCCCCGCTGCTCCTAGAGGCTCATTTGCATATATTAAAACATCATTTTTCTCAGCACTGCGGGCACTTATGAACATGGGACCAACACAGATGTCTTCAGCTGCCAAGCGCAAATTTAACAGGTCAGCCAGTGTCATAGGTGCAAATCTGCTGACAGATGCCCTTTAAATTAGGAAAACCCCTTTAATGCTTTGGCTTTTTCTCAGAATCTACACCATGTGAAATCAGAAAGAGATGGCGTTACTCGTGCTTTGCAGCATCTGATTTCTTAAAAAAATTACATTTTGTTCGTCTATAGTCAACTGCTGAAATGAAACAAGTGTTATAATATGCACTGCAGGAGAACATAGTCTAGGTAAAGGAAATGACCTTTGAGCATTTTGTCATTTACATTTAATATGTACATAGTCAAAAATGAATCTTGGATCCTGGCAGAAATGTCGTCTGAGGCAAATGGTCTCTTTTTTACAGCCAATTTATCAGACAGCAGCAGGTGAGAAAATATGTATTATTAGAAATAATTATGTACATCTTAATCCAATATAACTTGGATGACTCAGACACACTACATAGCTTCATTAATTGGTCGCATTTGCCGGATTTTCATAGTTTCACGTACAGTTCATTATTTCTAGATTCAGAAACTGTGCTGCGGTCAGTGTCCTCCAGAGGCAATATGATTCTTGTCTGGTGGGAACGCTAAAAAAATACTGAGTTTGTTGACCTAATCAGACCTAATCAGACCTAATCCAACCAGAGCTGACCTTATTATACCTTTCATTTGACATTGTACTCTATAGGTTTAGAGGGGTTAGCAATAATATTTGTATGTGGCCAAATCTATCAGAAAACTAACATTTCTCCAAGGTTAAAAAGGTTCATATCAAAAGTAAACCAATTCCACTTTTATGAAGTATTCATGGAAGAAAATGCAGTCCGCCGAATTAGAGATCTAGATAACAACTGGGCCTGCTGGGTCGAAGAACCGGTACTGCATAGTGTTCCTATTTCCGTTTTCCTGCATCTAGAGACATAAGCAAAATTTCCTAAAATTCGATTCTGGTTGGATTCCAACGAATCACCTGTCTGATTCAAATAAATTAAACCCAAATCGAAAGGGTTCTGAATTCCCGGAAATGTTCTTTCTTTCTCTCTGTGGTTGGCTGCTGCGGCCTCTTCGCGCTCAAATGGATGTGGTAAATATGATTTATTTTAATTTTTTTTACCACCATTTCAGGAAAAATCAATTTATTACCACAAAGCACAAGAAAATTCTAGTTTTTCCTGAAATTCGGATCAAAGTCCACTTTGTCAGATTCGATTCGCTCAACACTAGTCATGTTAGCTCTTCCAAAACTCTATAGAATTAACAAAGTAAAAGTAATACCGCATACAAGGCTGCACCTCTTGTTATAAAAATATATGATTTATTAGAAAACACAAAACTCACAGAATGAAATCATTGTATACAATTACAAAACTGTGTGTGGACTAAACATAGGTCCAACACACACACATACAACCACCAGTTTCTAAATAGAAACACAGAACACCGCCAGAGTAGTAGTACATGAATATAGCATCATAAATACAGGGTCAAAAATTGCAGATACTTATAAAAAAAAAAAGTCAGCGGGCATGGTGTATAGGTAAAATACGCCTCACGCGTATCGCCAGTTCAAACTGGCTTTCTCAGGGGTCCATGGGCCAAAACAAATGTGCACAATATATATACATACATAATTTATTGATAATACACTTCACCTGTTAGAAGTAAATTCACAAAGGACAAGGAAGGGGGGGGGGGGGTTGGGTGATGTTGGTGCACCTGGTGCAGAACCCATATTCACATCATGGCACCGTATAGTATGCTCCAGCGCCTCAAACACACAATCCGAGCGTGCGCAAGATGGCGCACGACCGGAAGTAAATGAGCTGGACCAGAAGCGCATTTCAGAAATAGATGAACAAATGTGCTGGATACAGACTATGCGTGTTATCGTGCGTTCCATACGCAAGTCGTGAAAACAACATGCAAAATTAGATTATTATCAATATACAGTATATGTATCTGAAAGAGCCAGTATATGACAACAAAGGGAAGAGAAAAACAAAAAACAAAATAAATAAATAAATAAAACTAGGAAATAATATAAAATATAAATATATAAAGGAGACCTTTCAAACATAAAGATGATAATATAGAACATAATCTAAATATCCACATCAATATATATGTGCATATATATAAATTATTATAAAGAAACAAAATATAAATAATAATTTGTGACTCAAATATGATAACCAAACCACCAATATAGTTATACAAAAGTAAGATGATTAAGCAAATAAATATGGGCATTAATAAATGAATAAATATAATTGAATAATTCATGATAATTAGAGTTGAGCGAACACCTGGATGTTCGGGTTCGAGAAGTTCGGCCGAACTTCCCGGAAATGTTCGGGTTCGGGATCCGAACCCGATCCGAACTTCGTCCCGAACCCCATTGAAGTCAATGGGGACCCGAACTTTTGGGCACTAAAAAGGCTGTAAAACAGCCCAGGAAAGAGCTAGAGGGCTGCAAAAGGCAGCAACATGTAGGTAAATCCCCTGCAAACAAATGTGGATAGGGAAATGAATTAAAATAAAAATAAAAAAAATAAAAATGACCCAATATCAATTGGACAGAGGTCCCATAGCAGAGAATCTGGCTTCACGTCACCCACCACTGGAACAGGCCACTGTCACACATTTAGGCCCAGGCACCCAGGCAGAGGAGAGAGGTCCCGTAACAGAGAATCTGGCCTTATGTCAGCGCAGAATCTGTCTTCATGTCATAGCAGAGAATCAGGCTTCACGTCACCCACCACTGGAACAGGCCACTGTCACACATTTAGGCCCAGGCACCCAGGCAGAGGAGAGAGGTCCCGTAACAGAGAATCTGGCCTTATGTCAGCGCAGAATCAGTCTTCATGTCATAGCAGAGAATCAGGCTTCACGTCACCCACCACTGGAACAGGCCACTGTCACACATTTAGGCCCAGGCACCCAGGCAGAGGAGAGAGGTCCCGTAACAGAGAATCTGGCCTTATGTCAGCGCAGAATCTGTCTTCATGTCATAGAAGAGAATCAGGCTTCACGTCACCCACCACTGGAACAGGCCACTGTCACACATTTAGGCCCAGGCACCCAGGCAGAGGAGAGAGGTCCCGTAACAGAGAATCTGGCATCTGTCTTCATGTCATAGCAGAGAATCAGGCATCACGTCACCCACCAGTGGAACAGGCCACTGTCACACATTTAGGCCCAGGCAGAGGAGAGCGGTCCCGTAACAGAGAATCTGGCCTTATGTCAGCACAGAATCTGTCTTCATGTCATAGCAGAGAATCAGGCATCACGTCACCCACTACTGGAACAGGCCACTGTCACATATTTAGGCCCAGGCACCAAGTCAGTGGTGTAGTACAGTCGATATGAACCACATGAAGTTTCACCAAATATCCAGTCTGCAGGTTTGCAATAGGGTCATACCAATATACAGGAGCTGCAGCAATGATCACTTGTTAAATATAGTTCCATATATTCATAAGCTGTTAGCAGAGAGTCAGGACATGCTAAATAAACCTCTTCAAATGTGCTATTAGATAACTGAGGAAAGTTTTAACAGACAGAGTCTTTACAGTGGACTCTTCCAGAAAGCCCCCTGTGTATTCTGCTACTTGGTTTGGTCTCCTCAGTGCAGACATTTACTGTGAAGGAGGTAGGATCTCTGTCTAAGTTCTCGAAAGCTAAAGTTCATTTATCTATTGTAAAAAGTTATAATATATACCCATAAATGTTCTGTAGAATGTAAAGAGGTGACTGTATGTTTTTTAGCAGCCTTTAAACCCTGCAGCACATGCTAGGCTGAGTAGATGATGTACAGTTAGAGAGCCATGTGTTCTTCCTAAAATGGCTGCAAGACATGCTGTATTCCAGGTCACCCTGCTGCAATATCTTTGTAAATGATTTTCTCTTGTTCATTTTTCTGTATGCTTTGTTATATCCTGTAACATGTATGTGGGAATGTAATATAATGACTGCCTGTTATGATATAGGTGGGCTGGTGACCTGGCTGTATACCACATAGTGGCAGTGTTTCCCTGTTGTATTACAGGCTCCAGCCAAGTGCACTCCACCTCAATAAAGTTTAAACCACAGAAGACCTGAGTGTCGTCCCTTAGAGTCCACTTAGAGTTTATGCCTGGAGGAGCTGGTGACCGAGTGAGTGTGAAAGCTGGAGGTGTCGCAGATGGTGCAAGGAAAAGAGGGTTACATTTGGTGCCGTGACTCGGATGTCATCATTCTGCTCAAAGTGACCAGTGAAGATACCTAAAGTCACCAGTGTGCGAGTTCTGAGGTGATTGTGCCACGGCGGAGCTGCTAGGCGGCAGATTGACCTTATTAGCGGTTTATATCCGCTCAGGAATAGAAGATGAGTGGACGAGCCAGAGCCCGCGGAAGAGCACGTGCCAGGGGGCAGCCCAGCCAAGGACAGCCTGGACAGGAGCAAGAGGCTCAAGAACCTAGACGCATTGAAAGACCCCAGCAGCCACCAGCCGAGCCTTTGCTTGTGGGAAGAGGGCGCCAGAGAGGCCCGCCAGTAGTGGAGAGACCTCCGACTGATGTTCTGCAGCTTTCAGCTGGACATATCCCTCGGAGAACGGGGTGGCCGCAGGCGTGACTTCCATGACCTTGGAGTGAACACCCGGCAGACCATTGAATAGAAATGTGAGACCTGTTTTTTTTTGCACTGTGTGACAGGTTAAGGTTTAATCTCAGAATCAGACTTCTATCTGCACGCTAGCGTGTGTCTTAGGTTTTTCTGAATGACACTATCAGTACCTTCAATGTAAGATATTCTTTTTGGGATAGATTTCAAGTAGGCCTCAAATACCAGAAACTAGTTATTTTGAGAATGGCAAATTTGGGAATGGTTTTTCAACCCAGAAAAAAAAGTGTGCTTTTATGGTCACTACAAATAACTTGACCAGCTAAAACAGTACAGATTTGGTTAACTAGAGATGTGAGGCCTGTTTTTTTTTGCGCTGTGTGACAGGTATAGGTTTAATCACAGAATCAGACTTCTATCAGCACGCTAGCGTGTGTCTTAGGTTTTTCTGAATGACACTATCACTAGCTTCAATGTAAGATATTCTTTTTGGGATAGATTTCAAGTAGGCCTCAAATACCAGAAACTAGTTATTTTGAGAATGGCAAATTTGGGAATGGTTTTTCAACCCAGAAAAAAAAGTGTGCTTTTACGGTCACTACAAATAACTTGACCAGCTAAAACAGTACAGATTTGGTTGAATAGAAATGTCAGGTTTATTTTTTAGGCGCTGGGTGACAGGCTCAACTTGCCCCTGATGTAATATATGGCCAAAAAATAACCACACTGTTGATGGTTAAATGCACTTGGGTGACACAGGCTTAGCCTGCACCAGATGTAGTATATGGCCAAAAAATAATCAGACTGTCGATGGTTAAATGCACTTCGGTGACACAGGCTCAGCCTGCAGCTGATGTAGTATATGGCCAAAAAATAATCAGACTGTCGATGGTTAAATGCACTTCGGTGACACAGGCTCAGCCTGCAGCTGATGTAGTATATGGCCAAAAAATAACCAGACTGTTTATGGTTAAATGCACTTCGGTGACACAGGCTCAGCCTGCAGCTGATGTAGGATATAGCACAAAATAACCACACTATCGATGGTTAAATACACTTGGTGATAGCTTGTGCTGGCGCACCACAAGTCACAAAATGGCCGTCGATCACCCCAGAAAAAAAGTGATCTAAAAACGCTCTGGGCAGCCTCAAAAAAGTGAGCAAGTCAATAATAGCACTTTAATGATCCACAGCTGCAGATCGATCACAGAATGAAGTCTTTTGGAGGAGTTAATCTGCCTAATCTCGCCCTAACGTCGCAGCTGCAACCTCTCCCTATACTGATCATAGCAGAGTGACGTGCGGCGCTACGTGACTCCAGCTTAAATAGAGGCTGGGTCACATGCTGCACTGGCCAATCACAGCCATGCCAATAGTAGGCATGGCTGTGATGGCCTCTTGGGGCAAGTAGTATGACGCTTGTTGATTGGCTGCTTTGCAGCCTTTCAAAAAGCGCCGAACACCGAACCCGAACCCGGACTTTTACGAAAATGTTCGGGTTCGGGTCCGTGTCACGGACACCCCAAAATTCGGTACGAACCCGAACTATACAGTTCGGGTTCGCTCATCCCTAATGATAATTAATACACGAGACATACATAAATTCATAAATACACTTAATAATTCATGATTATTGGTACCCAAAACCTAAATAAATAAATAAATTCATAGTACAAATATCATCACCAGTTAATGAATATATAAAAAAAAAATTATTAAGGAAATAATATATATATAAATAAAGCATTCATTCATGAAGTTATATTTCATCGTGACCCATATGATTGTGCAATAGAAAATGCAAAAAAAATGTGTAAGGATAAATAAATAAAAAATACAAGTTAAATTAATTCATAATTCATATTTCATAACCAAATATCCCATGTGAATAGAAGATAGTGATCCATTTGGACTTAGTAATGCATGCTCAACACATGTGTAATACTAAAGTGCAAACCTCAATAAGGTACATACAAGTGTATATAATGATTATGTATTGCAATAATCAATGCTGACAACATGGATACCAATAATAACAGTATATAAATCATGCATAAAAAAAAAATATATATATATATATATTATATAATAATAAAGCATAAAACCTAAAAGGACATGAGGTCTGCACCAAGGAACCACAGAGAAGAGAAGGGAAAGGGGGGGGAAGGGGGACATGACATAAATTAATAAATACAATATAACGGCTAAGTCCATAATTCATCTCACACATTTGTGTAGATTAAAGCCACAATTCATATTTTATTGTTTGCAAGTCCTCATATCAATATAACGGTAGGCAGAGAAAAGGCCCAAAGTCCTTTGGAGAATGATCTCAATGGTGTCATGGACACCTTTGGGGGCACTTTTTTTAATTATTGCATTGTACTTATTTTGAGCAAATTTTTTCAATTGGTCTTTATCAACAATATGGATCCCTTTATTGTGTACAGAGCTGACATGCTCTACTAGCTGCCTGTGGATTTTCTGTCTTTTCTTTTCTGTCATCACACAGTTTAAAAAAAAGTTAACCCTTTGTGACAGAACAGCTCAATATTTTTCATAAAGGCCAATCAAATTACCTCCTAAGGTGGACATAGCCTTTAAGGGAATCTCACCCCCCAAGATGGCACGCCGCAAATGAACATGGTGCAAATGTTATGCATTTGGATATACTGTGCTTTACTTACAGAAATGCATCCATTTGTCTAATCAGTTGTGGCAGCCACTTGGCACAAGGGACAATAGGAACAGGATCTATAAAGAATAGTATTTGTATTGATTGTAATCAGTGTTGGACTGAGGTTCCTTGGGCCCACCAGAGGAAATTATTTTTGAGGCCCATCCCCTATATTATGAATAAAGTCTAATAGATTTTGAATCAAATAAATAGACCCTAGTGATTATCTCCAAAGGCAGCCAAATGGAGTTTTTCTCCTGGACCTTTGAGGCCCTCTGTTCTATCAGAGGTGGGCCCTCCTGAGTAGTGATGGACGAACATCTGCCGGGACGGTTCGTGAACGTCATCAAATGTTCGCGAACCGCAAGTTCGCGGCGGGTCCCATTCATTTTAATGGCAGGCGAACCTGAAAAACCTTCAGCTCATATTTTCAGCCAAGAAATAATTACTAGAAGTGCACAAATAGTCCAACAACATGGACAGTGACATACCAGATGTATTATTGAAATTTGCGATCTCCATTCATCATTTTTTTCAATGCGAAATATCGGCAATATAATTTTCGCGTACGCGCATGCCCACAACAGTTATAATTATTTTTTCCAATACCGTTTGTCACTGTGTGTAGAGGAGGGAACACAGAAAAACAGCAAACAAATGCTGCAATACCCAAATACACTATAAATAAAGGATATTATTGGTATATAACACCCCGCTTTAATCAGTCGTTTTGGGGGGCGACTGGTATATCACAACAGTTATAATAATTTTTTTCCAGTACCGTTTGTCACTGTGTGTAGCAGCGGGAATGCAGCAAAACCGCAAACAAATGCTGCTGTACCCAAATGCACTATAAAGAAAGTATATTGGTATATAACACCCCGCTTCAGTCAGTCGTTTTGGGGTGCGACTGGTATATCACACCAGTTATAATAATTTTTTCTAATTGCGTTTGTCACTCTTTGTAGTACCGCTGCAGAACCGATCACCAGTCACAATGCTGCACAATACAAATCCACTACAATATGCTTTCTATGTTAGAAAGTATATTATAAGTGTATTACACCCCTCTGTGTATCACACCTATCGATAGCACACATATACCAGTCCTTAAAAGGACTTTTGTGGACCTATTAGCTAATGTTTGGTGTCCCTGCTCCACACAGCAACCTCTCCCTACACTGACAAAAGACAGAATGTAAAATGGCGGCCAGATCAGGTCTATTTATAAGGTAGGGGGTATGTCTATGTGCTGAAATGTCTCAATTGGCTGTCCTGTACCACCTGATGGATGTGTCATGGGTCAAAGTTCTTCACAATGTAAAAGAATATGGCGGGCATGAATATCGCCATATGTTCGCATGTTCAGCGAATCGCGAGCGAACCGACCACTGGGCAAACCGCAAGGCCATCTCTACTCCTGAGTATCCTCTGGTGCTGTGATGGGCCAGTCCAACCCGGATTGTAATGAGATGGCTCTCTATAGCATGATGCCATAACAATACCATCAGTACAAGCTATGATGATTCTGCATATGGTGCTTCCATTTTCCCTTTAAAGGGGTTGTCCCAGGAAAAGTATTCTACATTTTTGAAACCAGCACCTGGATCTGAATACTTTTGTAATTGCATGTTATCAAAAATTTAGTATAGCCACTGAGTTATTCACTGAAATCTATCTGTATAGCGCCACCTGCTGTTTGCTCTTTTTCAAAATTATTTGTCCAGCTCACTGAGACAGTTCATTTCTTCAACTGCCAGCAGCTGTAGCAGAAAGGAAACACTCCCAGAGAAAGGACACACCCTGTGAGCTGCCAGCTTGAAAAAATCAAGTACAGCAAAATTGGAGCAGTGAATGGGGAGATCTCTGGATCCATGTGAGGTACAGGGCTGGTTCTAAGCTTGTTAGAAAGAGATTGTCATGAACTATATGATATGCCATTTTTACATCATTTATACGATAGCCCCTTTAGGCATCGAATCCCAATTCTGACTTCTACAATTGTACCCCTTATAGCTATTCCACTGACTGTGATGGCACCCATCCACAAGTATATTGTGGTTAGGAATACCCTCTATTAATATTCATGTTCTAGTTTAACTTCCTGCCCATTTTTTTCAACACTTAAAAATACAGTATAATCTGCAGAAGGAAAGAGTTAATAAAAATAGCCTTGAGAATTTGAAGGAATCTTCACCTACTCCGTCTAGATTAAGAGAAATATGTCATGACTGCCAGCAACTTGAATCCTTGTTAACACATAAAGCAGAAAAAGCTCGATGAGGGACAGGACAAAATTACTATTGCAGAGTCAATGCGGCTGATAGCATCTTGGTGAGAAGGTTAAATGATCATTTAAAACCCACATATGTTGGACAGATAAAGCTTCGAGATAGCTATTAGATGGAGGAGAGCTGGACAGTGTTTCACAGCTGCCGTCTATTTTAAACCATGACTTCAGGTCGATCTGGCTGTCCGTGGTGCGTTAAACATAATAGATCTATAGGTTCTCATTTATTGCTAGCTCTTATGATGTGCTAATATAATACCGTACATCGTATAAAGCGGGATAAGGACATTCTAACTTTATTTTTTTTAATATACTCATATCAAAAGCATACCTATTATTTCAAATTAACAAAAAAGATTACAATCGCTCCTCTACATACAGCATATATTAAAGTGCATCCATCACATCTCATATCTTGAATCTTTATCCTTCCTTCTCCTGGTTTCTGTAAATGTCCATTTTCTCTCTCCAGCGAGTAGGCTCTTCCCGCAAAGGGGTAGTGCTCTTTGGAGGGCAGGGACAGAAGTCGCACCTGAGCCCCTCAACTGATGAGGCCCACAAGCCACAAAATAATCAATTTGTTTTATAAAAGGGACACAATTCTATCAGAAAGAGGCATTTTTAAATCTCAATATTAGTAGTAAAATTGTATTTAAAGGGAACCTGTCACCACGATTCTGAACAATTAGGTTAGGTTTCTCATCTCCGATATAATTTCCATCTGGCTGCCGGTAACCGTACGGACACAAACAGAAGCATGCAGCAGTTTTTCTCCAGCCGATCCTCCGCATTGTCTGCTGGAAAGTGTACGGATCTCTGCTGGACCCCAGTGCTGGATCCAGAGAATTCCGGCAGGCTGTTCTCTGCCGGAATACACATCGGAGGTGTGGAACTAGCCTTACCTCCAGTAATACTTGAGTACTGTACAGGAGCCCAGATCAGTTTTTTTTCCCTACTGCCCCCATTTCTCCCACTATCAGCACTCAAAATTGCACTGAAATACACAGTCAGGACTGCTGTGCTAACATAATAAAGAGGACTCCTGCGCACATGCACAGCAGTACTGACATTGTATTTCAATGCAGCTCTGAGTGCTGATAGTGGAGGAACAGGGGCAGTAGGATAATAAAGAAAATTGTGATCTGGACCTCTCATGAAGTGCTACTTATGTGTGGCTGCAGGTTAATAGTCCAAAATTGTGGTGACAGATTCCGTTTAAGTATTGTTGGCTGTTTTTCATTTTGGCAGTACTATACCATTAAAAATGTCATATGTCATATTGTCATTAAATATTGTTCTTCTACAGCAGTTGTCACAGAAAGATACAACTGTATAGATAGGTAACCCATTTATATTTTACTGCTGCTGCATGTTACCTGTTTGTAAAACAGTAGATTAGTAGAATTAGGATAACATTATGATTGTTCTCTTGATATACCTAGAGAAAGATGCCGACAGAAGATCATTGCACCTATTAATGTGAAGTGTGATGCTCTAATTGAGCAACTCACCTCTTCCCTCTCTTGTTGCAAGTAATGGTCTGACTGTTCACTGTGCTAAAAGTGCAAACAAAGGAGGATGATAAAGGACGGGTCAGGACAGGAAGTGGAATACATAGAGCAACGCCAAAAAACGATCCACTTATTTTTGTAAAAAAAAAACTGAATACTCATATAGGTTGATTAAAACGTGTGATTAAAAATGTGATGGTTGTGTCCCTTTAATTGTGCATATTAGGTAGGGTTCTGTTTCAAATTTTACAAATTTAGCATTGGGACCAAAGAGCAAATACAATTTCTGTCTCTCTCCTTTGCTGCTTCTGCTTCCCTTTCCCTCTCTGTCATATTGAACAACTGAGTGAACAGTTGCGGCCACATCTCCCTCTTCCACCTCGCTCCTTAAGATTTTTTGATGAGTGCTGAGATTTTTTTTGACACTCTTAATAGGAGTTAAAAAGTGAAAATTTTTTATATGCATTCTGGAGTTTTACCTATTCACATTTGCTACCAAATAAACTTTATACAATACTGGGTGCACTACAACATAGATGTGAATTACATTTTATGGTTTGCAATTGCCACTTGACCTGATAAAGTTGTAACATGATACATTATGGAAAAGCTGAATTAAGCAAGCTACAAATCAGGATGTCTTCATGTAAAATTATCAGAAACTTTTAATATAAATTTAGACTGAAAAATAATCTTCCAAGAAAATCTATTCCCCCAATCAAAGAACACAAAAGTGAATGTTGTTTTAATTTCAGTAATTTCAGTAATTTTCTGTCTTTGAAAATTTAATGGTACATTATCATACGTGCACCATGTGTTAGAAATGGCCCGCCACTGTATGAAGTCAGCAAAAGCATCACAAAGTAAATTAGTTTTCATCTGCCAAAAATCATTGGGGTATAGGACATTGAGCATTGTAATATATGACTTCTGTAACATACAAAGAATGAATGTATCATTCATTATCCAAATGTGAATAATGTTACAAAATGAATGCAATAAACCAAAATAAAATGTAACGTAGTACAACACTATAGCAAACCATCGGTAACTCATTATAATGCGGCACATGATGACAAATACTCTCGGCTCCATCTTTACTAATTCATTTTTCAGCTCCTATTTTATATATTTCCATAATAAAGCGATTTTGATATTAATTAAATGTGTCTCATCCGGTCTTCATTGTTTTGCTATGTTGCATCCTTTAGTCTCTCACTGTGTGAAATACACAGAGCGACAATAGCCTCTTATTTACTTACAAGACCACAAAGAAGTTGCTTATTTATTTTCCAAGGAGTCTTAACAAGAGATAAAATATTTGGTGTTCTGCACATATTTGCTTTCCAATAGAATATGCAGGTCTGATATTTAAACACCCTCACATATGGAGAAGCAGTGGAATAGACTTCTGTCTGGATTTTTTCTTTTTACCATAATGAAGTCATTAAATTACACAGACATATTTTTCATTAAGACTTGCTCAAACAGAATAGCTGCTTTCAGAACACACAGGCTCAGTTCAGTCTTCAGAGCAGTTATTAACAGGATTGCCAACCATGGAAAACATGCTTTATTAACAATCAGGGTCAGAACGACGCTAAAACATTGTAACAAGAAAACTGACACAGAGGGAGGTAAAATATTCCTCATTGTTCACCTTCAAGTTAGGATTGATATATCAGGATGTTTTTGTTATTAGCACGGATCTTGGGGTTACCCCTATTACATAAGTGGCTCACCCTCGTTTTAATCCTTTAACCTCTATACAGGGATCTGGACTCTGCTGCAGGGAAACCACTAGGCCCCTACCTTTTGGATTAGTCTCTGCTCAAGTGATGGTTGACCCACGAGGGTCAGGAAAAGTAAGAAAGTGCATAGCACCAAAGGATCAGGTAGAACCATAGTCAACCATAGGATCAGGCAAAAACATGTAGGGGTCAGGGCAAACTGGATTTTTACAATCCAAAGTCAGTCTGAGGTCAAGGCAGGCAGCACAGGTTAATAAAAAAAAAAAAATATAGGGCTTAGGTAGCACATCCCAGTACGCAGGTGCACGTCGCCATGGCTGGAAGCACAAAAGCAAAAATAAACATAATGCAACAGCGCTCTGCAAACACAAATAATGAAGTAAATAAAATCATGCCATACTTACTATAGAAAATGTACTAATGCTAATGTTACATTATAAATTTAAAAATCCTGGCAAATACATATAGTGCAAAGTTATTTGTGCCTGTCTGCCAACGACAAGCCGATCTCTTTAGGACAGGAACCTACACTAAATGCTAAATCCTCTGGTGCCATACTTGCCTCCATTAAATTCAGAGAATGCAAGTTCCACATGCATGCTGAGCCCATTCTGTATTTGACCTCTCCTGGTGCCAAATGGTTTCCAATAAATGCAGGGAGAGCAGGCTACAGCTTTATACTTGCACTAGTTAAAATCAGACTATGAGACAGACAGGTTAGGCAGTTGCCTTACTATACATGCGGGAGCGCTGCCACTGCATTTGGCGCTCCGACGTTATATCCTCTGTCCCTGAAGAACCATAACCTTTTATGGTGAAACGCGTCGGACATCTGTACTCTAGGAAGGATCTTTGTGAGGGATTGATAGCTTTAGACCCGAGGTTTCAGCGGCTGGGGGTCGCCCTTTTTTAGGGCAGGTGCTCCCATCACAGCCTGTCAGGATTCTCCCAGCTTTCAGAATTAGCGCATACAGGGATAGAACCTAGGCTGAGCATCCCCATTATGACAAGTAAATTCTAAGCGTCCCCTTCAACAAAGAGCCGCAGAATACACACGGGACTATAGCTGTTACATATACCTGACATCCTTCAGGTAAAGCAGTGCACCACCAGCATTGTTTTATACCAAGTGTCTCATTATCTTAATGAAGCAAAATAAACGTTATGTTTTAGAATCAAATAAGGTACACTCAGTTCAATAGCAATAAGGCTACTTTCACACTAGCGTTCTGCTGTCCGCTCGTGAGCTCCGTTTGAAGGGGCTCACGAGCGGAGCAGAACGCTTCCGTCCAGCCCTGATGCAGTCTGAATGGATGCGGATCCGCTCAGACTGCATCAGTCTGGCGGCGTTCAGCCTCCGCTCCGCTCGCCTCCGCACGGCCAGGCGGACAGCTGAACGCTGCTTGCAGCGTTCGGGTGTCCGCCTGGCCGTGCGGAGGCGTGCGGATCCGTCCAGACTTACAATGTAAGTCAATGGGAACGGATCCGCTTGAAGATGACACCATATGGCTCAATCTTCAAGCGGATCCGTCCCCCATTGACTTTACATTGAAAGTCTGAACGGATCCGCTCAGGCTACTTTCGCACTTAGAAATTTTTCTAAGTTATTAATGCAGACGGATCCGTACTGAACGGAGCCTCCGTCTGCATTAATATGATCGGATCCGTTCAGAACGGATCCGATCAAGCGCTAGTGTGAAAGTAGCCTAAAACTTGGTACAAGAGGTGAATAAAATAATATGTGGCAACATGGAGACTGAGAGATTTTGAATTTATTACAGGGAGCACTGTAGAAAGGTGCAAGAGTCCGTCATTGACGGAAGATATGTGTCACCGAGGTTCCTGGCCTCGGTGAAGTAAGATCCAGTATTTTCAAGTGTCAGCGGCAGCTAGTGCTGGTTGACACGTTGCTATTTTAGTATGGCTGTAAGCTGATCCGGGCCGGCTCTTACTGGGAGTAGCTAAAGTGCTGGGTGGGTGGCTTCTCCCCACGTTCCAGCCCGGTTTTTACTGGCCTATAGCAAACCCAGCCAGCAGTCTCATCTGTGGGTGGATTACTCCTCTCTGACAGTGGAGTGCTGTCAGTCCCTGTGTGTTCTGAGATCTGCAAACTTGTGCCGCATGCTGAGAAACAGGCCCCTAAAGCCTGCTGTGGACCACAGGTGGAGAAACTGCAAACCAGGTGAAGGTTTTTGTTCTATGGACTTTTCATGGTGTGAACAAACACCTAGACTGCAAAACGTCACATTTATTTTTTTCTTATTTTTTCTTATGTGTGAATAAAACACTGAACTATTTAAGTTAAAGACTTTGTGGTTGCCTCTGTACTGCGTCCGCTAGCCTGTCTACCAGAGCAAATCCCCACAGCACATAGAGCATCTATCGTAAGGGCCTTCTAGTAGGTCACGTTATTTAGTTGAAGGACAGATAAGGAATATTTTATGGTTGCAAAATGTGATATATTGAATAAAATTAAAAAAAATAACAGTATAATAAGAAAGTTTGTTTTGAAAATATATAAGGTTATGGGAGAGTTAAGGTAATGAAATTAGAAAATGATAGCAGGAAGGAATGTGAAAAGAAACTTGGGGGGTATATATGACAATCAATAGAATTGGTCACATAATATGTCATTTAATGAAGCCTGTGTGAGGAGGTTTCCTGGGTTAATTTGATATTTAGACTGTGCTGCTGAATATATTGGTGTTGCATAAATAAATAAATAATAATATTACCTAAAGGTCCAGCAGAAGGCAACCCCATTTGTAAATTATTTTGGGGCCAACTACAGGTAACCAGACTCTATTTTCTATGAGATGATTCACAAATAAACCATTAGACCTTAATGATGAGATGTCCTGTGTGCGCTCAATAATAACAAAAAATTACCATGCGGACATTTACATGTTCTGTGCAGAATTGAATAATCCTCCGTCTGCTGGGCTCGATGAACTGCCATCTGACACTGTTTATCTGTTTAAAGGGGTCATCTGACTAGTAATAGTTCTATACAGTGAATACAGCATTGAAGTATTATTGCAATATACATGCAATAACAATATTTTTGTGTGCATTTTTCCTCTCTGGTAGCGCCCCCTGCTGATTATTCTTCTATTCTACCTTCTCCTGCATTCCGAGGTGGACTAACATGCTCAGTAGCTTCCAGCCTAGTGATTTCATAGAGAAGCAGGTGAAGCAGTACAGACACCCTTCATTTATCATTTCCTATTTCTCAATACAAAGAAATAATAACTATTGTTGTCTACACAGTGGAGAAGGCAATTGGTGGGGGAGGTTTAGTGTTAATTACAAGTGGAATTGCTTTGGCTGTTTGTAATGAAGTATTTTTTAATGTAGGGGACGAAGAAGTTACCATGAGTTGACTGCAGGGCACTCCTGTAAGATGCAGTAGATTTTTGTCACATGGGACAAGCTTCTGCCCACCTACATAAAATGAAGAGACTAGAGCTGCAGAGGGGTGAGTATGGAAGCTAAAAAGAGTGCAAAATACACTGGAGGTCAGTATTTTCTGCATTTAGGCTACTTTCACACTAGCGTTAAAAGTTTTCCGATATTGAGTCCCGTCATAGGGACTCAATACCAGAAAAAAATGCATCAGTTTTGTCCTAATGCATTCTGAATGGAAAGCAATCTGTTCAGTATGCATCAGGATGTCTTCCGTACCGTCCCTTTTACAGTATTTGGCCGGCGAAAATACAGCAGCATGCTGCTTTTTTTTCTCCGGCCAAAATTCCGGACCACTTGCCGGATTGCTGGATCCGGCATTTATTTCTATTGAAATGTATTAATGCCGGATCCGGTTCCAAGTGTTCAGGAAATTGCCGCATTGACGGATCCGGTTTTCCGGTCTGCGCATGCAAAAAAAATAAATACCGGATCCATTTTTCCAGATGACACCAGAGAGACGGATCCAGTATTTCAATGCATTTGTCAGACAGATCCGCATCCGTATCCGGAAATACATAATACCCATTTGCATAGGGATTTCCGGATCCGGCAGGCAGTTCCGACAATGGAACTGCCTGCTGGATTCTTCTAACGCTAGTGTGAAAGTATTCTTGAATAGTTATAAAAATAATAATAATTCATGAGATAAAGAGTAGCCGGTGAAGGGGCATTGGGGGTGTCAGAGATGATCATGAGATAGCATGATGTAATGACAGTTAACTATACAGTATATTTTTGACATTTTCATCCGACCTGGTTAAAGCCCAACATATCATTTTTGTAACTTGCTGCCGGATAAAGCTTTCTTTCCGAAACGCACATCGGATGTGGTTGACTCTCTGGTTTGGGAAATGACTTGTATTTGTTCATGTGTATATGGTGAGTGTGTGGGGTTTACTTACCTTTACTGTTGATTTGATGACTTTTATTTAACCCATCCACCCGATTTTGAATTTACAGACAGGCACCTATGTACTTGTACTCTATTTGCAAGGTGTGAAAGGAGAGACCATATTATTGAGCAGACTAGCTACTTTATATGTTTCTGCCCAAAAACACAAAGTATTACATACTCATAGACACTAACTAAGGAACATGATACATTGTACCATCAACAGGAAAACTTCAGTAGTTTATCAGTTATGTTTTTTTATCTGTACTGCGCCATGACTCATCGCTATTAATGGGTTATCCCACAGACAGCATTTATTACCGTTCCACAGAATACATTAGGTGACATATCAGATGGCAGGTCTTCTGACTACTGGGACACCACCTGATCTCGAGAATGGTGGTCCCCAAGTCTCCTCTGAATATATCAGTAGTTTGCATTATATCTATATAAATCTATCAGATAAATTCCTCCATTTTTTTTACTTTTTCACATCCATAGAGTAAAAGGGCATCTGTCAGCAGATTTGTACCTATGACACTGTCTGACCTGTTACATGTGCGCTTTGCAGCTGAAGACATCTGTGTTGGTCCCATGTTCATATGTGGCCGCATTGCTGAGAAAAATCATGTTTTAATATATGCAAATGAGCCTCTAGGAGCAATGGGGGTATTACAGTTACACCTAGAGGCTCTGCTTCCTCTGCAGTTTGACAGGGCCAGGCAGTGAAAATGTCCTAAGTTAACACCTGACCCTGTCAATCAAAGTGCAGAGGGTGCGGCAGTTGCAGAGAGAGCTGAGCCTCTAAGTGTAATGGCAACGCCCATGTTGCTCCTAGAGGCTCATTTGCATATATTAAAGCTTCATTCTCAGCAATGCCGGCACATATGAACATGGGGCCAACACAGACGCCTTCAGCTGCCAAGCGCACATGTAACAGGTCAGCCAGTGTCATAGGTACAAATCTGCTGACAGATGCCCTTTAAAGCGACTCTCTGCTTTTACATAGAAATGTGAGCTTAGTTAGGGAAAGCACAGTAAATATACCTATTATTCTGTTGGTGCACCGATTCCCAGCCCCCAGCGTCTCAGATTACCCTATACACAGTGTGCAGTGGTAGTCTGAGACACGCCCCCTGTTCTACTATCAGATGCACCAGTGCTGATAAGGGGGAGGCATCTTGGACTACCACTGCAATCTCTGCATACAGCCCGCTGTTACCTTCTCCAGGTTTTCAGCATGGAAAATTAATTATAAAACTTAAAAACTTCCTTAAAATGAAGCATATTTAGTTATAACAATTTGGCAGAAATTTTGTGAATGGTCTGTAACCATGGAAATGATCCTTTCCATCCACATTTACATGCTTACAATAAATCCAGCATATGGCGATAGCAGACATCTGTGTACTCTGATTACAATCCTGCTATCAGTATTAGGACGTAATGAGGTATCCATCGAGTGATTTTCATCAGGGAGAAGCCCATTTCATCATTTCGGCAGTACCTTTTAAAAACAGAGGACCATGATCATATTACAGTATATCTTGCATCATATTATATTACATCATATCATAGCAAAAACTATCAAGAAACACCGCAGTTCACTACTTTCAGCAGTCTTCTCATTAGAGAGCCCACATTGCCAGTTTTCCTATTTTCCTTCTTTACTGCTAGAAATTATTGCACATAAACATTACAGAACATTAACACTGCCATCTCCTCATCTCCTTTAAATAAAGCTTAATTTATTATATAATGTGTCAGTTCACCATTTTCAAAATCTCAGTATGCTGTCATTGAATAGGAACATTCTTGTTCACTGGAGTGATGGGGAGTTTCCCCAGTGACCAGCAATAATGCCGATCGTGGTCATTAAAGCCTTTAGATGCAGCGATCAAGTGTAATAATGGCATCTAAAAGCTCAAAAAACCAATGAGGATGCCGGTTATTGAATTCAATACACTGGGTCTCTCTAAAGAGACACAGAGTATTGGAGCTGCAATTCTTATTTTGGCCACCTGGTGACAGGCCAACATAAGAAATTAGCAATTCTGCTCTAATCATGGAGCTATAAGAAACATCATGGTACAGAATAAAATAAAAATATTGAGACTTGTAGCCTCAAAAAGGAGCTAGAAAAACCATGAAAAAGTAAAAAAGTTAAAATAGTATATAAAAATTTAAATCACCCCCCTTTCCATAGAATCGAAAAATACATAAAAAACTAAAAATATAAACATCATGGGCATCACCGCGTCCAAAAACACCCATACTATTAAAATTATTTTTTTTTTTTCAAATATGGCGAAGGGTGTAACAAAAAATGGTCCAAATGGCTGATTCGCCATTCTTTCATTGCTTCTCTTACCCAAATTATTTTTATAAAATGTGACCAAAAAGTCAACACACTCCAAAATGATATAAATAAAAACTACAGATTCTCCTGCAAAAAATGAGTCCCCAACAACTCAGTAGATATAACTAGGGATGAGCGAACCCTCGGGTTCGTACCGAATTTTGGGGTGTCCGTGACACGGACCCGAACCCGAACATTTTCGTAAAAGTCCGGGTTCGGGTTCGGTGTTCGGCGCTTTCTTGGCGCTTTTTGAAAGGCTGCAAAGCAGCCAATCAACAAGCGTCATACTACTTGCCCCAAGAGGCCATCACAGCCTTGCCTACTATTGGCATGGCTGTGATTGGCCAGTGCACCATGTGACCCAGCCTCTATTTAAGCTGGAGTCACGTAGCGCCGCACGTCACTCTGCTATGATCAGTATAGGGAGAGGTTGCAGCTGCGACGTTAGGGCGAGATTAGGCAGATTAACTCCTCCAAAAGACTTCATTCTGTGATCGATCTGCAGCTGTGGATCATTGAAGTGCTATTATTGACTTGCTCACTTTTTTGAGGCTGCCCAGAGCGGTTTTAGATCACTTTTTTTCTGGGGTGATCGGCGGCCATTTTGTGACTTGTGGTGCGCCAGCACGAGCTATCACCAAGTGTATTTAACCATCGATAGTGTGGTTATTTTGTGCTATATCCTACATCAGCTGCAGGCTGAGCCTGTGTCACCGAAGTGCATTTAACCATCAACAGTCTGGTTATTTTTTGGCCATATACTACATCAGCTGCAGGCTGAGCCTGTGTCACCGAAGTGCATTTAACCATCGACAGTCTGATTATTTTTTGGCCATATACTACATCTGGTGCAGGCTGAGCCTGTGTCACCCAAGTGCATTTAACCATCAACAGTGTGGTTATTTTTTGGCCATATATTACATCAGGGGCAAGTTGAGCCTGTCACCCAGCGCCTAAAAAATAGACCTGACATTTCTATTCAACCAAATCTGTACTGTTTTAGCTGGTCAAGTTATTTGTAGTGACCGTAAAAGCACATTTTTTTTCTGGGTTGAAAAACCATTCCCAAATTTGCCATTCTCAAAATAACTAGTTTCTGGTATTTGAGGCCTACTTGAAATCTATCCCAAAAAGAATATCTTACATTGAAGCTAGTGATAGTGTCATTCAGAAAAACCTAAGACACACGCTAGCGTGCAGATAGAAGTCTGATTCTGTGATTAAACCTATACCTGTCACACAGCGCAAAAAAAAACAGGCCTCACATCTCTATTTAACCAAATCTGTACTGTTTTAGCTGGTCAAGTTATTTGTAGTGACCGTAAAAGCACACTTTTTTTTCTGGGTTGAAAAACCATTCCCAAATTTGCCATTCTCAAAATAACTAGTTTCTGGTATTTGAGGCCTACTTGAAATCTATCCCAAAAAGGATATCTTACATTGAAGGTATTGATAGTGTCATTCAGAAAAACCTAAGACACACGCTACCGTGCAGATAGAAGTCTGATTCTGAGATTAAACCTTAACCTGTCACACAGTGCAAAAAAAAACAGGTCTCACATTTCTATTCAAGCAAATCTGTACTGTTTTAGCTGCTCAAGTTATTTGTAGTGACCTTAAAAGCACACTTTTTTTTCTGGGTTGAAAAACTATTCCCAAATTTGCCATTCTCAAAATTGTGGTGAACGGGAACAATGAGGAAAACATCTAATAAGGGACGCGGACGCGGACGTGGACATGGACATGGTCATGGTGGTGTTAGTGGACCCTCTGGTGCTGGGAGAGGACGTGGCCGTTCTGCCACAGCCACACGTCCTAGTGTACCAACTACCTCAGGTCCCAGTAGCCGCCAGAATTTACAGGGATATTTGGTGGGGCCCAATGCCGTTCTAAGGATGGTAAGGCCTGAGCAGGTACAGGCATTAGTCAATTGGGTGGCCGACAGTGCATCCAGCACGTTCACATTATCTCCCACCCAGTCTTCTGCAGAAAGCGCACAGATGGCGCATGAAAACCAAGCCCATCAGTCTGTCACATCACCCCCATGCATATCAGGGAAACTGTCTGAGCCTCAAGTTATGCAGCAGTCTCTTATGCTGTTTGAAGACTCTGCTGCCAGGGTTTCCCAAGGGCATCCACCTAGCTCTTCACCAGGGGTGGAAGAGATAGAATGCACTAACGCACAACCACTTATGTTTCCTGATGATGAGGACATGGGAATACCACCTCAGCACGTCTCTGATGATGACGAAACACAGGTGCCAACTGCTGCGTCTTTCTGCAGTGTGCAGACTGAACAGGAGGTCAGGGGTCAAGACTGGGTGGAAGACGATGCAGGGGACGATGAGGTCCTAGACCCCACATGGAATGAAGGTCGTGCCACTGACTTTCACAGTTCGGAGGAAGAGGCAGTGGTGAGACCGAGCCAACAGCGTAGCAAAAGAGGGAGCAGTGGGCAAAATCAGAACACCCGCCGCCAAGAGACTCCGCCTGCTACTGACCGCCGCCATCTGGGACCGAGCACCCCAAAGGCAGCTTCAAGGAGTTCCCTGGCATGGCACTTCTTCAAACAATGTGCTGACGACAAGACCCGAGTGGTTTGCAGCCATCAGAGCCTGAAGCGAGGCATTAACGTTCTGAACCTTAGCACAACCTGCATGACCAGGCACCTGCATGCAAAGCATGAACTGCAGTGGAGTAAACACCTTAAAAACAAAGAAGTCACTCAGGCTCCCCCTGCTACCTCTTCTGCTGCTGCTGCCTCGGCCTCTTCTGCTGCTGCCGCCGCCTCGGCCTCTTCCTCCGCCTCTGGAGGAACGTTGGCACCTGCCGCCCAGCAAACATGGGATGTACCACCAACACCACCACCTGCGTCACCAAGCATCTCAACCATGTCACACGGCAGCCTTCAGCTCTCCATTTCACAAACATTTGAGAGAAAGCGTAAATTCCCACCTAGCCACCCTCGATCCCTGGCCCTGAATGCCAGCATTTCTAAACTACTGGCCTATGAAATGCTGTCATTTAGGCTGGTGGACACACACAGCTTCAAACAGCTCATGTCACTTGCTGTCCCACAGTATGTTGTTCCCAGCCGGCACTACTTCTCCAAGAGAGCAGTGCCTTCCCTGCACAACCAAGTATCCGATAAAATCAAGTGTGCACTGCGCAACGCCATCTGTGGCAAGGTCCACCTAACCACAGATACGTGGACCAGTAAGCACGGCCAGGGACGCTATATCTCCCTAACTGCACACTGGGTAAATGTAGTGGCGGCTGGGCCCCAGGCGGAGAGCTGTTTGGCGCACTTCCTTCCGCCGCCAAGGATCGCAGGGCAACATTCTTTGCCTCCTGTCTCCTCCTCCTCCTACTCAGCTTCCTCCTCCTCTTCTTCCACCTGCTCATCCAGTCAGCCACACACCTTCACCACCAACTTCAGCACAGCCCGGGGTAAACGTCAGCAGGCCATTCTGAAACTCATATGTTTGGGGGACAGGCCCCACACCGCACAGGAGTTATGGCGGGGTATAGAACAACAGACCGACGAGTGGTTGCTGCCGGTGAGCCTCAAGCCCAGCCTGGTGGTGTGCGATAATGGGCGAAATCTCGTTGCAGCTCTGGGACTAGCCGGTTTGACGCACATCCCTTGCCTGGCGCATGTGCTGAATTTGGTGGTGCAGAAGTTCATTCGCAACTACCCCGACATGTCAGAGCTGCTGCATAAAGTGCGGGCCGTCTGTTCGCGCTTCCGGCGTTCACACCCTGCCGCTGCTCGCCTGTCTGCGCTACAGCGTAACTTCGGCCTTCCCGCTCACCGCCTCATATGCGACGTACCCACCAGGTGGAACTCCACCTTGCATATGCTGGACAGACTGTGCGAGCAGCAGCAGGCCATAGTGGAGTTTCAGCTGCAGCACGCACGGGTCAGTCGCACTGCGGATCAGACACACTTCACCACCAATGACTGGGCCTCCATGCGAGACCTGTGTGCCCTGTTGCGCTGTTTCGAGTACTCCACCAACATGGCCAGTGGCGATGACGCCGTTATCAGCGTTACAATACCACTTCTATGTCTCCTTGAGAAAACACTTAGGGCGATGATGGAAGTGGAGGTGGCCCAGGAGGAAGAGGAGGAAGAGGGGTCATTTTTAGCACTTTCAGGCCAGTCACTTCAAAGTGACTCAGAGGGAAGTTTTTTGCAACACCAGAGGCCAGGTACAAATGTGGCCAGACAGGGCCCACTACTGGAGGACGAGGAGGACGAGGATGAGGAGGAGGTGGAGGAGGATGAGGATGAAGCATGTTCACAGCGGGGTGGCACCCAAAGCAGCTCGGGCCCATCACTGGTGCGTGGCTGGGGGGAAACACAGGACGATGACGATACGCCTCCCACAGAGGACAGCTTGTCCTTACCTCTGGGCAGCCTGGCACACATGAGCGACTACATGCTGCAGTGCCTGCGCAACGACAGCAGAGTTGCCCACATTTTAACGTGTGCAGACTACTGGGTTGCCACCCTGCTGGATCCCCGGTACAAAGACAATGTGCCCACCTTACTTCCTACACTGGAGCGTGATAGTAAGATGCGCGAGTACAAGCGCACGTTGGTAGACGCGCTACTGAGAGCATTCCCAAATGTCACAGGGGAACCAGTGGAAGCCCAAGGCGAAGGCAGAGGAGGAGCAAGAGGTCGCCAACGCAGCTGTGTCACGGCCAGCTCCTCGGAGGACAGGGTTAGCATGGCAGAGATGTGGAAAAGTTTTGTCACCACGCCACAGCTAACTGCACCACCACCTGATACGGAACGTGTTAGCAGGAGGCAACATTTCACTAACATGGTGGAACAGTACCTGTGCACACCCCTCCACGTACTGACTGATGGTTCGGCCCCATTCAACTTCTGGGTCTCCAAATTGTCCACGTGGCCAGAGCTAGCCTTTTATGCCTTGGAGGTGCTGGCCTGCCCGGCGGCCAGCGTTTTGTCTGAACGTGTATTCAGCACGGCAGGGGGCGTCATTACAGACAAACGCAGCCGCCTGTCTACAGCCAATGTGGACAAGCTGACGTTCATAAAAATTAACCAGGCATGGATCCCACAGGACCTGTCCATCCCTTGTGCAGATTAGATATTAACTACCTCCCCTTAACAATATATTATTCTACTCCAGGGCACTTCCTCATTCAATACTATTTTTAATTTCATTTTACCATTATATTGCGGGGCAACCCAAAGTTGAATGAACCTCTCCTCTGTCTGGGTGCCGAGGCCTAAATGTGTGACAGTGGCCTGTTCCAGTGGTGGGTGACGTGAAGCCTGATTCTCTGCTATGACATGAAGACTTATTCTGTGCTGACATGAAGCCAGATTCTCTGTTACGCGACCTCTCTCCTCTGCCTGGGTGCCTGGGCCTAAATATGTGACAGTGGCCTGTTCCAGTGGTGGGTGACGTGAAGCCTGATTCTCTGCTATGACATGAATACAGATTCTGCGCTGACATAAGGCCAGATTCTCTGTTACGGGACCTCTCTCCTCTGCCTGGGTGCCGGGGCCTAAATGTGTGACAGTGGCCTGTTCCAGTGGTGGGTGACGTGAAGCCTGATTCTCTGCTATGACATGAAGACAGATTCTGCGCTGACATAAGGCCAGATTCTCTGTTACGGGACCGCTCTTCTCTGTCTGGGTGCCGGGGCCTAAATGTGAGACAGTGGCCTGTTCCAGTGGTGGGTGACGTGAAGCCTGATTCTCTGCTATGACATGAAGACAGATTCTGCGCTGACATAAGGCCAGATTCTCTGTTACTGGACCGCTCTCCTCTGTCTGGGTGCCGGGCCTAAATGTGTGACAGTGGCCTGTTCCAGTGGTGGGTGACGTGAAGCCTGATTCTCTGCTATGACATGAAGACTGATTCTGCGCTGACATAAGGCCAGATTCTCTGTTACGGGACCTCTCTCCTCTGCCTGGGTGCCTGGGCCTAAATGTGTGACAGTGGCCTGTTCCAGTGGTGGGTGACGTGAAGCCTGATTCTCTGCTATGACATGAAGACTTATTCTGTGCTGACATGAAGCCAGATTCTCTGTTACGCGACCTCTCTCCTCTGCCTGGGTGCCTAGGCCTAAATATGTGACAGTGGCCTGTTCCAGTGGTGGGTGACGTGAAGCCTGATTCTCTGCTATGACATGAATACAGATTCTGCGCTGACATAAGGCCAGATTCTCTGTTACGGGACCGCTCTCCTCTGTCTGGGTGCCGGGGCCTAAATGTGTGACAGTGGCCTGTTCCAGTGGTGGGTGACGTGAAGCCTGATTCTCTGCTATGACATGAAGACAGATTCTGCGCTGACATAAGGCCAGATTCTCTGTTACGGGACCGCTCTCCTCTGTCTGGGTGCCGGGGCCTAAATGTGTGACAGTGGCCTGTTCCAGTGGTGGGTGACGTGAAGCCTGATTCTCTGCTATGACATGAAGACTGATTCTGCGCTGACATAAGGCCAGATTCTCTGTTACGGGACCTCTCTCCTCTGCCTGGGTGCCTGGGCCTAAATGTGTGACAGTGGCCTGTTCCAGTGGTGGGTGACGTGAAGCCTGATTCTCTGCTATGACATGAAGACAGATTCTGCGCTGACATAAGGCCAGATTCTCTGTTACGGGACCGCTCTCCTCTGTCTGGGTGCCGGGGCCTAAATGTGTGACAGTGGCCTGTTCCAGTGGTGGGTGACGTGAAGCCTGATTCTCTGCTATGACATGAAGACAGATTCTGCGCTGACATAAGGCCAGATTCTCTGTTACGGGACCGCTCTCCTCTGTCTGGGTGCCGGGGCCTAAATGTGTGACAGTGGCCTGTTCCAGTGGTGGGTGACGTGAAGCCTGATTCTCTGCTATGACATGAAGACTGATTCTGCGCTGACATAAGGCCAGATTCTCTGTTACGGGACCTCTCTCCTCTGCCTGGGTGCCTGGGCCTAAATGTGTGACAGTGGCCTGTTCCAGTGGTGGGTGACGTGAAGCCTGATTCTCTGCTATGACATGAAGACAGATTCTGCGCTGACATAAGGCCAGATTCTCTGTTACGGGACCGCTCTCCTCTGTCTGGGTGCCGGGGCCTAAATGTGTGACAGTGGCCTGTTCCAGTGGTGGGTGACGTGAAGCCTGATTCTCTGCTATGACATGAAGACAGATTCTGCGCTGACATAAGGCCAGATTCTCTGTTACGGGACCGCTCTCCTCTGTCTGGGTGCCGGGGCCTAAATGTGTGACAGTGGCCTGTTCCAGTGGTGGGTGACGTGAAGCCTGATTCTCTGCTATGACATGAAGACAGATTCTGCGCTGACATAAGGCCAGATTCTCTGTTACGGGACCTCTCTCCTCTGCCTGGGTGCCTGGGCCTAAATGTGTGACAGTGGCCTGTTCCAGTGGTGGGTGACGTGAAGCCTGATTCTCTGCTATGACATGAAAACAGATTCTGCGCTGACATAAGGCCAGATTCTCTGTTACGGGACCTCTCTCCTCTGCCTGGGTGCCTGGGCCTAAATGTGTGACAGTGGCCTGTTCCAGTGGTGGGTGACGTGAAGCCTGATTCTCTGCTATGACATGAAGACAGATTCTGCGCTGACATAAGGCCAGATTTTCTGTTACGGGACCTCTCTCCTCTGCCTGGGTGCCTGGGCCTAAATGTGTGACAGTGGCCTGTTCCAGTGGTGGGTGACGTGAAGCCTGATTCTCTGCTATGACATGAAGACAGATTCTGCGCTGACATAAGGCCAGATTCTCTGTTACGGGACCGCTCTCCTCTGCCTGGGTGCCTGGGCCTAAATGTGTGACAGTGGCCTGTTCCAGTGGTGGGTGACGTGAAGCCTGATTCTCTGCTATGACATGAAGACAGATTCTGCGCTGACATAAGGCCAGATTCTCTGTTACGGGACCGCTCTCCTCTGTCTGGGTGCCGGGGCCTAAATGTGTGACAGTGGCCTGTTCCAGTGGTGGGTGACGTGAAGCCTGATTCTCTGCTATGACATGAAGACTGATTCTGCGCTGACATAAGGCCAGATTCTCTGTTACGGGACCTCTCTCCTCTGCCTGGGTGCCTGGGCCAAAATGTGTGACAGTGGCCTGTTCCAGTGGTGGGTGACGTGAAGCCTGATTCTCTGCTATGACATGAAGACTGATTCTGCGCTGACATGAAGCCAGATTCTCTGCTATGGCATGAAGAGACTGATTCCGTGCTGACATGAAGCCAGATTCTTTGCTATGGCATGAAGAGACTGATTCTCTGCTGACCTGAAGCCAGATTCTCTGCTATGGGACCTCTGTCCAATTGATAGTGGGTCATTTTTATTTTTTTAATTTTTATTTTAATTCATTTCCCTATCCACATTTGTTTGCAGGGGATTTACCTACATTTTGCTGCCTTTTGCAGCCCTCTAGCTCTTTCCTGGGCTGTTTTACAGCCTTTTAGTGCCCAAAAGTTCGGGTCCCCATTGACTTCAATGGGGTTCGGGTTCGGGACGAAGTTCGGATCGGGTTCGGATCCCGAACCCGAACATTTCCGGGAAGTTCGGCCGAACTTCTCGAACCCGAACATCCAGGTGTTCGCTCAACTCTAGATATAACTATAAAAAATGTATGTGGGTCAGAATATGGTGATGTAAAAAAAACTTTTTTTTCAAAGTTTTAATTTATTTTTACACTATATAGACATAAAAACCTATATATCTGTGGTATTGTTGTAATCATACTGACCCAGAGAGAATAGGTCAGTTTTGCCGCCATAGGGACAAAACCTGTAAAAAGGTGCGCGCTTACAGGAACGGAAGGTAAGAGAGTTGATCTCCAGCCTGCCAGCGGCGATCGTTCGCTGGCAGGCTGGAGATGTGTTTTTTTTAACCCCTAACAGGTATATTAGACGCTGTTTTGGTGGTCCCCTTTGTTTGGATCGACCACCAGAGGACACAGGTAGCTCAGTAAAGTAGCACCAAGCACCACTACACTACACCCCCCCGTCACATATTAACCCCTTATTAGACCCTGATCACCCCTGATCACCCCATATAGACTCCCTGATCACCCCCCTGTCATTGATTACCCCCCTGTCATTGATCACACCCCTGTAAAGCTCCATTCAGATGTCCGCATGATTTTTACGGATTCACTGATAGATGGATCGGATCCGCAAATCGCATACGGACGTCTGAATGGAGCCTTACAGGGGCGTGATCAATGACTGTGGTGATCACCCCATATAGACTCCCTGATTACCCCCCTGTCATTGATTACCACCCTGTCATTGATCAACCCCCTGTAAAGCTCCATTCAGATGTCCGCATGATTTTTACGGATCCACTGATAGATGGATTGGATCCGCAAAACGCATACGGACGTCTGAATGGAGCCTTATAGGGGGGTGATCAATGACTGTGGTGATCACCCCATATAGACTCCCTGATCACCCCCCTGTCATTGATTACCCCCCTGTCATTGATCAACCACCTGTAAAGCTCCATTCAGATGTCCGCATGATTTTTACGGATCCACTGATAGATGGATCGGATCCGCAAAACGCATATGGACGTCTGAATGGAGCCTTACAGGGGCGTGATCAATGACTGTGGTGATCACCCCATATAGACTCCCTGATCACCCCCCTGTCATTGATTACACCCCTGTCATTGATCAACCCCCTGTAAAGCTCCATTCAGATGTCCGCATGATTTTTACGGATCCACTGATAGATGGATCGGATCCGCAAAACGCATACGGACGTCTGAATGGAGCCTTACAGGGGCGTGATCAATGACTGTGGTGATCACCCCATATAGACTCCCTGATCACCCCCCTGTCATTGATTACACCCCTGTCATTGATCACCCCCCTGTAAAGCTCCATTCAGATGTCCGCATGATTTTTACGGATCCACTGATAGATGGATCGGATCCGCAAAACGCATACGGACGTCTGAATGGAGCCTTACAGGGGCGTGATCAATGACTGTGGTGATCACCCCATATAGACTCCCTGATCACCCCCCTGTCATTGATTACACCCCTGTCATTGATCACCCCCCTGTAAAGCTCCATTCAGATGTCCGCATGATTTTTACGGATCCACTGATAGATGGATCGGATCCGCAAAACGCATACGGACGTCTGAATGGAGCCTTACAGGGGCGTGATCAATGACTGTGGGGATCACCCCATATAGACTCCCTGATCACCCCCCTGTCATTGATTACCCCCCTGTCATTGATCACCCCCCTGTAAAGCTCCATTCAGATGTCCGCATGATTTTTACGGATCCACTGATAGATGGATCGGATCCGCAAAACAGATACAGGCGTCTCCCTGGAGCCTTCCAGGGGGGGGTGATCACCCCATATAGACTCCCTGATCACCCCCCTGTCATTGATCACCCCCCTGTCATTGATCACCCCCCCGTCAGGCTGCATTCAGATGTCCGTATGATTTTTACGGATCCACGGATACATGGATCGGATCCGCAAAACACATACGGACATCTGAATGGAGCCTTACAGGGGGGTGATCAATGACAGGGGGGTGATCACCCCATATAGACTCTCTGATCACCCCCCTGTCATTGATCACCCCCCTTTCATTGATCACCCCCCTGTCATTGATCACCCCTCTGTAAGGCTCCATTCAGACATTTTTTTGGCCCAAGTTAGCAGAATTTTATTTTATTTTTTCTTACAAAGTCTCATATTCCACTAACTTGTGTCAAAAAATAAAATCTCACATGAACTCACCATACCCCTCACGGAATCCAAATGCATAAAATTTTTTAGACATTTATATTCCAGACTTCTTCTCACGCTTTAGGGCCCCTAGAATGCCAGGGCAGTATAAATACCCCACATGTGACCCCATTTCGGAAAGAAGACACCCCAAGGTATTCCGTGAGGGGCATATTGAGTCCATGAAAGATTGAAATTTTTGTCCCAAGTTAGCGGAAAGGGAGACTTTGTGAGAAAAAAATAAAAAATATCAATTTCTGCTAACTTGTGCCAAAAAAAAAAAATTTCTATGAACTCGCCATGCCCCTCATTGAATACCTTGGGGTGTCTTCTTTCCAAAATGGGGTCACATGTGGGGTATTTATACTGCCCTGGCATTCTAGGGGCCCCAAAGCGTGAGAAGAAGTCTGGTATCCAAATGTCTAAAAATGCCCTCCTAAAAGGATTTTGGGCACCTTTGCGCATCTAGGCTGCAAAAAAGTGTCACACATCTGGTATCGCCGTACTCAGGAGAAGTTGGGGAATGTGTTTTGGGGTGTCATTTTACATATACCCATGCTGGGTGAGAGAAATATCTTGGTCAAATGCCAACTTTGTATAAAAAAAATGGGAAAAGTTGTCTTTTGCCAAGATATTTCTCTCACCCAGCATGGGTATATGTAAAATGACACCCCAAAACACATTGCCCAACTTCTCCTGAATACGGCGATACCACATGTGTGACACTTTTTTGCAGCCTAGGTGGGCAAAGGGGCCCACATTCCAAAAAGCACCTTTAGGATTTCACAGGTCATTTACCTACTTACCACACATTAGGGCCCCTGGAAAATGCCAGGGCAGTATAACTACCCCACAAGTGACCCCATTTTGGAAAGAAGACACCCCAAGGTATTCCGTGAGGGGCATGGCGAGTTCCTAGAATTTTTTATTTTTTGTCACAAGTTAGTGGAAAATGATGATTTTTTTTTTTTCTTACAAAGTCTCATATTCCACTTACTTGTGACAAAAAATAAAAACTTCCATGAACTCACTATGCCCATCAGCGAATACCTTGGGGTGTCTTCTTTCCAAAATAGGGTCACTTGTGGGGAAGTTAGACTGCCCTGGCATTCTAGGGGCCCAAATGTGTGGTAAGGAGTTTGAAATCAAATTCTGTAAAAAATGACCAGTGAAATCCGAAAGGTGCTCTTTGGAATATGGGCCCCTTTGCCCACCTAGGCTGCAAAAAAGTGTCACACATCTGGTATTTCCGTATTCAGGAGAAGTTGGGGAATGTGTTTTGGGGTGTCATTTTACATATACCCATGCTGGGTGAGAGAAATATCTTGGCAAAAGACAACTTTTACCATTTTTTTTATACAAAGTTGTCTTTTGCCAAGATATTTCTCTCACCCAGCATGGGTATATATAAAATGACACCCCAAAACACATTCCCCAACTTCTCCTGAATACGGAGATACCAGATGTGTGACACTTTTTTGCAGCCTAGGTGGAAAAAGGGGCCCATATTCCAAAGAGCACCTTTCGGATTTCACTGGCCATTTTTTACAGAATTTGATTTCAAACTCCTTACCACACATTTGGGCCCCTAGAATGCCAGGGCAGTATAACTACCCCACAAGTGACCCCATTTTGGAAAGAAGACATCCCAAGGTATTCGCTGATGGGCATAGTGAGTTCATGGAAGTTTTTATTTTTTGTCACAAGTTAGTGGAAAATGATGATTTTTTTTTATTTAATTTTTTTTCTTACAAAGACTCATATTCCACTAACTTGTCTTTTTATCAAAGACATGTAGAACAATAAATTTAGAGCAAAATTTATATATTGTTTATATATATTGTTTTTTTTGCAAAATTTTACAACTGAAAGTGAAAAATGTCATTTTTTTGCAAAAAAATCGTTAAATTTCGATTAATACCAAAAAAAGTAAAAATGTCAGCAGCAATAAAATACCACAAAATGAAAGCTCTATTAGTGAGAAGAAAAGGAGGTAAAATTCATTTGGGTGGTAAGTTGCATGACCGAGCAATAAACCGCTAAAGTTGTGGAGTGCCGATTTGTAAAAAAGGGCCTGGTCTTTAGGGGGGTATAAACCTGTGGTCCTTAAGTGGTTAAAGGATGGGGGGGGGAGGAATAAAAAAAAAGAGTCCTAGGAGACTTCAGAGTTCAGAGTTCATTTTCAGGGCAAATGAACCACTTTTGATTCAGTTAGAATTCATTTGGACCTGAATCAAATTTTTTTGATCGATTCGTTATAATTAGACCTGAAAGTAATTTCAAGAAATGTATTCATCTCTAGTCAAGATTAAGTATTGTACCAATAGCATATACGAGATGGCATGTGCATATTCTGCACTTTTAGAAATTACCCTCACTCTCCCTTTAAATAGCACATGATGGAAAACACAATAATAATCATACGGCACAATAATAGATTTTCCAACACATACAGATTGTAGCTGACATTAAAACAAACATACTTTTAAGCTGAGCCATCTGTTTTCAGACAGGTTATGATACACTGAGGGATGCCAGGTTGTAATAATCTTAGAATATGGTTGTGAAATGGAGGTAATTCCAAGTATATTAAGAGCAACAAGGAAGAATGATTATGCCAAAAGACTACAATGTAATACTCCCATGTGATGTGAAAACGCGGCTTTAAAGAAAAATAAAGGTGCATATTATTAAAAGAAATCCTTATTTGATACACAAGAAACAGAACAATAAATTATTTTAATCTGGAATGTAATGATACAGACATTTTTAATAGTTCATATAAATAGGTTCCAACACGGAGTTGCAAGCTAATCTGGAATCTCACAAGACCAGATGCAGGAGACTGAGCAGAAATAATCTACTGTGAGATTCTCAAATTACAAAGCAAATTGATAGAAGCATTGCTAATTTTAGTTTTATTTTGGACTTCTCTACCTTTCTATACTGTACATAGAACATGTCAAATTTCTAACAGATGTGGTCCCAGCACGTACAGTGGATATAAAAAGTCTACACACCCCTGTTAAAATGTCAGGTTTCTGTGATGTAAAAAAAATTTAATCTTGCCAAGTCAAAATGTGCCATGCTGATAGACTAATACCCCAAAAGACTGCTGTAATAAAATCAAAAGGTGCTTCAACAAAGTATTAGTTTAAGGGTGTGCACACTTATGCAACCATATTATTTTATTTTTATATTTTTTCTTCCCTCTACCTAAAAGATTTCAGTTTGTTTTTCAATTGAGTTGTACAGTTTATAGGTCACAATAAAGGTGGAAAAAGTTCTGCAATGATTTATCTTTGTCTCAATTTCTTTACATTACAGAAACCTGACATTTTAACAGGGGTGTGTAGACTTTTTATATCCACTGTGTATCAAGAACAGGGGTCCTGACAGCCACAGCATTCAGGCAGAAAATGAATGGAAAGGTGGTGTGCTTGACTGTTTCCGTAACTCCGATAGAAGGAATCAATGTAGAAAAACGCCTCCCCATTAATTTTCTGTATGGATAGGAATGCTGGAGCGGTATCATTAGGGGAGGAAGGGTTCAGAGGACACCTGTTCTTGACATAGCTCTGAATCCCAGAGGTGGAACTCATAGCATATCCATCTCTTACAGTTATGGCATGTTCTGTGGAAATGCCATCATGAATGGAGAACTGGCTAGGCATGTATACTCAGCTGTTTCCATAACCCTCATAGAAGTGAATAAAGAGAATCCCCTTTGAATTCATTCTCTATATGGATATGGCAGCGGTCTCACCAGAAAGACCAATTCCTCATCATTTTCAAGATTTCTGTTAGTTTACAGCAGGGGTGGGGTACCTTTTTCCTGCCGAGGGCTTTTTGGATATTTGTAACATCATTCGAGGGCCATGCAAAATTCTCAAATTAAAAATTTGATGGCTATATTTGGTCAAACATATAAGTGACTTAGGGGTAAGTTACAGAAATCGCTTCAATTAAAAAAAATCTAGAGTGCTGTATTTTTGCAGCACAAAATGACGCCTGCACTATATATTACAAATAGTACAGGCGCCATTTTGACCACACATAGCTGTCTAATATTTAGGTTGAGAATGTTATATATTTAGTTCTTTATTTGGCATTAAAGGCAGCCAAGCTCTTCCCAGAGGGGTCCAGAGAGGGGTTCACCCAGTTTTCACTCTCCCTGCCTGTTTCTTCGCAAATATCCCTATCTTTGTCCTTTTCTCAGCCTCAGATCTGCCCCCACCTCCATCAGCCTCAAATCAACCTCCTATCAGACCCCCCAGCCTACATGAGCCTCAGATCAGACCCCCCCAGCCTTAGATCAGACCCCATCAGACCCCCAGCCTCAGATCAGACCCCCATCAGACCTCCCAACCTCAGATCAGACCCCCATCAGACCTCCCAACCTCAGATCAGACCCCCATCAGACCTCCCAACCTCAGATCAGACCCCTATCAGACCTCCAAACCTCAGATCAGACCCCCATCAGACCCCCCAGCCTCGGATCAGACTCTCCTCAGACACCCAGCCTCAGATCAGACCCGCCAGCTTCAGATCAAACCGCCAATAGGCCCCCCAGCCTCATATCAGACCCCAACCTTAAATTAGCTCCAATCAGACATTCTAGCCTCAGTTCAGACCCTTTATAGCCCCCCCAGACTCAGATCAGACCCCTATCAGACCCCCGGCCTCAGATTAGACCCCCAGCCTCAGATCAACCCCCCGAGCCTCAGATCAGACCCCATCAGACCCTCCCCACCCTCAAGTCATCCCCAATTAGACCTCAGATCAGACATTTAAAATAAATAAATGTACCTCTTGGCAGAGTCACTTACCCTCCTTGGTCTTCTTCCTGCCACGCTGTACTGTGACTATACATGTCAGGACACAGCGTGGGGCTGGAATAAAACCAGGGAAGGTGAATACAGTTAGCAATGTGCTGTTCTCACCTTCTTGTGACTCCTGCATGCTATGGTAGGGGGCCGGGGACCACATGAAATAGTCCCACGAGCTGCATACGGCCCATGGGCCGGAGGTTCCCCACCCCTGGTTTACAGCCACTTACAGTAATTTATAAAATGGTGCAAATTGTGTTTTATTTATCAGTATGACATGTGTATGTGGCACAAATTCCAGAGCTACCTCATGGTTGGCCTATTATACTACCTCATGGTTGGCCTATTATACCACCTCATGGTTGGCCTATTATACCACCTCATGGTTGGCCTATTATACCACCTCATGGTTGGCCTATTATACTACCTCATGGTTGGCCTATTATACTACCTCATGGTTGGCCTATTATGCCACCTCATGGTTGGCCCATTATACTACCTCTAGGCTGGACTAGAGTTTACACCAATAGTTTGGGCTAAAAATAGCTGAACGTGTTGAGACATGTGAACATATTTTACAACTTTTTTTAATCAAAGCTCTTTACCTAAAAGTGAACCTTTTCAGAACGGTCAAGTTAGGTGAAAAAAGTGTGGCACATGCTAGGCAACAGAATTTTGGTGCTGTTTGCTTAAAGAGCATCTGTCACCAGTGCCATACATAGAGAAGGGCCCCATAGAAAGTATCAAACAGGCCCCCCACAGGACAGAAGGATTTCTGCCTAAACCCTTTTCAGTGATCCTTGGGCCATTTTTTCCACTGCCTCATTTGCTAAAAGTAGTTCCTTTGGAGGTTAGAGTCCTGACCAAGTTTTCACCTTTAGTAGAAGAGGAGATAATTTCAACTAAAACTGGGCCCTCTCTTGCCCTGGGCCCCATTGCAGTAAAATGGTCTGCCGCTATGGTAGTTACGCCCCTATCTATCACCTTGTCCTCCCAAAAAATGTAATAAGAGTGATCAAAAAGTCATAATTAACCCAAAATTGGTAGCAATAAAAACTACAGTTCATCCTGCAAAAAACAAATCCTCATACACCTTGGGAAATTTAAAAGAAAGTTATGACTGTTCAAAAATGGCAATGCAAAGAAATGTTTTTATTTTTTCAAAGGTTTTTCAAAGGTCGCCTAATCATATTGACCCACAGAATAAGGATTTCATGTAATTTGTAGTGCATAGTGAATGTCGTAAGAGGTGTTTTGTTCAGTTTTACCCCACAAAGTATTTTTATCCCCATTTTCCAATACAAGACAAGGTAAATGAAATGGTGCCGTTAAAAAATCCTTCTTGTCCCACAAAAAATAAGCACTCATATGGCTATGTGAACGGAAAATGTAAAAAGTTAAGGCTATTGGAATGTGGGGAGGAAAAATAAAAAAATTCAAATGGTCCTTTAAGGGGGTAAGTCTTTAAGGGGGTAAGTCTTTAAGGGGTGTGAGGATTCGCTCTGGTAGGCAGGTTAGCGGATACAGTATAGAGGCAACAACAAAGTCTTTGAATTAAACAGTTCAGTGTTTATTCACACATTAAATGACAAAACAAAAAGTCAGTTTCAAGGAAAACAGTCACCTTGTGATTCTGGTGTTCGTTCACACCATGCAGCAAAGAAGAAGTCCTTGGACAAAGCAGAATCCACCTGCTTTCACACCAACAAGGTAGCAGGCCTTAATCCAGGCCCAAACCCCCAGGTCCCAACACAGGGACTGACAGAGCTCCACTGTCAGAGAGGAGTAATCCACACCACCTGACAGTGCTGCCTGTGTTTAATAGCCCAAAACCAAGACCCAGCCTGGAACGTAGGGAGTAGTCACCCACCCAACACTACTCCCACTTGACTACTCCCAGTAAGAGCTGTCCCGGATCAGCTATTACAGCCATACTAAACAGCAACATGTCAAACAGCAACTGCTTCTAACACATGAAACCGGCTCTTACTTCACCGATGCCAGGAACCTCGGTGACACATATCTATCATCCACGATCATCCCTTGAACCCTCCTACAGGGGTTAATAAATATCTCCCACTTTATTTTATTTGGACCAACCTATCCATTTGGATAAAATGTATAAACATGCAGTTCAAATAGGATTTTCTAGACTGGTCACAACTAGAATAATCTCTCAGCAGTGTGAAGTAGAATGTCTGAAGGGGATTCCATCCTCTGGATGGAAACAAAGAATATTCCCATTCACTGTAAGCTAGCAGTGATCTTAAAACAATGGATACAACCAGCACCTATTCATGGACTAAAGAAAAATCTCTGCACAAATGAGAACTGTGTTATGTATAAATGAACATAAAATACAATGTATCCTGTGACAGGTTTTGCAGTTTGTGCCCCTCGGCTCCTTTCTTTTCCTTATATGGTATAGAAAGGAATTTTTAATACCCTTTATTTTCATGTACATTTTCGGAGGTATTACATTATTCATAAACATCTAGGTTTCATGCATCCCATGATTTTCTGCTTCCCAGAGACGACTTAAAGAGCTCAGGAATTTTGCAGATTACATATGAGGCAAATTTATAGATAAGCGAATTTCTCAAAAATTCGATTCGGCTGGTTCGCCGAATTTTCCGAAAAAATATGGTTCGATCTAAATTTATTTGTGGCGAATCACGTTAAAAAATGGCTATTTCCTGGCTGCAGAGTACCTTTATAGTGGGGTAGAACACTGTGCCTTGCAGTAAAATGCATAGGGAGTCTGCTGTGATAGTGAAACAATACTGTGAGTCAGTATGACATGTAGAAGACAGCCATCGCTCTTAGAATCACTGCACACTTCACTTATTTGGGCAGTTATGGGGCCAAAACTGACCAAATAACTCAAGTGTGAACTCAGCCTTACAGGTCAATATTAGCGTCAAGAAGAAGCGCACTCCTTTTACACCGTCGTCAGCTGATTCCAAATAGATGTCTACAGAACCTGTTCTATTAAACGCTTATACAAGTAGAGCACCCCGACAGAGTGGAGAGGGTGTCAGCAGTAAGTTTGTATTGACGTCACTGATTATTTTGCTCTTCCTTTGATCCATGAGAACAATAACCCCCAAAAAACGGATCCTGTCTGTGGAGCATCCGCCTTCACTCGGTCAGCATTTAGTCAGTAATCCATTGGTATTGCTAAAGCTAAAAAAACAGAAGTGGATCCAAAACCGAGATGACACGTGAATGGAATATTTGCATGTCTTCTGTGTTTTGTATCCACTCCTGCTTTTGGCTACCAAATCATAAGCCAATTCTAATGCAAAATAGGGACCATGTCATGCAGGCCTTACAGCTGTTACATAGGCAGGATCAGTTGTGCGTCTAATTTTTCCATCCTTCTGACAGATCAGAAGAAGGGTCAAATAAATTATGTCAGTTGACCCAGTCATGAAGTGGGGAGGGTGGGAATAGCATGAGAAGTCCAAAGAGTGGCCCTATGACATAGTGGTGAGGTGGCGGCAGCAGTAGCATCAGGAGGAGGCCACAGAGTGGCACAATGACAGTACAGAGGTGGCAGCAGCAGCATCAGGAGGCCACAGAGTGGCACAATGACAGAGTGTTGAGGTGGCAACAGCATCATCAGGAGGCCATAGAGTGGCATAATGACAGAGTGTGGAGGTGGTGGCAGCAGCATCAGGAGGAGGCCACAGGGTGGCACAATGACAAATTGTGGAGGTAGCAGCAGCATTATCATCAGGAGGCCACGGAATGGAACAATTATGGAGTGTGGAGGTAGTGGCATCAGCATCAGGAGGAGGCCACAGGGTGGCACAATGACAGTGTGGAGGTGGCAGCAGCAGAATCAGGAGGCCACAGGGTGGCACAATGACAGAATGTTTAGGCGGAGGCAGCAGCATCAGGAGGAGGCAACAGAGTGGCACAATGACAGTGTGGAGGTGGCAGCAGCATCAGGAGGCCACAGAGTGGCACAATGATAGTGTGTGAAGGTGGCGCCAGCAGCATCAGGAGGAGGCCACAGGGTGGAACAATGACAGTGTGGAGGTGGCAGCAGCAGAATCAGGAGGCCACAGAATAGCACGATGACAGAGCAGCATCAGGAGGAGGCCACAGGGTGGCACAATGACAGTGTGGAGGTGGCAGCAGCAGCATGAGGAGAAAACAGAGAGGTAAAGTGACATAGTGTTGAGGTACCAGCAGCATCAGGAGACCACAGAGTGGCAAGGTGACATAGTGTGGAGGTGGCAGCAGCATCAGGAAGCCGCAGAGTGGCACAATGACATAGTGTGGAGGTGGTGGCAGCATCAGGAGGCCACAGAGTGGCACAATGACAGAGTGTGGAGGTGACGGCAGCATCAGGAAGCCACAGAGTGGCAAGGTGACATAGTGTGGAGGTGGGTGGCAATCACAGTACCTGCTGAAGATGGTGGGTGAAAGAAGGAGTATTTGGCATCAGATGTGTGGCATCAGGCGGGTAGCACCATCAGAATAGTAGCTGAGGCAGGTAGCCAGAAGAAACCAGTCTCTTTTGTCAAACTGTTGGTGTGGCACCATGGATAATCTAGTCTGATGCATCAGGAAATGGTGGGTGGAAATCCTGTCTGATCCACGCCTGATTCAAATTGACAAAGGTCAGTCTCTCCACATTTTGGGTGGATGGGGGGGTTCTTCTTGGGGTAACTATGGCCCCCACCGCACTAAACACCCACTCTGATGCCACACTACTGGCCAGGCAGGACAGCTTTTCCAGGGCAAACTCTGCCAGTTGCGGCCACAAATCCAGTTTGGCTGCCCAGTAGTCCAGCGGTTCTTCAATGTGGGGTGGCAGGGTGCTGTCCAAGTATGCCACCACCTGCTGGTTCAGGTCCTGCTCCAGGTCTAGCTGCTGCCGGTGAGTAGTTTTTTCACTAGGCGGTTGAAGAAAGCTGCTCATCAGCGACTCTAGACTCAAGTTGCTGCTGATGGAGCTGGAACTGCTCCTACCCCCCCCCCCCACCCTGCCACAGCAGCCATGGCAGAGGAATGTGAGTGAAGAGGGCCCTCCCGGTCAGAGGATGGTGAATATGAATGATGGCGCAGATAGGCAGCGGCCAACTGACTACATAGGATGTCTCTATAGTAGTTCAGTTTGTCCTCACTCTCAGCGGGTGTAAAAAAAAGGCCCCTATTTTGGACCGGTAGAGAGGGTCTAACAAGGATGAGAGTCAGATTTCATCCCTATGCTGAATAGTGACAATTCGGCTATCACTACACAAACAAGTGAGCATGCATTGGGCCATTTGTGCAAGTGACTCAGAGGGACTTCCTGCGTCCATCTGCACTAGATACTGCCACGGTGTGCCTGGGTCCTCTGCCTTGTTTTCCTCATCGCTCTGTAGCTCCTCTGGCTGCTCCTGCTCCTCCTCTCCTGTCACCTTTGTGAAAAAAAAACACATTGCTTGTGCTCCAATGTCCTCCTCCTCCTCTTTCATTTTAGCACCCACAGGGCTCATGTGGCCGTGAGATCTAGGCGCCACGTCTCCAGTCCCCTGACCAGCCAGATTTACCAGCATCTGTTCCAGGACATGAAGCAGTGGAAAAAACGTTGTTCATCCCGTAGTCCTGGCAACTGACAAATAACGTGGCCTCCTCAAAGGGCCTGAGCAAATGGCAGGTGTCATGCATGAGGTGCCACTGGCTGACATCGAAGTTACAGAGGGGAGTACTCCTGTTCGCTTGGATCATCTAGAAATAGTTTATGGCCTTTATCTGTTCGTATAGTCGGTCCAACATATGGAGGGTGAAATTCCAATGGGTGGAAACGTCGCATATCAGCCGTTGGGGGATGCCGTTCTGCCGCCGCAGCTCAAGGAGGTTGTGTTTTGCGGTGTACGAGTGGCTGAAGTGCATGCAAAGTTTCCTGGCAATTTTTAGGATGTCTTGCAGATGGGTGGAAGACTTCAGGAACCGCTTGACAACCAGATTTAACACGTGTGCCATGCAGGGCGTATGGCTCATCCCTCGTTGACGCAGCACCGACACCATGTTCTTCCTGTTGTCGGTCACCATGGTTCTGATTTTGAGTTGTCACAGAGAAAGCCAAGATTCGATTTCTTGATGAAGGACACAGAGCAGGTAAACGAGATGCAGAACAGCGTGACACTGCCGTGCCCTGCACATGTGGTATGCTGGAGGGGCACTGTGAATTGTCCCTGCAGTGGTAGCTGAGGACACGGTAGATGATGTGGAGGCAGAGGTGGACATTGACGCAAGACCAATGGCGTGGCAATGTAGAGGCAGAAGCGGCATCACATGGCCAAGTTGCTTGTGTGGCTGTGCAGGAACGTTTGTAATGTTGTTGGACCGTGACGCGGTTGCCGTGCAGACTGGTTGCCTGTGGCAATGTGTAGTTTGTCGGTTTGCACGTGCATTTCCCCTTTAAGGTGTGTCTCCCTGCGATTTGGTGAGCGAGGGGTTAATCCTCTAGCTAGTGGGGATTTAGGTGTGTCCTGGGTGTGGCCATTAGCTTGACTTTATCTGTGGCTTCCTGGCTGGGGGCAGTTGTACTCCAGCCTTGTTTGATGTTGGAGCTCTGCTCCTTTCCTGGGTGAACTTGCCTTGTCCTTGAGGGCCACCTTGCTGGACATAAATTGTCTTCCTTTTGTATGTTCCTTATTGTATGTTAGGTGTGGGTTTATGTTTAGGGTGTGTTGTACATTTTGATTGTTGTTACATGTCTGGGCTGTTATTGGTGTTTGTCCCTGCATGTATGTATGACGTTTTCCCTGTGTGTTGTGTCCTCCAGAAGGGGGTCGGTTTCCCGGAGGGGTGAACCCCAAGCCTGTATGCATGCGCTGCCTGGGGCTGCCATGCACCTTGCGGCATGTGCTGGATACCTGTGTGAGTTGCTGGTACGGCGTCCTGTTTGGTGTTAGGGCTCCTGTACGTATGCACGGGTTCCATTCATGGAGACTTCGTCAGGTAAGTGTTTTGTCTTGTGTTCTTACCTGCCGATCCTCTTGCTGTGTATGGTCTCTCCTTTTCCCTGCTATTAGGTCTTTAGAGACTCTGGTTCTTCTGTGTCTTGGATGAACAGGACGTCTCCCCCTGCTCCTATCTGAGGGATTATCACGGCGACTCAGGGTCCCAGGTTTCCAGGGTATGAGCCTTCCTACCATCGGGGTCCGCTCATATGGCAAGGAGTTAGGGAGAGGATTAGGGATGCTATAGGAGGTGACCTGCTTCCCTTTTCCTGGATTCTTGGCCTAGCAGCTATCCCTTATCCCTTTACATTGAACGGTGGGGGGTTTCCCCTACTCCCCACCATGACAACCACATTCACCCAGTGAACCGTAAAGGACATGTATTGTCCCTGACCGTAGTTACATCTCCACATGTCAGCGCTGCCGTACACTTTGGCAGGCACCGACAGGCTCAAGGACTGGCCCACCTTTTATTCTACATACGTGTACAGGGCTAGTACTGCCTTATTGGCAAAGAAATGACGGCTTGGGACTCAGCACTTCAGCTTGGCCATCAACTTGGCCAGGAGCACATTCAGCTTCTGCGTCGTTGGATACATGCACGCATACTGTTGTCTCTTGGCAATCGCTTCAGTGATTGATTGCTGACGGAATGACTGATGAGGAGTAGGAGGAGGAGCAGGAGCATCAGGACTAGCAGATGATGGGAAGGACAGACAACTCCCTTCGGCTGAGGTGGTGGAGCCTTGACTGCCTGAAATCGGTGCGTGCCACTGGGTCATGCAGCAGGGTGGACCACCACATTGGAGCCACGGTTCTTCCAGGCCAATTTGTGGTAACGCTGCATATGTTGACGCAGGGCCGCTGTGCCAACATTGCCACCCTGGCCCTGCTTCACCTTCTGCCCACAGATTCTATAAATGGCCATGTTCACCTCCTTCTAGCGGCTTAACAAAAAACTGCCACACCGCCAAGTAGGTGGTTTTACCCCCAACACTCCACACTGACTGACTGCTACCACCGTTGCTTCCTTGAACCCCTGCACCACTACTTTCCGGGCAGGTAGGCTCCTGCGACGCGGGTAGTCCACCCTGGTCACGTTTGGCTACCGACCTCCCACTGCTGCCACCCTGCTGACTCCTGACCACGCTAACGACTTTCTGGCTTCGCCACTGCCTCACGGGCAAGCTGCCACTCTCTTCTCCCGATGATGATGAAGCTCCTAATCCACCTGGCTCCCAAGTGCGATCAGCTACATCATCATCATCATCGAGTACTGTCTACACGTCACTGGTGTCCTCCTCAAGGGTCTCTGGGTCAAGAGCCTGACTGCTCGCAACACCAGCTCCCACGCCACTCTCCTCATCACTACTTGCCCGCCTAGGGGAGGAAGCGGCAGATGTCTCTTCCACATCTTGGCTGGCCAGTAGCTGCTGACTGTCCTCTAGTAGCTCGTCCTCACTCTATAGTGGAGCTGAGCCCACAGCATATAATTCTTGTCTGGCTGAGGGAACAGAAAAGGACAGAGGCAGGTTGAGGACAGGTGAGGGCACAGGGCCTGCTCCCGGGCCATGCCAACTAAGGGTTGTGTCTGACGAACCCACCGACACGTGGCTGGGGGTGTCTGATGTCACTTGGAACGATGTGGATGACCGAGTCAACCATTCAAGAACTGCTGGGTTGCTGGTCAAGACATGACCGCTAGATGACACTGGGAGCTCAGGCCTCTCGCTGCGACTCCTGCTGCCACGCCCCCTTACTCTGCTGCAGCCTGTGCCAGAAACATTTAGGCCTCTGCCACTCTGGCACTACTCTGTCTGACATACTGTTAGATCAAATAAATAAATAAAAAGGAAATTTATTTAGACCCCAAAAAAGTCTGCAATTTTCTCACTTCACCACACAATGGCAAATACTTTTTTTGTGCCACTAATACACACAAAAAACATAGAACATATAACTGCACCACAGAACGGCAAATATATATTTTTTTGCCACTAATACACACCAAAAAGGGCTATAGAATATATAACTGCACCGCTGAACGACAAATATATATTTTATTGCCACTAATACACGCCAAAAAGGGCTGTAATTTTCTCACTTCACCACACAACGGCAAATACTTTTTTGGGGCCACTAATACACACAAAAAAAGGCTTTAGAACATATAACTGCACCGCAGAATGGCAAATAATGTATTTTTTGCCACTAATACACACCGAAAAGGGCTTTAGAACATATAACTGCACCGCTGAACAGCAAATAGCCCTTACTTTTTTCCACTTATACACGCTACAAAAGGCTTTAGAACATATAACTGCACTGTTAAACAGCAAATAATATTTATTTTTTTGCCACTAATACACGCCAAAAAGGGCTTTAGAAGATATAACTGCACCGCTGAACGGCAAATATATATATTTTTTGCCACTAATACATGCCAAAAAGGGCAGTCATTTTTTCACTTCACCACACAACGGCAAATACTTTTTTTTGTGCCACTAATACACACCAAAAAGGGCTTTAGAACATATAACTGCACCGCTGAATGGCAAATATATTTTTTGGCCACTAATACACGTCAAAAATGGCAGTAATATTTTTTACTTTACCGCACAACGACTAATAAGCCCTTTTTTTCCCACTAATACAAGCCAAAAAATGCTTTAGAACATATAACTGCACCGCACAAGGGCAAAAAAGACATAGCACCCCAATAACAAGAACGGTTTGCTGGAATTACAGAGCTGTATAATGGCAATTTGGATCCGCAGTCAGTGCAGCAAGGTGTAATAGAATTGTTCCTGTTACCCAGGCTGTAACCTCCCCTACTGAACCCTGTTTTACTTTAATACTGTGGAATGATTCCTCCCTATCCTTTCCCTGAACTTCTATACAGCAAAATAAAAGTTTTAAAGTCTTTTCTATCACTGTCCCTAGCGCCTGCTGACATCTCTCCCTGCACTAAGTACACTGGAAAATGGCTGAATCCAAGATGGCTGAGGCTATTTATAGGGCTGTGACATCACAGGGCTGGCTGGCTGCTGATTAGCTGCATGCATGACATTGTAGGTGATCCCTCTTTCCCAGAGTTTCTTTGCTCCATGTCCTAACATATGCAGCAGCCATTTTAGATTCGTTACCATGAAGCGTGAGGAAATTTGGATTCGGTGTGTATCGAATCTTTCCTGAAATTCGGATCGAATTCCACTTCGCCAACTTCGATTCGCTCATCTCTAGAAAAATTATTTAAATTATGGTTTTATAGCCGCTGGGTCTGGAGCTTCACATTAATTTAGTGGATTTTTATGGTAATATTAATAATTATAACGTCTGATGATGGACATTATTAGCCATACATACTGCACAAAATACAATTTCATTTGTCTTTTTTTATTTCAGATTAATTCTATGAGAACTTGTGCATAGATATGGAAATAACGGTATAAGCAATCATTATATGGAAAATCCTAATCACTCATATTATATCTACAGGGTCCTGGCCGGGCAGTGCAGTTATTTTCTAAGGGAATTAAAAGTGCCTGATGAAGACAGTGTGACCTTTATGTAACAGGCATATGGACTACCACATGATGACTCCACTAAACACCTCCCCGTATCTCATCTTCATATGGCTCTCATAGGCATAAAAAATCTTAAGATTTGTACGTAGGAAACTGGCTGACCTGTTGCATGTGCGCTTGGCAGCTGAAGGCATCTGTGTTGGTCCCAGGTTCTCATTGCTGAGAAAAATAGTTTTTAAATATGCAAATGAGCCTCTGGGGGGGGGGCATTACACCTAAAGGCTAAGCTCTATCTGCAACTGCTGCACCCTCTTCATTTTGATTGGCATGGCCAGATGTGATGAGTTGACACATACACTGCCTGGTCCTGTCAAGAGCAGAGGTAGTGTCAGTTGCAAATGGAGCAGAGCCTCTTACTCTAAATCTGAGGCTAATGGAGGCTGGGGGGGTTGATCTAAGGCTTATGGTGGCTTTGGGGTCTGATTGGAGGCTGATCTGAGGCTAATGGAGGCTGAGGGGTTTAATGGAAGGCTGATAGAGGCTGAGGGGGTCTCATCTGAGGCTGATAGAGGTTGAGGGGTCTGACTGAGTCTGATGGAGCTTGGGATATGGTATGATGGACAATATTTTTTTTATTATTTTCCTTCTCCAAATCCTAGGTGTGTCTTATTGTCCAGTGTGTCCTATAGTCTGAAAAATATGGCATATTAAAACATAATTTTTCTCAGCAATGTGGGCACATATGAGCATGGGACTAACACAGATGTCTTCAGCTGCCAAGCGTACATGTAGCAGGTCGGACAGTTTCATAGGTACAAATGCGCTGACAGAGTTCCATTAAAGAAGGTTGTCCATCTTTTTTACTTTTTAAAAAAATTTCAACCCAGCACCTGGCTCCATTGGCTGATCTTCCAGACCCTGTCTGTAAACTTCCAGATGGACAAGGGTTACATGCACGGCTGCGGCCAATGACTGGCTTCATCAGTGACATGTACCCAAGCGGCACATCCCTGCTGGGTCACTTGCCACTTGGGGACATATCACTGCTGAGGCAAGTCATATTTACAGACGTTGACAGGAGGACCAGTGAAGAGAGCCAGAGACTTAACAGCCCTTGGAATATGCAGCGCAATAGTGGATAGCTCACCACCTCTCCCCAACGGAACTGGTGCTCTAGCCTAAGGACTGATCACCCAATCAGTCTAAGGATAATATAATGGAGAAAATATAAGGCTGGCACTCAAATATGTGAAATCAATAGAAGTGACAATTTATTACATAAAAACCAATATAATGCACAATCAATTAATTAAAATATGTAGGAAAATACACAAAATAAAAGATATAAAAATGCCGCAGATTAATGCACTGTGGACTGCAATCTAAGGGTATTGTATCCCTTGAGGAGCCAGGGATATGTCCCTCAGGTAGGTCTATGTGGGAACTTATAGAAACAGTTACTCTGTGATGTAAGATGATGTCCTCCTAGGGATTATCCTCTAATTAGGATGCGGGCTGTTCCAGGAACGGCACTGTGGCCGATGGTAATGGCAATTCCAGGAGAGGATATCAAGTTCCCGCTAATGTGGATATACCACAAAGTCACTGTAAGGCTGCAGGTGGGGAGTAAAGCGGGACCGATGTATCTTACCCTTCTGGTTCGGGTCCGGTAGCTGGGAGGTCTCTTCCTCTTGCCGCTACTCACCACGATGCGCCGGCTTCTGCTTACGCTGTTCGGCGTCCTCGCTCGAGACTGTCGTATCACGTGATACTTGTCTCGCGGGATTTGCCTTTCAGGAAGTTCAGTCAGTTCTTTCCTCCGGCTACTTTCGCCTTAGATATCTGTGGAGTGCTCCAACATCCGAAAGTCTTAAGAACTTGTATACTGATTCCAGGTCATTCTTTGGGGGTGAACTCGCCAGACGCGTTTCGGGGACGTCTCTCCCCTTCCTCAGTGGCTCATCCACTGAGCATCAGCTCACCGGGAATCTTCCCAGTAGGATCTATTCGCAGTCCACCCTTGCTTACCATGGAGGCACACCACGCGACTGCTATGGGACAAGGGGGGATAGGTTCCCAGCGCTGAACTGCTTCTCCTGTTCCCTACATAAGTTTTGCTACAGGCGTGGCAGTATAGTGACCTGGTGTGTATGGGACATCACCACTGCAGCCAGGAAGATGATACATATGCTGCAGTACCAGGGAGCATCTCTATAAGCATCAGAGACAAAAGTGGTATCAATTGCTTTGTTACTTTATCACACTCTTTGTTGCTGCCAGGGTCTAATTGAATAGACAAAAAAATACTTCATCTACCTGTGCAAGCCGTGCATTATGTGACACCATCTATTACACCACCTCTAGAGAAGAGTCTCCCTAGAGTCTTGGAGGCTTAGTGATCACATCCCTGCAAGTACATGAGACACAAGTGGAGGGATTTATTTTCATACGCCAGTCTAAATTTTTTTAAAAAACGTGCTGGAGTAAGTTGTGCAGAATTTATTAAGAGGTGCAGTCCTCTTATTAAATGTGATGCATTTTCTGGCAGTCTTCGTGTCTTGCTAAGAAATACCGTATTCATATGTCATACAGGTATATAAAATATAGATCATAACTATTAAGCAAATCTTGGGAGACAGTGGCAATAAAGTGACTACATTATTACCCAGCAGAAGGTACAGAAAAATAATCTTCAAAGAGAGGTTGTAGTATGGGTCATACTGATGAGATAACTGACTGTACATATGGCCCAGTCTTAAGATATCACCTTTGACACAAATAAGTTAATGAAAATCTATTAGTTCTGCACTGGTTGCTTCCAGTCTGGAAGCAGTAGACCATGTACACTTACAAAAGAGGACTTCCAAGTGCTGAAGTGGGTGGCATGCAGTGGTGTTGCGAAGGGGGTGTGGCGGGTGAGGGCCGCAGCGGGTGACACCAGTGACTCTGATGGCGGCGGCAGGGGACAGGAAGATGAGCGCTTCCATTGTGGAAGCGCTCATCTCCATAGTCATCTGTATCCCCGTCCTCAGGACAGCGATACAGATGGATGCTGCGGCGGGGCAGGGGAGGGAGAGGCATGTCTCTTCCCTGTTCCTCTGATAGGCTGCCGGCACCAGGCAGAGGCGACACGATGACGTCATCGCGCCGCCTGAGCCATACAGCGCGGGACACAGGCCGGAAGAGGCCTGCATCGTATCGCTGACATGGAGGTAAGTATAACAGTTTTTTTTTATATATGTAGAATTCTTTTACTGGCACATGATTGGGGGGGGGGGCTCTTGTTACTGGCACATAATGGGGGGGCTCTTGTTACTGGCACATGATTGAAGGGCATCTATGGGGGCACTTATTACTGGCACATTATTGGGGGCACTTATTACTGGCACATTATTGGTGGGCACTATAGGGGCATCTACTGAGGCCACAAAGATGGGGTATTTTATATGGGGGCTCTGTACAGTAGCATTTTATACTGGGACATATTATGGTGGGTACTCTGGGGAAGGGGGGAGAGGAGTACTATGGGGTCATCTACGGGGGGCACTAAGAAGGGGTATTTTATACTTGCAAATTATGTGGGACACTGATGGCATCTACTGGGGCACTATATATGGGGCATTTTATACTGGTACATTATGGGGGCACAAGGAGGAAGGGGGAGAGGAGCACTATGGGGACATTTACTGGGGGCACTATTTATGAGTATTTTATACTGGCACATTATGGGGGCACTATGGGGACATTAGTTCAACTAGGGGCATTACAAGGGGGTATTTTTTACACTATCACATTATAAGGAGAATTATTTCTACTGGGGGGGGGGGGGCATTATGGTGGGCTTTATTACTCCCCCATGGTATGACCGCCTAGTAGCAGCACCAGCCTCTCCCTGCTCTGCTATCCCTCTGCCCCTTCTCCAAATCCTGATTATGAAATCTTTCTCATTAGGATAAAACACAAGATCAGCTCCACCGAGCCCCCGGCCAAAGTGGTTAAGTGGTGTCCGAGATCCCCAAGGGCCAAGCCAAGTAATTGTAAGTTTTCATGTGAAATATGTTTGTGTTATACACATATAGCCTACACTGTGCCACACAATATACAGTATACCTCTACACTGTGTCTGGGGGGGGGTCTGCTGAGCTAACGGATGCCCCCCTATGGCAGTAGCACCCCCATAGCCCCTATATATGGCTAAAAAATTATTGCTTCGGGGGGAAGGGGGGGTTGGGGGGGTGACACCATTTTCTACCGCATCGGGTGACACCAGCCCTAGCAACGCCACTGGTGGCATGTAACAATTGCCTCTCTTCTGTTGCATCCATAACTACAGAGATTTAAACTGCCTCTCGAAGTGACATCAGCATGAGAACTATGTGTCGAAAACATCAAGAAGCAAATTTCCATGGTCAGGCAGCTGCATACTAGCCTAAGATCATTATGTGCAATGCCAAGCATCAGATGGAGAGGTGTAAAACACACCACTACTGGACTGGAGAAGTGGAAATGTGTTCTCTGTAGTGACATATCCCTTTACACTATCTTAGGGTCTGATGGACGGATGTCGGTATGCCTGAAGAATCTCACTTTTTGGAATGCATAGCGCAATTTTGCATGGAGAAGGAATAATGGTTTGGGGTTGTTTTTCATGTTTTACACTGGGGCCTCTTATTTTCAAGAGGGGTAATGTCAGTGCTACAGCATACAAATACATTTTAGACAGTTGTTTGTTGGAATTACCTGGCATTGGTTTCAGGAAGGCCCTTTCCTGTTCTGGCATGACTGTGACTCTGTGTACAATGTGAAGTTCTAAAATGTATGGTTTGATGAGTTTGGTGTAGAAGAACTTGAGTGGCTGACCTGAACCTCATCCAATACCTCTGGGATGAGCTGGGAATGAAATATGCACCTTGTGAGCCAGACCTTATCATCCAACATCTATGCCTGACCTTACCCCCTAACCCTGACAGGCCTCTCACCCAGCAAGCCAGTACTCTCTGCTCTGCACTGATGAGGGGCAATCACCCCGAAACAGCTGTCTGCCGATGAGGTGCTGGCTTATTTAATATCCAAGTCATATCTCAAGGCTTGGTTAAAGAGCTGAACATTGAATTATAGGATAGCTGCCTTACATCTGGTGGTATTAGAGGCAAAGCTTGTTAAGAGCTCATTTGTATCCCTTTCCTGCCAGAATTCCAGAAGAGCATGTATGGCCTATAAGTCTCCTCATTCTAATTAAGGCGCTCTCTCCCTAAGGAGAGATAGTACCCCCTATGCTTGACCTTACAAATGCCCTTTTTGTCTAAATGGTTACAAATTCCCATGGATACGCTCCAAAATTTTATGGAAGACCAAAAGTGGTGGCTGTTATAGCTGCAAAAGGGGGCCCAACTCAATATTAACACCTACGTATGGTTGTGAAAACCATAAATAGCAAGGAGATTGGCAGCCAGAAACACACAGACTAAAGAGACACAACAGATGTTGAGGGTGAAGACAATAAGTCGATGTACAGACTGCAGATTGGGAAACCATGATGTTTAGTGGCAACTGAATGTTAATTGCTTTGCTCTCCTTCATCAACCAGTCTTTGCAGCTGGTGTGAAATAACAATGAGCTATGGTTCAGTTCATTTATGTCTCCAAGGCCTGAGGCAATCGTCTCATCTTACTTAAACGAATAGTCAGCTTAACTATATCCATGCTCGTTGCTCTGTGTCGCCACATCATGGATGGTAGACGTTACATTGACGACATAACTTCTTGCAAACCTCTTTAAGGGTCATTTCATGCTCTCTTCTGTAAACCTCTCCCGAGATTTTCCATGATGTTATTGATATGCAAGTGGGGAGGTTGTGTTAAAGATATTCAGATTTTTTTATGTTTACTCACAATATTAATAAACGACAAGCCTTCTCAACAAGATTTTTAATTGCAGCTTCCTTTCCTCAAACCTGTTTTTCCCTCTATTGCCATGATTCGTACATAGTAGAGATTTAACCTTGAACAATAGCTTTATGACTTTAATAAGTGGATTTTTATTTTCAGGTCCAGTGGTTATATTTGTGTACACAGTATATGTAACATCCCAGAGTTATGTTACCAAACGCTTTTTCCCCCGCTACAACCTGTTAAGTGTATTTGTACTGTCATCTTGTGTGATTTCACATAATTTCCTCGCAAATGTTCATTATAAGCCTTGTACATGTAAATTGTAATTCTCTATGCTCACCAGCAGGTGGCAGCAACGTGTTATCAGGGACTTAGTATCAGTTTATTGTTTCTAGACTGGAATAGTTCATTCCAGTTTAGCTCTCCCTCTGTGAGGAGCTGTGTAATGTTCCCACATCCTGCCTCATGGGTAGGGAAGGAAGTTAGTGTTAGTGTGCCAGCCACCCCGGCTAGGGGAAGGCTGTGCTTTTAGGAGCTCCCAGTTTTAGGGATCCAAGACAGTCTCTTGTCTTGGCTGAGACAAAAATCATCATTCCCAGTCTGAGCCTTCAGCCTCAGCTGGTAGAAAGCAAGCAGCCACCTTCAGAACTCCAGGAAGAACCATACCCTGTGAGACAACTGTGAGTACCATCCAGAGACCAGGAGAAGCCAAATTCCACTCTGGCATTCCTAACGTGGTACGTGAGTTGCAACACCTTAAAGGGCCCTGAGACTGTACCCTGCGCACGCTGCAATTGGCGTCATGAACAAAACTATAGACTTTTATACCCATATCCTGACCCATTCTTGTTCATTCTTTAAGTTCTTTTATTCCAAAGCCAGGGTGGGGGAGTGAGCAGCTCGACGCGTTTGGGTCCCCTTCATCAGGAGCATGTACATGCTCCTGATGTACATGCTCCTGATGAAGGGGACCCATTAAGAGGCCCCGAAACGCGTCGAGCTGCTCACTCCCCCACCCTGGCTTTGGAATAAAAGAACTTAAAGAATGAACAAGAATTCCTGAGTGATCATTGTTCATCCGTGAGACTCTACTGGCGATCCAGGCGCAGGAGGTGTGATGCGGGTGTTATGTGCTTTATCCCATATTACCCTCCTGGGTGAAGTGAGTCACTGAAATTTTGATTTGATTTTATATATTGATTTTATATTTGTATAATATTTTACATTTACCTTATACCATATCTGCTTAACTGCATACCATATACGAATTTACCGTGAGAATCACAACAATTGGTGAGTGTGAAAATATCGCCACCCCATTTATGTGTATCTAATAACTCAAGTTTCTATTTTTTCTTCGGTTATATACATCATAACCCTAAATACTAGGGATTTTGGCGCCTCTCTGTGGTCCTTTTTAGCGTCTCCACGCTACCCCACTGTCTTCTTCTGCTTGAGCACAATGGCAGGTAATTGGCTAAATTCAGCCGATCATGCCATCAAAATGTCGTTTCGGCCAATAAATGGCCAAAGTTTTCCAGCTCGGTGAATTACATTTTCAGGGCAATTGCTCAATCGTGCCAGTTTTTCTGGCACACGTTATACCTATAGTGGAAGACCATGTCATACCTACCGTAGAAGCGAGCAACCACCAGTACTAGGGGAAAGTGGTGAGGAAGGCATTAGAGATGCAACTTAAAGTTGGGGGGGGGTCTCCAATGCAAAATCTGAAACAGCGTCCATTTCCTGCAAAGTTGTCCTGATTATCAGATACAGTCTGAGCAAATTTGGGTTGTCCTGGGCTGAAAATGGGTGGGCTTCTGTAAGCTGTATATACAAGTGGGCTATCCTGGTTTGGTTTGGGGGCATTCTCGGGGATGTAGCAACATCAATTATGTCTATCTTTTATTTATTTTTTCTATTTTGTACAATGATAAATAGCTTATTTACACTTGAAACTTTTATTTTTTTTATTTTTATACACTTTTTATTACATTTCTTTTTTCTTACTTTTTTTTTTTTTTTTTACACTTTCTGCCCCCAGAAGTTCATATAAGACCCTTGAGGGACATTTAACATTACATTTTTTTTTTTTCTGATGATTTCTCCTGTAACTGGGTTTAACATAGTAGTTTTTGTTACAGAGGGCCGCCAGAGAGGCTGTACAGCGAGAACTGGTTAATATGATTTTCATTAAACAAAAACAAACGTGTGAACTGAACCATTATCATTATTTACATAACCAATCCTGGCCCCCCACCAATCTCAGCTTCCTTGTCCTTTTTGACATGGACATGAGATGCGGCAACCAATCACTGGCCATGGTGGGTCGCCACTATTTTTACTAGTTGAACAAAGTACGGGGGGGGTGGGCCATTTATATGGATACACCTTAATAAAATGGGAATGGTTGGTGATATTAACTTCCTGTTTGTGGCACATTAGTATATGTGAGGGGGGAAACTTTTCAAGATGGGTGGTGACCATGGCGGCCATTTTGAAGTTGGACATTTTGAATCCAACTTTAGTTTATTCAATAGGAAGATGGTCATGTGACACATCAAACTTATTGGGCATTTCACAAGAAAAACAATGGTGTGCTTGGTTTTAACGTAACTGTATTCTTTGATGAGTTATTTACAAGTTTCTGACCACTTATAAAATGTGTTCAATGTGCTGCCCATTGTGTTGGATTGTCAATGCAACCCTCTTCTCCCACTCTTCACACACTGATGGCAACACCGCACATATACTAATGTGCCACAAACAGGAAGTTAATATCACCAACCATTCCCATTTTATTAAGGTGTATCCATATAAATGGCCCACCCTGTATATATACTTATATGAACACCTTATATAAACATGTTAAATTATTGGCCTAATACATGTTATATTGGTTTACATGCACAGTATAAAGTAAATAGTAAATGTTTGCAGGTGCAATTGTAAATCAAAGTGTTTTTTAAGACCAACATAGGATTGATGACCCAACATTGATAATCCCTAGGATACATCATCCATATGAGATGTCGGTCTGACACCTAGCACCTCACCAGGGGCGTAACTGGAAATGATTGAACCCCATAGCAAATTTTTTAACAGGGCCACCCCACCCTAGCAAATTCTTCGCCACTCTCACTCCTGTGGCTAGCCAAGATCACTCTCTCAGACTAGGCCCGGCCGCTGCTTCGTCCGTTTTCTACATGTACATACTGTATTTCATGTCACTGTATATAATGTCATTGTATAATACTGAGTTTGGGCCCCAAAGCAGCCGCTTCCCCTATAGCTACGCCCCTGTACTTCACTGATCAGCTGTTAGTGGCAGCTGCAGGTTCGGAGTATGGAACCAGAACACCACCACTCCATCCACTGTTTAGTGGCTGCTCTCAGGTAATGCAACGCAGCTCCCATTCACTTAAAGGGTTTATACCATGAAACATATTCTACATTTTGAAAACCAGCAATTGGATTGGAATACTTTTGTAATTGCCTGTAAATAAAAAAATTTGCATAGCACTGAGCTATTCAATAAAACGTATCTGTTTAGCTCCATCTGCTGTTTGTTCTTTATCTTATTTTTTGTCCACCTCACTGAGGTGGCCGCACATGCTCAGTTTAAATCTTCAACAGCCACCAGCCATATGTTTTGTTAGACGCTATGTCAGTTACAGGGAAAGAGCTAGAGCAGAAAGGACATGTCCACTGAGGTGCCAGCCTGAAGAGAATCGAGCAGAGCGGTTGGACCAATGAATAGGTAAACCTCTGGCTCCATGTGAGGTACAGGGCAGGTTCTAGCTTTATTAGAAAGATATTGTCATGTACTATATGATGTTTTATTTTTATTTTTACATACAATCATGGCATAACCCCTTTAAATTGGAGCATCAGCTGCAGTATCCAATAACAGCCACTAGACAGTAGAGGGAGCTGTGGTGTTCCTGCTTCATATACAGTTTACTTTTGGAACCTGCGTCTGCCACTAACAGCTGATAATTGTGGGTGCCAAGTGTTGAACCCAGATCGATCATCAACATGTTAGTCCTGGAAAACCCCTTTAAAGGGGTTTCAAGACATTGAAGAAAAACATGGCTTCTTCCTTCTAGAAACAGCATCAACAGCAAAAAAAAGATCTGTTGCATATTCACTACTCCACCAACCATCCACTCTTCACCATATACACCGTGGGATATTGTGAAGTAAATCCCTTACACAACAGAAGACCTACAAAGTTGGGCTGTCATGTAATATGGTCACTGTAAGGAATATTCTTTACAAGGTCATTCATATGGTGTCGGTATTATTATCCCATGACACTTAAAGGGGTTGGCCCATGGCAACAACAGGTAGGTGTCTAATCAGTGGGGGTCCCACCGCTTGGGACCCCACCAATGGTGGCTTGTGTTCTCCTTTTGAATGGAGCAGCAGGCACACCACACAGCCCCCATTCCATTGGCATCAGCCTCAGCACTCAGACCAAATCTTGTGGATAGGGGATAACTTGTTGTCATGGGACAACCCCTTTTATCATCTAGGATGCTGGAGTTCATCATAATTGCAGCATTTAATAGACAACATTTTCCATCCACCTCCTAACTCTATGGGTACTAAGTGAATATACACTGTGGGTACTGTATATCATAATGGTAAATCCCAGATATTATATTCTATTTAACAATGAATGAGCTGAATGACGTCCAGTGTTTTCACAATCCTATATTAGGTCTGTGCTAGACACAAACTTGTGTAATAAGCTACTGCAAGTCATAAGTGTTTTGGAAATGAGTTGTGGTAACATGGGGGAGAGAGAGGGAGACCCATTTGAAAAGAGATGTCAGTTCTCCTTCCAAAAGAACAAGAAAACTGAATGTTTCAAAAGAAAATTGTCCTGGTTAGCTGAGTGAGCTTTGTCAGACTATTGGGGGTGCTCTGTCTCAGTTGGGAGACCACCTAGTATGCATAAGGAGTTTTGTAATCCAGCCAATGCTGCTCTGTGTTTCTGGGAAAAATGTATGCAAATTAGCATATCTTATTTCTAATGCCATCAAATAGGCTTAGTGTTCTTTTCGTTTTGGAAGAAAAGCTAATTAGTTTTCCTATGAAAAAAACACTGAATGAACAGTTTGAGGCTACCACCAGGGGAAACCCTTATTATGAAAAAACAGTAATTGAACAGTTTAATTTTAACCACGCGGGAAAATCTTATGAAAAAGCACTGATTAAATGGATTGAGGCTGCCCCCAGATTTTCTCCTGGTGGTAGTCTTGAACTTTACAATCAGTGCTTTTTCATAATAAGGTTTTCCCCTAGTGGCAATTTTCTCTTGAGATTTTCAGTTTTCTTGTCCTTCTGAAAGGTAGGGGGACTTGCATGTCTCATTCAGAGAAGCATAATATGGGGATATTTAGTACTTTTGGCCTTTTTGAAGAAGAACTGACTTGCATATCTCTTTTCCAATGGATCTCTCTCATGGTACTTTTGATTTGGTGTAATGTAACGTGAATTCAAAAGATTTGAGAATGAATACGCTTAGGCTACATGCACACGACGGTGAAAAAAAGTCAGTTAAAAACGGACACACTGTCCGTTTTTCATGGCCATTTTGCTTCAGTGTGTGCATCCATTTTCTGGCCATGTGTCCGTTTTTAATGTCCGTTTTGCATCAGTTTTTCATGTTCGTTAAAAACGGACATGAAAAATGGAAGAATTTGATTGGCAGTTATTTCTAGACTCACCTTTCTAAGAACACCCACAGGATGGTAGGCCCCCAGCTAAGATAATGTCCCCCATAGTGTATGATTTTTTTTTTTTTGCTGCCCCCAGCTTTAATAATGCCCCCATGTAGCCCCCCAGCTAAAATAATTTCCCCCATAGTGTAAGATTTTTTTTTTTACTGCCCACAGCTTTTAAAATGCCCCCTATTTTGGTCCCAGCTAAAATAATGTCTCCCAAGGTGTAAATAATTTTTTATAGTGCCCCCAGCTTTAATAATACCCCCATGTAGGCCCCCAGCTAAAATAATGTCCCCCGCAGTGTACGTTTTTTTTTTTTTTTACTGTCCCCAGCTTTAATAATGTCCCCCATGTAGGCCCCCTGGTAAAATAATGTCCCCATAGTGTATGATTTTTTTTTTACCACCTCCAGGTTTAATAATGCCCCCAATGTAGTCCCCCATCTTAAATAATGTCCCCCATAGTGTAAGAATATTTTTTTTAATGTCCCCGGCTTTAATAATGCCCCCAATGTAGGGCCCCATCTTAAATAATTTCCCCCATGGTTTAAATAATGCCCCCATAATGGTCCACCACAGTTTTTCTGTTGTTGATTTTACAAAAAAAAACTAAAAACCTCACCTTATCCACTTGCTCGCGCTGTAGCAGTCTCTTCACTGAACTGGACCTGCCGAAGGTGCGCGATAATGTCACTGCGCTCTCCCACGTGGTTACATCACCACGCATATCGCAGGTCCTTCAAAAGGTCCTGCTCAATGAAGAAAGAAGAGATTGCCGCACCGCGAGCAAGTGGATGAAGTGTACCCGTTTTTAACGGCCGTTAGACGGGTGCAATCCTGTCAATCGGCCGTTAAAATGGTCCCATTGATTTGAAAATAGACAAAAATAGGACAGGTTCAATTTTTGGACAGATGCTATTTACTGACCGTTAAAAGAACCACCATGTAAATAGCCCCATAGACTTTCATTGGTGCTAAAAATGTCCGTGCGACGGCCGTTACTTAGACCATTATTCACTGTTGTGTGCATGAGGCCTTAGGCAGGCTAAGTGAATAAATATATTTACCAAGTGTGATTAAATATACAATAACACAAACAAATCACATATTGAATAATAAAAACTAAATAAACACCACTAGCCTAAATGGGGTGGAGATTCCGTCAATCATGCTATGACACATGCCTGTCTACCACATCATAACTTTTGACTGACACCCCAGGGTGTACAAGAGAAAGGGCAAATCAATTCTTTGATTCCAAGCTGGAGTCTCAATTAATTGTTAATGCAGACCACAGTTATTCCCATCAGCCCCTCCTCCAGTGTGTGTCACGCATGTCTCTGAGATCACTCAGGAATGTGTTCTTATCAGCACAATGGGGGATGGGTACTAGATTACAAGGCACATCATTACACAGAATGGTTATAATAAAAGGAAATAGAATTAAAGGGACAGAACCAATCAGTACTTAAAACTACCTTTACAATACATTTCAGCAGAACTGATTTATATCTGAATCAATAGTTTGGAAAATTCTGAGAATCACACCCGAAATATATTTCAAGAAATTTCATACAAAGATGAATCCCTGATAATTAGCCCGATTGTCAGTCCGTGTAAAAGGACCATTAATCAGGCACATCTATGACGGCACCCAGCTAGTGCAGCTAACAGGGATGCTAACTACTAAAAGGACTGATCACATTTACTGGCTTCATTTTAGTCTATTGTTGAAGTTCACTCAGTGGACATGGTAAAACAGCATGTGACCGGCTGGCCACATAATGGAGGAGTTGGTTGTTTCTATGAATCCAATTGCTGCCTCCATTATACACCTCCACTATACACTTTTTGCAGTTCCGCCTGGGTCATAAGTCCATATAGTTATGCATGATCACATACAAGAGATATTTTGTCCTGTAAGTAAGGAATCATTTTTACTCTATAGGACGGTGAGTATACTGTACCTGCAGAATTTATCATTATCTGTATACAAAAATGTGCGTTAACGTTTTCCCATTTTCTTGTAACTCAGAAAACTACTTTTTTGTGAATATTCTATACTCAATTTTTCTTAAGTGACTCGGCACATTGAAAGCATACTTTTTTTTTTTTTTTTAGGAACATTTAGTAATTCAGGCAGAGAATTAAACAGAAAACAGACAGAAATACAATCAAGCACAATGGAAAGTCACTGATAACCTCACTTTACGAACAATACAGACAGTACAAGCCTGGAAGAATAAGTACAGCGTGCATGTCATTCTTTCCAAATGAGTGTCTAGTCTGCGCTCATGTTCCTGGGATAAGTAGAACTTAATTTGTTTCCTTCTTGTTATTAAGACAGCAGAAAACAACCCAAGTAATAGAGTAGAGTGAGCGCTGTACAGGGATCAATGTAAAAATGGGCGAGAGGCGGCATAGACTCGGGGGAAGGAGAGTTAGGTCTCATGCACATGACTGTATGTAGTTTGTAATTCACAAAACAAGGATCTGATAATACGGATGACATTGATGTGACGTCTATGTTGCATATGTTTTATTTTTTGCAGACCCATTGACTTTAAGAATAGCCAAGAATAGGACATGTTCTATCTTCTGCAGAATGGATATACAGATTCGAAAAGCACACGGATCATCCATGTGCTTTCTGCATCCGTATTTCCGTTCTGCAAAAAGATAAAACATGTCCTATTCTTGTCAGTAAAATGCAGACCATGGACCCGTTGAAGTCAACGGGTCCTCAAAAACAAAACAAAAAAAACTGATACAACCCAGACATCATCCATATTTTGCGGATCTGCGTCTTGCGGACCGCAAAATACATATAGTCGCATGCATGAGGCCTTAGATGGAGATTGTGTGACTGTAATCAAGAAATATGACATGTAAAGTGTGTGCTTTAGGGTGGCAGGACACCAAAAAAATACAAAAAAGCAGTAATTCTTTATTTATTTATTTTTGGTGAAAAAACGCCACAACTTATGTTACATGTTGGCCAAGAGGAAATTATAAAATGCCCAAATTATAAAATGGTCCAGATTTACTATTTCTGTAGGTGGCATAAGCTTAGAGCGGCTATCTAGACCTGCACCAGATTTATCACAGGGGCTCAGGCTGGATGATAAATCTGGTGCAGGGACAGACACATTTCTCTGACTCTATATTAACTATTGGTTGGCTCACTTTGAGACAGGTTTTTATGCCAGAATTTTGGTGTAATTTTGGAGCAAAATGGTAAATCTTAGGCAAGCCCCTTCCCTTCCGGCAGCATGCTTTAGGTGTGACTTTTTTCCCAGACTTCTCTACAGAAGAAAAAGTCTGAAAAGAAGTACCATAGAATGTGACCAAAAAAAAAAAGGCTGTAAAAAATGTATGATTTTCATGCCAAAAACAACCCAAAGTATGGCAGAAGCCTTATTGACTGGCAAGTTTTTGTGGCATATAAGGACATGGAAGGGGAAGTCAGCAGCAGAGTTATAAGGGCTTGTGCACATACAATGCAGGTTTTTCGTCCTGATTTGCTGGAACACTTGCAGTGGATTACTGTACACCCTACATAAATGTTCTGTACAAAATCTCACCTACCATGCAGATTTTTTGATCCACAGCATGTCATTTCTGTGGAGGAATTGTTGTAGGTGTTTTTGTGGATTTTCCTAATTAACTTTTATCTTTATTCAGTATCGTTGAAATGTAAATGGAAAATCTGCAGCAATAAAATCCACGATTTGATGCGGATTTGCCGCAGTGGCTTTACTTTAAGAAACTGCAGATGTGAAGTGGGAAAAATCTGCAGTAAATCGATTACAAATGAGTATGGCCACACTTAGCGAGATCTGCCAGTATTAGACAGCAAGAAAATCTGCAGCAAATGGTGCTAATTTTGGTGCAAAAAACAGCGTACATGTAATGTGAGTTGGCCGCAGACTTCATCCTCTGCATTGCAAATGGTGAAATGTGCAACAGATATCCACACAATTCACATGCTGCAGATTTAAAATCCTCACTGCAGGTCACGTTATGGGCAGATTTCAATATGGAAAATATCTGCAGCACATGGATGAAATTTCTGAAAAACTCATTTACGTCGCTGCTACTGTGAAGACTGCAGATTTTCTGCACGTTTTTGGCTACATGTGTCCATGTCTTCATCCAATAATGCTTCCCTAATCTGTGCCACTGTACTTCATTGTGATGTTTTGCAGCTTCCCTTTACTTGTTTCCTGTTGCTTATTATAGTGGCAACATATCCTGCAGCACTGTACAGAAATTATCAGCACTAACAGTTCCTCTCGCCAGTGGGTGAGAGATTTATCATCTCCCTGCACCATTTCTCTGAGATGCTTGGAGTGCCACTGAGAGGACATCCCTATTGTCTGCGGAGGGATCATAAGAAGGAGTGAAAGCGATATGCAGAGTGCTTGAAACACATAATCACGGCATGGTACCTTGTGAGCCGGTGTGAAGAGGAGCACATACACCTGGAAAGATTTATGACAGAGCTTATGACTGGGCAGTGGTTTTCACAGATGTTGCAGAGGAGGACTGGTGTTGCAGTTCAATAACCCAAGGGGATTTGGCTTCACCAGTGAGAACTATACAGTAAAAGAACTTCTCATTCACTGCAGGCCAGTGAAGTGGGTGGGCGAGTGATTGGGTTGGTGGGTAACAACTGTTACTAGGCCTGGAGTTTGGTAGGAAGAGGAGGAGAGAGTTTGGAGGTTTTCTGTTAGGTCGGAGGTTGGTGCCTGCTGCCTCTTTGCTCCTACCAGAGGGCCCATCAGCCACTAGAGTGCCTACCTTTTCTCCTGTGACCTCACAGTGCCTACCTGTTCCCATCAGCTCTCCCTTGCTTCTCCCTGTCAGGCTCGATTGCCAGAGCATTTCTGTCCACTCCACACAGGCTTGAGCCTGCTTTTCTCCTGCTATGGCTTCCTCCACCTAGAGGGCACGTGAGAGCCTCCTCTAGCTCTCAAAGTATATCTGCACCTCTGTCATCCTTAACCAATGGCTGGCTACCAAAGGGTATTTAAAGGGTATTAGCAGTGCTATGATATTGATGACCTTGCCTCAGGATAGGTTATCAATATCGATTCGTAGCACTTCACAACCTCTAAGGCACCTTCCACTGGAGCAGGATACTTTGAAGTCTGGACATTTGTGAATATTTGTCCCTGCTTCCCCTATGCAAAAACATCAACTCCTTACTTTATTTTACTTTAAAGGGTTAACTTGCATTGACAAAAACTGTTTAACTGCATTTTATATGTTTGCTGGGATATATATCCTGTTCATTTATACTGCATGCACTGTGGAAAGGGTTAATGAACAATGATGGTCAGTTCGCAGTGTTCGCCAGCGAACAAATGCAGGCTGCCATCTTTAGTACGATAGACTCACTAGTCCGGCGATGCACAGGTAAGCCCTTACCTGTGCCTGTGCCGGGAGCCGGTCTGAAATCAAATGCAGTCACCGGGAGTAGGCAGTTCCGAGAACAGCTGCCGGGGGCCTTCATCGGGCTGTTCTCGGAACTGCCTGCTCCCGGTGACTGCATTTGATTTCAGACGGCTCCCGACACAGGCACAGGTAAGGGCTTACCTGTGCATCGCTGGACTGGTGAGTCTACCTTACTAAAGATGGCAGCGAACACTGCGAACTCACCATCACTGTTAATGAATACTGAGAGACTTTTGGGACTTTCTAGCTAATAATGAGAAGCTAATAATTTTCCACAGCTACCATAAAGGTTAAAGGGAACCTGTCATGTGGATATTTGATTATAATCTAACAAATTATATACAATCATTAACTACTAAAAAGTACCTTAGATGTATTCACTTACTGGTGTGACAGATGGTTACCTCATAATATACACACAAAGATGCCGCATGCCGCATGCTAATGAGCTGATTGGAGTCCGGCGTGATGTCATTGAGTCCAGCGTATATTTAATTCAGAGCTATAGCAACTCCCCTGCCCACCTGCTGCTGGTTCATATGGAAACAAACTGTCATTTAGCAGCAGGTGGGCGGGGAGAGTTCAGGAGCTCATGAATATTCATGACTCATCATTATCAGCTGGATCTTTTCAATACAAGATGTTGGCAGATTGACTGGGTCAATTAAAGAAAGTGACCCAGCATTGTGCTAAGAGAATCAGTCACTTATTTATGTTGCCCTTAGTTAGGACACCATAAAACTGGTGACAGGTTCCCTTTAAATAAGAGCATGTTTTGGAGGGAAAAAGCCAGGCTGGTTTACCACCAAACCCAGACCTTTTAAATGTCTGGTTGTGAGAATCCGGATGTATTTTTCTAGACTGACCTTTTGAATGTCTGGTTGTCAGAATCCTGATGTATTTTTCTAATTAACCACTAGTGGTCGCTGTTTCACTCACTCTGGACTATTGTGTTGCACTTCCTAGGAATTGCTCTTAACAAAGATGGTCAATGTATGCTGATTGAAAGCCATCTTGTTTCCTGTTTTATCCTACTTATACCCATGAGGCAATTCAATCATTGCTCGAGTATTGTGACTTGTTCCAGTCTCCTGCTCCTTTTTCCCAGACTGTTTCTACGCTTCACTGAATTATCACCTCGGACTACAACTCTACAGTTCATATCTGTGTCTGGCTTATTCCATCTGGCTACCAGATTCCAGCCATGTCTACCAGTATCATAACACTGGTTTAGCTATGTAGTTATGTCTGAAAACCTGTTTTTGTCTGGATAAAACTGCTGTGTGGTTGCCATTGAGTATCACTGAAGCTCTAATGCAAGTCTATGAGAGACAGAAGTTGTAACATTGTAACTATTTGTGTATCTCCACTCCACCCCTCCCACTAGAAGGTTCTAGTTCAGCCAGAAACTGTATATAAGGAGAGCAGTCAGAGCCCCTAGTGTCATGCAGTTAGGGAACAATGCTTAGAAGAGGAGACTCTGCCAGACTACTTAAGTAGCCAGAAGAAAACGCTGAGAGAGGCATACCCTGCCACAGACCCTGGGCCACCAACCTTTGGCCAGGGTACTAGCCTTCAGAGAGAGATATGGACAGCTAGCTCATTCTTTTCCTCAGGATCAAACCCTTCTTCTGCCAGGGAGGAGACTGGAGAAACAAGCCTGTATTGTTTAGCACCTGAATCCCTCCAGTAAAGAAGCACACTGGTTACTGCAGACCTTGACTCTCTGGACTTATTTCCCAATGGGGTGCACCACGCTTTACCATCCCTTCTGGAGAACAGCAACACTTGGTGACTAGTGATGGACGATCATCGGCCAAGACGGTTCGCGAACGCGATCGCGCAAGTTTGCGGCGGGCCCCATTCACTTTAATGGCAGGTGAACCTTTAAAAACCTTCAGCTCATATTTGCAGCCGCTAAATACTTAGTAGAAGTGTACAAATAGTCCCACAACATGGACAGTGACATACTAGAGGGGGATCAATGACAAAAATTCCAACAAAAAATATGTATCTTAATCAGGGGACATTTTTATGCGTCCTAAAGGGAAATTCTCTGAAATGTGCCCTGTTGGAACCTAGAAAATTTATATTTTAGGCCACGGGAGTACGGGCCTTAAAAATTAGGCATTCACCTGACATAAAAGAAATTCTGATTATGTGGCTCGAGGTACATTATGCGGTCAATAGATACAAATTTTACTGTAGGCCACTGGACTACAGGCCCCAAACATTAGGCATTCACCGGACAGAAAAGACCAAGTGATTATGTGGCCGGAGGTATATTACACGGTCAATGGATATCAATTTTACTACAGGCCAGTACAAATACAGGTCAAATACATATGTTTAAAAGAACTAAAAATATAACATTGGATTAAAAACATGGCTAACGAAATCCCCCCTCTTGAAAAAACCCTAATGATAATAGTTGAAATTCGATAACACGTGGTCGTCACTGGTTTTAAAGAGGACCTTTCACCAGAGGAAAGCCTCTAAACTAACTATACAGAAGTGTAGAGCGGCGCCCAGGGATCCCGCTGCACTTACTGTTATCCCCGGGCGCCGCTCCGTTCTCCGGTTATAGCCTCCGGTATGTAAGTAGTTAGGCTCCACCCACTTGATCCTGCCGGCGTCTTCTTCTCCTATGCTGTAGCGCTGGCCAATCGCAGCGCTCAGCTCATAGCCAGATTAACACTACGTATAATAGCCAGATTAACACTACGTATAATACAGTACATACTGAGCTGTGGGGCCAGAGTACAGTGCCTGCACGGCCCCGCCGCTCTCCCCGCCTCATACAGTCCCTCCTCCCTCCTCACTAATACATCGCAGACTGCGATGTAAATTGCCAGCATTCGCCCCATAAGACGCAGGGGCATTTTTCCCCCACTTTTGGGGGGAAAAAGCGCGTTTTATGGGGCAAAAAATACGGTATGTTGCTGGAGGTAGATTACACGGTCATTGGATATCAATTTTCCAGCAGGCCAGTGTACTACAGGTAGCAAAAATTATGCATTCAGCGTACATAAAAGAACAAGTAAGTATGTCGCTTGAGGTCTATTAGACGGTCAATGGATATCAATTTTACTGAAGGCCAGTACAAATAGAGGTCAAATACATATGTTTAAAAGAACTAAAAATATAAAATTGTTTTAAAAACATGGCTAACGAAATCCCCCCTCTTGAAAAAAAACCCTAATGGTAATAGTTGAAACACGTGGTCGTCACAGGTGTTGAATTCCTCCAAGGCCCAAAGCATTAGGCATTCAATGGACCGAAAAGGCCTTTTATGCCGCTGTATTTACCTAAGACAGAGAACAATATTTGTTCTGGGTGGTGGTGGATATTTGTGGGCTGGTATGAGGAAATTCAATTAAACGTGGTCGTCACAGGTGTTGAATTCCTCCAAGTTCCATGCCTCATTTATTTTTAGCTAGTGGTGAGCTAGTCAAGTGCGCTTATCGGTCACGATACCCCTGCTGCGCTGAATGTCCTTTTGGACAGGACACTGGATGAGGGGCAAGCCAACAGTTCCATGGCAAATTGTGCCAGTTCTGACAGCACACCCAGTAGTCCAGGGGTTCCTCGCTTCTCAGAGCGTCCACATCGGCCGTTAACCTGATGTAGTCGGACACCTGTCAGTCTAGGCATTCCCTGAGGCTGGATCCGGAAGGTGGCTGTAGATGGGTTGGCTGCAAGAATGATCTCATATCTGAAGTGACTAACACATCTTAAAACCGCCCTCTTCTTGCATGCACTGTTGGATTGGGACCCGCAACTGGAAGTGCTGCATTCTGACAGCCCTTTGTGATGCTGGTAACATGTCCGCCATTTCATTTTTGTACCCGGGTTCTAAGTACATTGCCACCCAGTACTGGTCCTTGCCCTTTATGCTTTTTATACGGGGGTCCCTCTTCAAACACTGGAGAATGAAGGCCCCCATTTGCACTAAACTGTAAGCTCCTGCTCATCGTCCAGGATAATGTCATCCTCGGTCTCCTCCCCCCAGCCACGGACAACACCAGGGATCCCAGAAAAGTTTAAAGCATGCTCTTTTTGCTCCTCCTACGCCCCGACACCATCCTCCTCTGACTCCTCTTCAGACTCCTGTTGACTTGTCTCAGATGGAGTAGCCCCAAATTCATCCAGCATTGTGACTTCCTCATCTTCCTGCTCCTGATCAATGACACGATGCAATGCACGCTCCAGAAAGAAGGCGTAAGGTACGATGTCACAGATGGCGTCCTGGCTGTGACTGACCAGTTGAATGGCCGCAGAAGTCACTGGCGCGGTGGGAAAAAAAACAAGCTCCCCAGAACCTGTCCTGCCGCAGAGTTCGTACAGGTAGTCGTTAACTGGATGTTTCTGCTGGAGCAGCCTATCAAGCATATACAAGATGGAGTTCCATCGCGTCGGGCTGTCACAAATCAGACGTCTGACGGGCAGGTGGTGTCGCCGCTGACCGTCAGCAAGGCCAGCCATGGCCGTGTAAGATCTTCTAAAATGGGCAGAGACTTTCCTGGCCTGCCACAAGGCAAGACATCCTGGACCCCGGGGTATTTGGCAACGAATCGCTGCACGACTAAGTTCAGGACGTGTGCCATGCACGGCACGTGTGTCATTTTCCCCTGTTTCAGCGCGCTCAGCAGATTGGCACCATTGTCGCACACCACTTTACCAACTGTCAAATTGAGCGGGGTTAGCCACTGATCGGCCTGTGACTGCAAAGCTGAAAGGAGTGTAGGACCAGTGTGGCTCTTGGCTTCCAGGCACAACAGCCGCAGCACAGCATGGCAACGTCTCAACTGGCACGTCGAATAGGTTCTGGGAAGCTTGGAGGACACAGCGGAAGAGGCGGTATCAGTGGAAAAGGAGGAGTCCACCGAGGAGGAGATGGAGTAGGAGTAGGAGAAGAAGAGGACAGCCTGCATGCAATCCGTGGTGGTAACACCAAATCCCCACGGGTGCCACGGGTTGCATGCTTGACGGCCTTCAGAAGGTTCACCCAGTGGGCAGTAAAAGTTATGTACCTTCCCTGCCCGTGTTTGCTAAACCATGTGTCTGTGGTCAGAGGTATCTTGGCACCGACACTGTGTGCCAGAGATACATTCACTTGCTGCTGAACGTGGCCATATAGCTCCGGGATGCCCTTCTGGGAGAAATATTTCCTTCCGGTAACCTTCCATTGCGATGTGCCAATGGCCACAAATTTTCAAAAGGCCTCTGAGTCCACCAATTTATATGGCAGTAGTTGGTGGGCTAACAGTTCTGACAAGCCAGCGGTCAGCCGTTGGGCAAGAGGGTTATCCGGCGCCATCATCTTTTTTCGCTCAAACATTTGGGCCACGGAAGCCTGCCTTTTGCCAGATGAACGCAACGACGGCACGGTGGAAGGTGGAGTGGAGGACATTTGGGAGGTGAGAGGAGAAGGAGAAGAGGCAGGACGTGGAGCACCAGGAGTGTGTCTTTGTGGGTTCTGACGGTGTTGCTCCCACTGGGCTCGGTGATGGAAGGCCAGGTGCCTTCTTAAGGCGGCCGTCCCTAGGTGAGTGTTGGGCTTACCGCGACTTATGCGTTGACAGCACAGGCTGCAGATGGCAACACTATTGTCAGCAGCGGACACGTTAAAAAAAGCCCACACTGCGGAGCCATGTGCCGGCGTCCTGGGAGCGCCAGATGTGACCGTGCATGGTGGATGGCTCATTCCAGATACACTGCTTTTTGCCTTCTGTGCACTGTAAGTTCTGCCTGCTTCTTCTCTTTCTACTCCCTATCTCCTGCTACGTCTTTCCCTCTGAACTCCCCTCCTCTTCCTCTCTTGTGGGCACCCACGTGACGTCCATAGATACGTCATCATCATCCCCTTCACCACCACCAAAAACAGCTGGTGGCATTAGCAGATGTCAGCAGATGTTGATGACCCCACAGATGCAGGAATTTAGTCTGCCACTTACTCTGTTAGTCAACAGTAATGTGCGTCTCTTACGGGATGTTGTCCTGGAGCTACGGGTGTGGAGAGGGATTAGTATATTAGGGCGATAGAAATGATCTTTATTTCCCCTTTAATAAATATAAACATGTGGATTGACTGTTAGAGAGTGCAAGACCTAAGTCATGTGATGGTAGCTGTGACAACGTGTACAAACATGCCCCATGTAACCCCAGCTTTTCGGTCATCTGATCCTCTGGTCAGCTGACTTGCTGATCAGGTGACACATACGCTCATAGAATACTGCCTACACCGGAAGGATTGTGGAAGCAGCGTCGCGCAGGCGCAGTTGTCTCCGCAAAACGCCAGATCTCCATGTGCCGCTCGGACCTGAATCAGGTTACAAATGCTCAAGTTTTGTTTTTAATCATGTTTAATCACATTGTATCACCTGGGTTTTAATGAGTGGTTCAATTAATATGAAATATGACTTACAGTCTCTTATGTATAGGTATCTTTGAGGATATATTTATCTATGTCATTTATATATTATATATGGGGTTCACTTGGGTTTTGAATCATGTACAATTTGATCTTGATATATATTTTTATGTCTATTGATTGATTGATACTGAACACGCTATATATATGCTGTGTGCACTCCCATTATTGTATCACTGCTTGAAAAAGGTTCCAGTGTGCGAACACGAAACGTTGCTATTGGTGAATAAACTACACGTTTTACTAAAGGAAGTGCAGTGGATTTTCTGGGATTTATTGATATTGGAAGTGTGGATCGCTTCATCAGCTGCTGGCACCGCTACCACAGAATACCGCTAGGCTGTTCACGCTTTCTTGGAACACCACTGACATTAGAGAGATCTCGGAGTAGGCAGCAACAGCGGGGGTTGATCTGGGTACTGTCGTCAGACTGCTGGGTGGCGACTGTTGATACCTCCTCTTCCTGATCCGATGCCAAGTATGGCTCGAGCGGAGGGGATATGGTGGTGGTGGTTTCTTTGGGGGTGCACACAGCAAAGAGTGAAGAGGGTGCAGATAGAGAGGATGAAGAGGGTGCAGATAGAGAGGATGAAGAGGGTGCAGATAGAGAGGATGAAGAGGGTGCAGAAGCGGAAGTCTGGTGCGTCCTTTGACGTAATCGAACGCACCTTCTGCAACTTCCTACTTAGGCTCTGGCCTGATGCACCTGCCCGAATCCTACCACCCCTGCGGAATGGCCTGCCTCTTCCTCTGCCTGTCATTTGCCTGTGACAAAAGTGCCTATAGAAGAGCAGTATTTGTGGAAGAAGGTATATAACACCCCCGCTTCAATCAGATTTTTTGGGGGGCAACTGGTATATCACACCAGTAGAAATTATTTGTTCCAATAGCGTTTGTCCCTCTGTGTACATGCGGTAACGCAGCAGAACCGCAGACAACTGCTGCACAATACAAATGCACTATAATATACTTTCTATGTTAGAAGGTATATTATAGGTATATTACATCCCTCAGTAAGTCACACCTATCGATAGCACACCTATACCAGTCCTTAAAAGGACTTTTGTGGCCCTATTAGCTAGCGTTTTGTGTCCCTAACAGTCTGTCCCTGCTCCACACAGCAACCTCTCCCTACACTGGCAAAAGACTGAATGTAAAATGGCGGCCAGATCAGGTTTATTTATAAGGTAGGGGGCATGTCCATGTGCTGAAATGTCTCAATTGGCTGTCCTGTACCACCTGATGGATGTGTCATGGGTCAAAGTTCTTCACAATGTAAAAGAATATGCGCCGGCGGACATCTCCATATGTTCGCCCGTTTGGCGAACCGCGAACGAGCAAAGTTCGCCACGATACGACCGCTGGTCAAACCGCAAGGCCATCTTTATTGGTGACACCACGACGGTATCCGGGGGACCCAGCAACTGCACTTTGCTTATCAGTGTACTGGGCCATTATAATGTGTTTGGGCACATAAGGGTGTATTATACTGTGGCAGAGCACATAAGTGAGCTCTATACTGTGAGGGGGCACATAAGGTGGCATTTTATCATGTGGGGGGACATAAGGGGGCATTATACTATGTTTGGGCACTTGAGGTGGTATTATACTGTGTGGGAGGCACATAAGGGGGCATATTACTGTGTTAGGGCACAAAAGGGGGGTATTGAGTTCCGTAACACGAGCTCAATACCGGAAAAAACTTATCAGTTTTATCCTAATGCATTCTGAATGGAGAGCAATCCGTTCAGGATGCATCAGTTCAGTCCCTCTTACGTTTTTTGGCTGCCAAAAATCCTGAACACTTGCCGGAATGCCAGATCCGGCATTAATTTTCATTGAAATGTATTAGTGCCGGATCTGACATTTAGTGTTGCGGCCGAAATGGACCCAGTTTTACCATCTGCGCATGCGCTGACCTTTAAAAATGCTACAGCAAAAAAATACCGGATCTGTTTTTCCGGATGACACTAGAGAGACGGATCCAGTATTTCAATGTATTTGTCAGACGGATCCGCATCCGGATCCGTCTGACAAATGCCATCTATTTGCGCCAGGATTGCCGGCGACGGAACTGCCTGCCAGAATCCTCTTCCGCAAGTGTGAAAGGGTATTACACTGTGTGTGGGACACATAAGGGGGCATTATACTGTGTGGGACACATAAGGGGGTATTATACTGTGTTAGGGCACATAAGGGGGTATTATACTGTTAGGGCACTTGAGGGGGTATTCTACTGAGGTGGGGCACATAAGGGGGCATTATAATGTGCTTGAGCACATGAGGAGATGTTATACTGTGTTGGAGGCACATAAGGGGGCATTATACTGTTAGGGCACATAAGGGGGTATTATACTGTTAGGGCACATAAGGGGGTATTATACTGTTAGGGCACATAAGGGGGTATTATACTGTTAGGGCACATAAGGGGGTATTATACTGTTTGGGCACTTGAGGGGGTATTCTACTGAGGTGGGGCACATAAGGGGTCATTATACTGTTTATAAAAATGCATGAAATATTGTATAAAATAGAATGCTTTTAAATGTAAAACTGACAGGAAAAAACATATTCTTTTAAATACCACAAAGTATGAAGAAACCATTGGTGTCCAATAACACGTGTGTTAAGCCGTGTCCCCAAAACCACACACCCTTTTTAGGTGTGTAAACTTTTTTGTTGTTGGGAAAGGTAGCAACCCTGACGTGTACATAGAAGCTGTGCCTCTCCGGCTGGAGGCAGGTGGGCTTTGTTACAGTTAACCCTTTTATGGATGGCCAGATGCATGTAAAGAAAATCCCACTCTGTTGTTTCCTGACAGTACCAACAACTTGCCTTCATATGCAACGCAACCAGTGGCATACCTCCAATGGAGGCAGACCAAACGACTGCTGCAGGGCCTGGAGGCGAGGGGGCTGAACGCTTTCTCCTCTTCCCGAAGTGAGAACAATGCATTTTCATGCAGCCATCAGTAGGGGGAGCTCAGTGCAAAATTATTACAGCGTCCAAGTCAGTTAATCGCATCTGTATAAATTTCTATCCACTGAGCTCCCCCTAGTGGTGGCTGCAGGCAGTCAGCTTTGTAATGGATGTATTTATGCTAGTTTTCTGAGATGAATACATTGAGAAATATAGTGATCAGAATGAGCGCCATATTTATGAAGTGGCTGAGGCAAAGGGGAACTTTTTTATTAAATTTTTTATTAAAAATGTATTTTGCTTAATAGAAGAAAAAGCTAAATTCATCATAAATCTAGGCCGTTGACTTTGAATTCTGCATTGCCTGGGAGTGATTGACGCATACGTAATGGAAAAACTGCTTGGAGCAGAGTTGAGCACATTAAGGGTACGTTCACATCTGCGGCAGCAGATCCGGCAGGATTTTGACAGATCTGGCACTGCCGGATTCTACAGTCCACCGCTAGTGTTGAGTGAACTGCAAGTTCGGTGTGCTGTCTGCATTTTTTGCGGACCCATTGAAATGAATGGGTCCGCATCCTATCCGTAAAAAAAAACGGAACGGACACGGAAACAAACAGCGTTCGTGTGCATGTAGCCTTATACAATGACATTATATACAGAGACACTGTAGGAAACGGATGGAGCGGCTGCTGGACTTCTTCTAAGAGCGCGATCATGACTAGCCACAGGAGTGGGAGTTGCACTGGAGGAGGGGGTTACGAAGAATTTTCTGGGGTGGGGGGGGGCTATTCAAAAATTTGCTGTGGGGCCCAGTCATTTCTAGTTACGCCACTGCCCTGAATGCAACCGCTGAATGACACAGTCCTGCCCTAAACTGCATTAATATATAATTTCATCCGCTATAGCTCTGCGCCGTATATATCAACCAGTCCATAAAGACACAAACTGCATAATTATCACCCTAAATAACTGTGGTTAAAATAAACCTGCCCATTTACATGAACACGGCTCCTTGATTTCAGCTGTACGGTGAAGTTTATTCAGGAGACTCGTGTGGTTTGCTTTGCTTTACATACATTAAAGCCTGGGCTGGAGATAATCGTATGCAGAACATGGAGCAGCCTCTGAGCGAGGCATGCACGGAGAGAGGCAGTGCCGATAACGCCCACCAGGGGGCGCAGCGCTGTGGAGGAGAAGGCACGCAGAGCACCATCTCAATGTAATAGGCTAATCAGCTCATACTTCCAGAGAGCGCAGTTTTCACATCCTACATGCTTCCCAGCCTGGGAGCTGATGTGACAGACAAGGCTGTGTGCACACTTCTGCGGCTGCGGCTGCTGCTGCTGGGACGTCGTGGGATGCAATGTAGTTGTCTGATCGGATGCAAAACTATATATCAGAGAGGGATAGAGAGAGAGGGAGAGAGTTCATCTGGAGGGCTGTGATCTTCATGGCGTATTGATGCAAAATAGATCCGTGCCAGGAGATGATGATCCAGAGGAGAGGGAGGCTGGACTGACCCCCTTCTCCAAAATAGCTGGTGCTGGAGAAGATCAAGGGAGCAGCCAGATCATGATGGTGCAAAGTGCTCCTCTCTGCCTGGGAGCAAAGTCAGTGGATGTCTGGAAGCAGCCCTGAGTCACCACCACCATGCAGCTGGCAGAGGCGAAGTGCCCCTGGCCCCAGAGGCAATAACTACACCTGAGGAGCAGCCCTCACTGGAATGAAGAATGGGTATGTGTACAGCTGGCACCCACACTGCACACACAGGCACCTGCAGGCATGCCCAGGGCACATACAGGCTCCAGACTAATGCACACTCCTGGAGAGCTGCACCTCTGTCAGCGACATGATGGCATATTGTGTTTTTCTGTGCCTTATGGTAGTGCATATACACCTGAATGATATAGTTTTATGAATTATAAATATATATGCATATTAATAAAACTATATATATTTCATTATAGATTTAGTGATACATAAGCAAAAAACAAAAAATGCAAATATTTAAAATAGATAATAATAAATATATATATATATATATATATATATATGTGAGAGTGTGTGTGTATATATATATATATATATATATATATATATAATGGTTAGATATTTTTTATAAATATTTAATTTAAATATATGATTATAGATTTAGTAATAAAAATGCAAATATATAATATATATATATATATACATACAAGATATAGACAGTTATATATATATATATATACATATATTCAGATGGGACACACATATATTTACATTTGTAGCTGATATTATTTATGTACTTCTCCTCATGTTGAACTAGAAGACATCCAATATCTTGAATGCATGCTTCATTTAGAATTGCTACATGAAGATGTTATGTTTCCAATATCATGGAAGCAAAGCTGTTCTGCCTCTTCTATTCTATGTCTATCCTCTAAGCATTGCAGATCAGAAAATCACGTCCAGGCTTTTGCTTGTAGGTTTCAACCCTTATCGGTTATTAAGAGGATCAGCTGTATTCCTGCTTCTAGCCCTTCTGGTTTTCATGGCTATGCTCTCCTCTGCTGAACGTGGGTGCCCTACAGGATGTAGGTGTGATGGAAAAATGTTTTATTGCGAGTCTCAGAAGCTGCAGGAAATCCCTTCATCAATATCTGCTGGATGTATCGGGTTATCTCTTCGATATAACAGCCTCTACGTCCTGAAATATAATCAATTCAAAGGTCTTAATCAGCTTACATGGTTGTACGTAGACCACAACCACATCAGCAGCATAGACGAGAACGCGTTCAGTGGGATCCGTCGATTAAAGGAGCTGGTTCTGAGCTCTAACAGGATATCTCATCTGCTGAATAACACCTTCAGACCTGTGACTAACCTGAGAAATCTAGACTTGTCCTACAACACCATGCAAAAACTTGGACCTGGCCAATTTAAGGGCTTGAGGAAACTGCAGAGCTTACACTTGAGGTCTAATTTATTAAGAAACGTTCCAGTTAGAATATTTCAGGATTGCAGAAATCTAGAACTTCTGGATCTAGGTTATAACAGAATCCGGAGTTTGGCCCGAAATGTTTTTACAGGTATGATCAGATTGAAGGAACTGCATTTAGAGCACAATCATTTCTCCAAACTCAACTTAGCTCTTTTCCCTAGGCTGGTTAGTCTACAGAACCTCTACCTACAATGGAACAGGATCAGTTTCATAGGACAAACCATGTCATGGACTTGGACCTCACTACAAAGACTCGATTTATCTGGCAATGAGATTGAGGCATTCAGCGGCCCGAGTGTATTTCAATGTGTCCCGAACCTTCAGAGGCTTAACCTGGATTCTAATAAGCTGACCTTTATAGGCCAGGAGATCTTGGACAGCTGGGGATCTATGACAGATGTTGGCCTGGCAGGGAATATCTGGGAGTGTAGCCGAAATATCTGCTCCTTGGTCAACTGGTTAAAAAGTTTTAAAGGCTTACGAGACAACACCATTCTTTGTGCCAGCCCAAAGGATCTGCAGGGGGTCAACGTCATCCAGGCGATCAAAAGCTACAATATTTGCAGCAAAAATGTGACTGAAAGCAGGGAACTGAAAACCACTGGGCGGAATACAACAGTGAAACACAAAATTACAAGAACTAAACACGAAAGTAACCATTCAACGCCTCCGACTGTCGGAGTGACAGCACCTGGCTATGATACCAGCGGGGATGCTCATAGTGTTTCTTTACATAAAATAATAGCAGGGACTATTGCTCTGTTCCTGTCAGTATTAGTGATATCCTTAGTAATCTACGTGTCATGGAGAAGGTCTCCAGCAGGTGTAAAGCATCTGCAGCAGGCAACTCTTATGAAAACTCACAGCCAAACAAAAAGATCATCCCTAACACAAATTAGCCTAACACCACAGGAGTTTTATGTAGACTACAAGCCGGCAACTAGCAGAGAAACTTGTGAATCCATAAGCAGCACTGGACCCTGCACCTTTACCAAAACAGGTTCCAGGGAATGTGAGGTATAAGGCGCGAGAACATCCCTTTTTTAATTTATTTTAGGATGACTTTTTTTTTATTTTATTTATGGGACTGCAGTAATTCCTCTTCTCATTTCTCACTGATGTCACATATAGACAGCTGTATAAATATTACTATGTTCATTTCTGCTACCAAATTATAAAGAAAGACATTACGAGAATTGCCGCTGTAAAATCCCGGAGAGATGGTGTGCAATATATTGTGAGTTATGGTGCTGTTTCTTTTTTTTTTTTTTTTTCATTTTGGATTAAAGTATGACTTGTTTTCAGGTTTTGGAGAATTCTCATAACATTTCTTTCAGTCGTGGGGGCACAGATCATGCTCTGTTTTAAAAGGCCAAGGACAAGTTATTAAAGGGGTTCTCCCCCCGGGGATTTACATACTGACGACCTAGCCTAAGGTTAGGTCATCAATATTTAACCGTCAGGGGTGTCGCTCCGGCAAACTCCCCTGATCAGCTGTTTGAGGAGGCCGCAGCCATCTCTTCGCAGCTCAGCCCCACTTACTTGAATCGGTCTGATCTGCGCCTAGACCATGTGACATGAACATGACGGCTAGGAAGAGGCCTTGTGGAGTGCCGCAGCCTCTTCGTACAGCTGATCAGTGGGGGTGCTGGGAGTCGGATCCCGCCGATTTCATATTGATGACCTATCCAGAGGAGAGCATGTCAGTATGTAAATCCCAGGTAATATCTTTTATAGACTTGCTAATTGTTACTTGTGTTGTTATTTTAGCCTCTGCTTTTTATCATCATGTCATGTTTTAAGGTCCAAAACTCCTTTCTAATAAATTCTTGAATATATCTTAGTGGCTGTTTAAAGGGATTCTCCAAGCCTGGGTCCCCTTTTGCAGGGGGGTGCAGAGGTAGTAGTCGCTACCGGGCCCAGGAGCCTGAGGGGCCATAAAAAAACCCTTGTACCACATGAGAAGACACCTGTTTTGTAGAAGGTGCATGCTGGTCAAGTTACACTTCTGGCTGGAGGGAAGGGGTTAGATCAAGAATTTGGCATGGTGGGGATGCAGTTTCAATTTTTGCCTCAGGCAGCACGAAGGCTATGTGCTTCCCTGCCCCTGGCCACAAAGCAATGAGGGAAGGGGGCCCAAGCTGAACTCTTGCACCAGGGCCCATGAACCTTTAGCTACGCCCCTGCCCCTTTGATATGGCCAGCCAGGATACAGGGATTAAAAAAAGTCTACTTTTGTCACTGGAACTTCCTTCTCCTCCGCTTCCAGTACACGCTGGACCAGAAATGGGATGTACTATCTGTATGCACGTCACTAGTGCCCACCACTCCGTAGCGATGGCAGCAATCACATGCCATGCCTGCACAATTCACTGCTGAGACCATTGATTAGTTGACAACATTGGCGTGCATACAGTATAGACGGTACGTCACGCTCGTGTCTAGGGGGGCCCGGAAGCAGAGGAGAAAGGAGCCCATTGCTGGTGACAGGTGACTCTTTTTTTTATTTTTTTAAATCCCTGCACCAAGACTGGCAATATCAAAAGGATTCCTTTTCTTGGAGAACTCCTTTAAGCTGTTTTTATACTGAACTCAAAATTTCATGCATAGACATAGATTTCAATACACAACATTCTAGCTGTGTGCAGTGACCACTAGAGGGAGCTGAAGAATTTACTGTGTGCTGTTGAACAGTATGCAGTAAGCTGCTGAGCTCCCTCTAGTGGCAGCAACAGGCAGTTTGAACATAATGATTTTGAAGTGGTTTTCCAGGTGTTTAATACTGATAACCCATCCTCCAGATAGGTCATAAATATCTGATTGTGGGAGTGCGGGCCCCGGCACCCCCGCCCCATCAATTGTTTGAACAGGCTACGGCGTTCACTGGGAGGGGGGTGCAGCTTACTAAGAACACTGAGGGGGAGCTGCACCTTACCAATTAGTGAACTAACAACGCTCACTTTACCACCCACTTTTAAAAAGTTGCGAGGGTGGCATATAGAGGCACAAAGTAGCAAATTTTGGTACAAGAAGGGAATTGATCCAAAATTTGGGACTTTTCTACTGCCATATCAGTTTGATACATTACCCCCTATGTCTATATGGATATTTGTAGCTCTGTATAAAAGAAAGCTCTGATAATAATAATGATATGTTAAGAAATTAACCGGGACAGAGATTACAATCTATTTACATTAAAAGGAACAGAATGGTGAACATTTACTCTACTAATCGTGGTTACTCTGCATGTTAAAAATATGAAATTTGATGACTTCTCAGTTCTTTTTAGGCATAACTTGAAGTATCTGGGCCCTAATAAAAAATGTGTAACAGGGTCCACAAGTGTTCTACAAATTCAAGGTACATGGCTGCTTATATGAGAAATACCACCGCACACTGAAGGCTTATATGCCAGTAAACATTATTTTATTATTGTGACATATCCTTCATATAGTATGAGGGCAAGTGAGAAGAATGCCAGTAATTTATTTGTGACTATGTTTTGACGTTTTGGTCACTGACTGACCTTGGTCACAAATGGAAGGAAGAAGGGGCGGATGGATCCCCGTGGCGCAGAGTGTGAGCGCTGCGGGGAGGGCTGGAGGTGTGCCCCACCTCCAGCCAGTGTCGGACTGGGATGCCTAGGGCCCACCAATAAAACTCATTCTGGGGGCCCACTGTACAGAAACATAAAAATATTACCTGCCCATTCAGAGGCAGACAGCAACAAGACGCTACAAAATGATTTATTATGGGGGTCCCTGCAACAACTTCAAGAGGTGGGTCCCAGGTAAGACAAGATACTGGCCGGCCTGCCTCTGTTCCTAGAGGCCATCTTAACCTTCCTATGCGTCTATAATAATAAACTGGATAGTGTACCCATTTTTTTATATTGATGTCGATTATTTGAGATGCTGTGCTGGTGGATTGGGGGCCCACCTTTCTCTGAGGCCCACCGGGGATTCCCTTGTTCCCCTGTGGGCCAGTCTGAGCCTGCCTCCAGCCATCCCCGCAGCGCCACGGGGATCCATCCGCTGCTTCTTCCTTCCATCTGTGACTCTTGTGACCAAGGTCAGTCAGTGACCGAAACGTCAAGACATAGTCACAAATAAATTACTGGCATTCTTCTCACTTGCCCTCATATTATATGGAGGATATGTCACAATAATAAAATTATTTTTACTTGCATATAAGCCTTCAGTGTGCGGTGGTATTTTTCTATTTAATATTTGGGTCACATCCACTCCACTGAAGCACCTCATTTTCTGGACAGCGAGTGCAGCCCAATTAATTTACTTTTGTATTGGCTGCTTATTTGAGTCAGGGAGAACTTTTGGACCCTCTCAGGCTCCAAGACCTGGCCGCACCCCTGATAAATATGCCTCTGTCTGCCAGCATTGTGAGACTATTGTTTTCTAGAGAAAATAAACAGCGTGTGTCGGTAATTATAATTTATACTTCTCTAAAAACTGTTCAGATGTTCACCAAGGGATTAAATATCTTCTTTTAAGAATTCAATATACAGGGTTACTGGTATTAATACAGAGTTTCGATCCAGGGATCTGTCTAATTACCAGCAAGGGTTAGGAAGGATTTTTTTCCCGACTTTGTCGAATTGGGTCTCTGCCGTTTAGAGTGGTTTTTGCCTCTTTCTTGATAAGCCTGGATTTGCATTAAAAGATTGAAATTGATGGACTTATCATAATATATATTTAGTATTTTTTCTATATTTTAGCTTCCATTTTTGGCCTAATACATTTCACAGTATTCTTTGGTTTGATGTAAACAGGGCTCAAGAGCACACATAGTGTTCACTCTTGGTATTACACATTTACTGTTTATGTAGCATAGGAGGAAGAACGAGGAGTTTTTAGAATATAGGTCAAACCTGTGAGAGTTGTTAAAACATGCCTGGTTTAGGCCTTTTTCACACGGGCGTCGCGTGTGAGGGCCAGATGCGTTCAGGGTGCATTGCGGGAAACCCGCGCGAGTAGGCACGCAATTTCAGTCAGTTTTGGCTGCGATTGCGTTCCGTTGCTCAGTTTTTGCAATGCATTTTTCATGCGCGTGAGAAAAAACTGAATGTGGTACCCAGACCCGATCGCGAACTTCTTCACCGAAGTACGGGTTTGGGTTTGGTTCTCAGTAGATTTAATTATTTTCCATTATAACATGGTTATAATGGAAAATAATAGCATTCTTTAATACAGAATGCAAAGTCCAATGTCAATTGAGGGTTAAAAAATAATAAAAACATTACTCACCTCATCCCCTTGATCGCAGGGATCCTCTTCTTTGTTCTTCTTGAAGGACCTGCAAAAGGACCTCCGCTGACTTCATCGCAGGTCCTGCTGAATGAAGATAGTGAGCGCGGTGACGACAGCGAAGGTCCTTTTGCAGGTCCTTCAAGAATAACAAAGAAGAGGATCCCGGCTGCGCGATCAAGTGGATGGGAAGAGTAATGTTTTTATTATTTTTTAACCCTCAATTGACATTGGACTTTGCATTCTGTAGTAAATAATGCTATTATTTTCCATTGTAACCATGTTATAATGGAGAAAAATTAAGTAAATAGGGTCCGGGGTCGCTCATCCCTCGTCTCCTAGCAACCATGCGTAAAAATCGCACCGCTTCCGCACTTGCTTGCGGATGCTATGCGATTTTCACGCAGCCCCATTCATTTCTATGGGGCCTGCGTTACATGAAAAACGCAGAATATAGAACATGATGCGATTTTCACGCAACGCCAAAGTGAAGTGTGAAAAACATTACTCATGTGCACCGCCCCATTGAAATGAATAGGTCAGGATTCAGTGCGGGTGCAATGCGTTCACCTCACGCATTGCACCAGCGCTGAATACTCGCCTAAGTGTTCATACTAGAAGGGGTCAGCTCACTATACAAATAATATATTTGATGCATAGACTTTCTAAATAACATGGCTTTGTTAACAAAACAAAGTGCGGGGACCGCGCTCTAAATGAACAGTTTATGTCAGTTATTGAATCCTACAAATACAGAGAACTGAAGTCTCATCCAGATACCAGAGGCAGTATTCGCAGAGACGTAATGTTCATACGAAAAGATTGTAATCCGCCTCCTACTGGTCCGCAGATCTCGTGATGAGTCACCAACCACTGAATCCAAACACCGGACCCGAATACCTTCAAGAAGGAATAGAACAGATGGTGCAATACCCTTGGTATCTTTTAAGGTAAGGGATTTATTATACTCACAATTTTTAAGTTACAAGCATGCACATAGAATTGCCTGACCCGGGTTTCGCTATTAGCTTCTTCAGGGGCTGCGGTACAAACGCCTCGTGGCTTGTAGCGACGTTTGTACCGCAGCCCCTGAAGAAGCTAATAGCGAAACCCGGGTCAGGCAATTCTATGTGCATGCTTGTAACTTAAAAATTGTGAGTATAATAAATCCCTTACCTTAAAAGATACCAAGGGTATTGCACCATCTGTTCTATTCCTTCTTGAAGGTATTCGGGTCCGGTGTTTGGATTCAGTGGTTGGTGACTCATCACGAGATCTGCGGACCAGTAGGAGGCGGATTACAATCTTTTCGTATGAACATTACGTCTCTGCGAATACTGCCTCTGGTATCTGGATGAGACTTCAGTTCTCTGTATTTGTAGGATTCAATAACTGACATAAACTGTTCATTTAGAGCGCGGTCCCCGCACTTTCTGTTTTTTTATCCATTCAGGAGACTGAACCTACTCCCTTAAGGGTACCGCTGCTGTGGTCCATTACTTGCACACCGGATAACATTATATATGGCTTTATTAATGAAATATGCAGAATCACTGATTATTAGGTGGAGGTCTAAGGATTTCCAAAATGTGCTGTTCCTACTGGGTATGGGTATGTGGGTATGGCTTTGTACAGTGTTGCTTGTTTCTAGACATTAGATCTGTATGTATATGTGGCTGGGCTTGGAACTATATGGCGTTCCTCAGAGTTAGGGCTCATGCACACGACCGTATGTATTTTGCGGTCCGCAAAAAAAGATCCGCAAAAAATTTGGATGACATCCGTGTGCATTCTGTATTTTGTGGAACTGAACAGCTGGCCCTTCATAGAACAGTACTATCCTAGTCCATAATGCGGACAATAATTGGACATGTTCTATTTTTTTGCATGGAAACGGAATACACACGGAGTAACTTCAGGTTTTTTTTGCGGACCCATTGAGGTGAATGGTTCCGCATATGGTCCGCAAAAAAAACCCTGAATGGACACGGAAAGAAAATACGTTTGTGTGCATGAGCCCTTACTGCAATTTTATTTCTAAGAAATCAAAAAACCATATGATTTGGAGATTTTTCTTGTATATGTGATTAGCTTGTGGCAGTCTATTTCTATACAGCAAGGAACTGTATCATTTGCATATTTCCCTAAATACGTGATAAGCCTATGATGAGCCACTTCTATAAACCAGGGCTCTGTGTCCCATAGACTGGACATGCAAGTTCCAGCTCTCTGCTGCTACCACTAGGGGACTATTGTGATAACTGTAGGCTGTCAGGGCATGCTGGGAGTTGTAGTTTTTCAACAGCTGGAGGGCCGCAGATTGGGCATCCCTGGTGTTTGGGAATGTATACCAATCTGTGACCCCTAGTGGTGATAACAGGCAACAACAATTTTTACAAATATGTATGTAACGGGAAGAAGCAGGCAATAACAGTGTTTGGTAATAAACAAAGCATAATTATTCTAAAATCATATCATAAAATTAGTAAATGTAACAAAATGTTTTCTTTTTATTGTAACAGAGACGCCAGTGGTCATACATTGTTACAATTATCATAAAATGTCCCACATCATTAATGCTACTAGTTTTAATGGTTGTAAGATCTATTCTGTATGTCTGTGACAGGGAATTCTTTTCCCCAATAGTGAATATTATAATATTTTATAATTGATAAGGCTAATTTTACACTGGCGTTGTTGTTTTCCGGTATTGAGATCCAACAGAGGATCTCAATACCGGAAATAAAACAACGTTTCTGTTTAGTCCTCATGCGTTCTGAATGGAAAGAGATCTGTTCAGGAGGCATCAGGACGTCTTCTGTTCCGGCAGAATTCCATTTTGTGACCGGTCATAGAAGCGGGGAAAAAAAAAAAACAGATCCGGCACTGAAAACAATGTAAGGGTACTTTCACACTAGCGTTATTCTTTGCCGGTATTGAGTTCCGTCACAGGGGCTCAATACCGGAAAAAAACTGATCAGTTTTATCCTAATGCATTCTGAATGGAAAACATTCCGTTCAGTATGCATCCAGATGTCGTCAGTTCAGTCCTTCCTACGGTATTTGGCCGGAGAAAATACCATGCTGCGGTATTTTCTCCAGCCAAAATTCCGGAACACTTGCCAGAACGCTGGATCCGGCATTCATTTCCATTGAAATGTATTAATGCCAGATCCGGTACCTAGTATTGTCCCGGTCTGCGCATGCGCAGACTTTTAAAAATGCAACAACATTTTATCCGGACGACACCGGAGAGACGGATCCAGAATTTTAATGCATTTGTCAGACGGATCCGCATCCGGATCCGTCTACAAATGATATCCGTTTGCATACGGATTTCCGGATCCGGACAAAGCAAGTGTGAAAGTACCCTAAGTCAGTGGTGATGGAGCCATTATTTAACGGATTAAACGTATCCGTCACCTATTGACTTTCAATGTATTTAGTGACGGATCCGTTTTTTTCCCCCATTTTTTATTTCACACAAGCGCAACGGATGCATCCTGATGTGCAAAATCAAAACTGATCCATTTAATTCCGGTATAGAGATCCTCTGCCAGATCTCAATGCCGGAATTATCAATGCAAGTGTGAGAGAAGCCTAATCATTTTTGGAATAATTACTCCTTCCAAATGCAAACCTTGAACACAACGTAATTACTGTATCTTTCTTGTCAGCTTCCTTTTTTTTAAGACCTCTGTCCCAATCCTTGTCAAATACAATCACCTTTTGATCTTATTTTTTTGCTAAACCTCCATATAATCCCCAACCTAACACAGAGGCGCAGGCAAATCCTCATCACACACACAGCCCAACCAGTGGAGCGGAGAGACACTTGACTGAAGTCATACCCTCCTCTTTGATCTCCAAAGGAGAACATATTTTTGCAAAGGAGAAATCCTGGATAATAGATACAGCCTCCGGGCAGATACCTACTTTGTTCTTTGTTATTGCACTACATGCTTTGAATGCTCTTCTATTACAGTTATACCGCAGGTTGTATGATAACATTTAAATACACTTATTATTTTTCTCAATAAACTTCCAAAAAAGCAATAAATGCGAATGACTGTATGCTTCCTGCGCCACAATGAAAGGAATCACTGGAGATTATTAGTATATACTCTCAGGTGGTTAGGAATGTTTCACATATACTGTACATTTGCGTTGAGAATTACACACAAGAGTCCGTCGAAAGAAATCCGTTTGAAATGGAATAGCCTGAACTGGGTTTGGTCTACGGTATATTCTGCTGCTGTTCAGTTAGTGGAGGAAGAAGTGCATTAAATGCCAAGCAAATTGGATTAAACGACAATGCAGTAATAAAAATAATTGCTGCAGTATATCTGGGATGATTAATGAGGCTTCCTATGCAAGGATCCTCAGGTTCTCCTGCATCGATGAGGCCCATCCGAGTGCAGGTCGTATATGATCCGCCGGTGACTGCGCAGCTTTTATATCCTGTGCACATGTCCTGATTTTTTGGATGCAAAGGGGAGGATGTCAGAGTCCACCACTTTGACTTTGGCAATAGCAAGGATCTGCATGTACGTCTAAATGTTGTATACAGTCAGAAAATCAGCAAAGGGACTACTATACTGTACTCAGGGTTTGAAACTAGCCTTTTTGCTGCCTGAGGCAAAAACTGAAATGGCACCCCCCCCCCCCCCCCCCATGGCAATTTCTTAACTTAACCCCTTTGCCACAATGAAAGCGCTCATTGCCCCTGGTCCTTCCGCTGCCCCCCTCTTGCCCCTTCCTGGTGCTGCCTCATGGGTGGTGCACCCCTGACTGTGCTAAGGGCAGCAGCACAGCTTCTTAACACATTGCAGAATTTCTGCAACTGCAAATCATGTTCAGTCATCTGGATGGGGCTTGCAGAAATCCATGTGCTTCTTGCCAAAACAACCTCAATTAAGAGGAACTGAAATCATTTTCAGTTGTAGAAATTTTCTGCGGCAAAAATCTGCCATATGTGAAGGCACCCTAAAGACCAGAAATTAAAACAGAACCTGCTGCCCTAACTCGTGTTCAGTAGGTCCATTTGTTGACCTCCGAACACGGCCTTTCTAACATAATTTCATCGGAGGGGGAAGTACGGGAAATTGGATCTTTCCCACAGTTGTTGTGCCTGAATGGGGTTGTTCACCCCTGGGATAGTTATCTACAGTATGGACGGACCCACGGTGAGAATCATACTTACCTGATCCTTGCTGCTGGGTTCCTGCTCCATCACTTCCACTGGAGAGCCGCAGTCCCTGCGTTAACATCCGGTTTGTCACGAGATCACTGCAGCCAATGACCAGCCGCAGTGGTGATGTGTCAGCCATGCATCACATGACCTAGTGACAGAATGCATGAGTGACACATACCGCTGTGGCCAGTCATTGGCTGCAGAAGCCATGCGCTCCGTGTCAAACCAAATTTTGCTGTGGGAAAAGTTGAGACCTGTGGCACCCAAGGGGGAGCAATAGAGCCAGGACCCAGCGGCTGGGATCAGGTAAGTAGGATTTCCAATGAAGGTCTGGACATGGTGGTTTGGGGGGCTGCAGAAAAGGTCTCTAGGGGTGAACAACCTCTTTAAAGGGAACCTGTCACCTGGATTTTGTGTATAGAGCTGAGAACATGGGTTCCTAGATGGCCACTAGCACATCCGCAATACCGAGTCCCCATAGCTCTGTGTGCTTTTATTATGTTAAAAAAATGATTTAATACATATGCAAATTAACCTGAGATGAGTCCTGTATGTAAGATGAGTCAGGGACAGGACTCATCTCAGGTTAATTTGCATATGTATAAAATCGTTTTTTTGACACAATAAAAGCACACAGAGCTATGGGGACTGGGTATTGCAGAAGTGCTAGCAGCGATCTAGCAACCCATGTCCTCAGCTCTATGCACAAAATCCTGGTGACAGGTTCCCTTTAAGGGAGATATTTAGATAATAACTTAACATTGATGCTAATTATTCATTATCTTATGGAGGTCCAAACCCGTCCAATCACATCACACACTTTCAGAATCAGACTGGGGTGCCTAGGGCCCACCTGTAAAATTTATTCTGGGAGCCCACTTTAAATTTATATGAAAATATTGCCTGATCTTCACGATGCATCAATCTTATTTTAGTTTTTTTTCATCATAGCATTCCAAGAATTATAGCTTTTTATTTTCTTGTTGACATATCCATTTGAGGGCTTGTCCTTTATTTTGCAATGCCAATTAACTTTTTGGGGGTACATATCATTTATTGCCCAACCTTTCTTAATTTTTGGGTGGTGATAGAAGAAAGGGAAAACATTGTAAATATGTTATCATTTTTGGGCTTTTTTTGTTACAGCACACATTGTGTGATATGAATAACACTTTATTCTACCAGTCACCATGATTACGGTGATGCCCAATATGCTTCGTTTTCATATTTTACTCATTTTGCTATTTAAAAGCACATTTCATACTGTAAGAAAAAAATATATTTTTAATGACTGCAATCTGAGGATCATTTTCTATTTTTAATTTTATGTAGTTAAATGAGGACTTTTTTTACAGGACAAGTTTTAACTTTTACTAGCACAATACGTGTAATTTTATTGACTTATTTTTTTGCAGGGGCAATGTGGGAAAATTATAAATTTGCCATAATTTAGCTTTTTCTTTTTTAAACTGCCACGCCGCACTGTACGGTATAAATACTATGTAGTCTATATTATCTGAAATTGCTAATTACATACACTACCAGGCTCAGCAGTAGAATATGATTACAGATAAGGCAACAGAACCAGACACAGTTCTTCTATATGCCATCAGAACCAAGCTCAGTAATTAGATACGCCATCAGAACCAAGCTCAGTAATTAGATACGCCATCAGAACCAAGCTCAGTAATTAGATACGCCATCAGAACCAAGCTCAGTAATTAGATACACCATCAGAACCAAGCTTAGTAATTAGATACGCCATCAGAACCAAGCTCAGTAATTAGATACACCATCAGAACCAAGCTCAGTACTTAGATACACCATTAGAACCAATCTCAGTACTTACATACACCATCAGAACCAAGCTCAGTACTTAGATACACCATCAGAACCAAGCTCAGTAATTAGATACACCATCAGAACCAAGCTCAGTAATTAGATACGCCATCAGAACCAAGCTCAGTACTTATATACACCATCAGAACCAAGCTCAGTAATTAGATACGCCATCAGAACCAAGCTCAGTACTTATATACACCATCAGAACCAAGCTCAGTAATTAGATACGCCATCAGAACCAAGCTCAGTACTTAGATACGCCATCAGAACCAAGCTCAGTACTTAGATACGCCATTAGAACCAAGCTCAGTAATTAGATACACCATCAGAACCAAGCTCAGTAATTAGATACGCCATTAGAACCAAGCTCAGTAATTAGATACACCATCAGAACCAAGCTCAGTACTTAGATACGCCATTAGAACCAAGCTTAGTAATTAGATACCTCCCCTTTTTATTAGCAGGACTTCACATCAGTATTAGGGAGCCCTTAGTGAATAGGAGGGCTCATTCATTGGAAAAGGACGCCATTACATTCGACTGATAGGTGCTCTTCCAGTCAGCACTCCTGATCAGTACGATTGGGTCCACCTTTTGATTTTTCCTAAATGTGGCAGAATGCAGCATTTTTGCCTGTATTTTGATTTTTCCAAACATTGTGGCAAAATGCAGCATTTTTGCTGCAATTGTTTGAAAAATCAAAACATGTGAACACAACCTTACCGACCAGAAGTGCTGATTGGAAGAACACCTGTCAGTCAAAAGTAATGATGGACTCTTCTCCAATGAATCAGCCCTTCTATTCACTAAGAACTGCCTAAGGCCCCCTGCACACGAACGTGGGTGATCCGTGGCCGTATTGCGGCCCGCAAATTGCGGGCCGCAATACACGGCCACAGTTCCGTGTGCATTCCGCATCACGGATGCGGACCCATTCACTTAAATGGGTCCGCAAATCCGGAATTGCGGAACGGCCGCACGGAACGGGACCCCTCGGAAGCACTACGGAGTGCTTCCGTGGGGTTGCGTCCCGTACTTCCGTTCCGCAAAAAGATAGAACATGTCCTATCTTTTTGCGGAACGGGCGGATCGCGGACCCATTAAAGTGAATGGGTCCGCGATCCGATGCGGCTGACCTACGGCCGGCGATCGTGCATTGCGGCCCGAAATTTGCGGGCCGCAGCACGGGTCACACACGTTTGCGTGCAGGGGGCCTAAGGCTACTTTCACACCTGCGTTAGGTGCGGATGCGTCTGGTATCTGCACAGACGGATCCGCACCTATAATGCAAACGCTGGTATCCGTTCAGAACGGATCCGTTTGCATTATTCTTTTTAAAAAAAAGTCTAAGTCAAAACTGATCCGTCCTGACTTACATTGAAAGTCAATGGGGGACGGATCTGTTTTCAATTGCACCATATTGTGTCAGTGAAAACTGATCCGTTTGGCTCCGCATCGCCAGACGGACACCAAAACGCTGCAAGCAGCGTTTTGGTGTCCGCATCCAGAGCGGAATGGAGGCGGAACGGAGCCAAACTGATGCATTCTGAGCGGATCATTATCCATTCAGAATGCATTGGGGCTGAACTGATCCGTTTTGAACCGTTTGTGAGAGCCCTGAAACGGATCTCACAAACGGAATTCAAAACGCCAGTGTGAAAGTAGCCTAATACCGCCCCTACAGCTGGATGCCTTACAGAGAATTATGGGTGATATCCTCCTTCTAATAAGTTGCACTTAATAAGGAGCACTGATACCACCACAGGACACAAGATGTCTTGCTGCTCGAGGGGTGAGAGATGGAGTTGGGGGCAGTCGAGTTCATTAGCATCTGAAGTTAGCTAAAAAGAGAGGTCAGGGGCTCACTGAGGAATTCAACATCTCCTCGGGGGGCCAGTTCAAGCCTGTGGACTCTTGTATGTCTCGTGTCTATGTATTAATTACATTAAACATACAGTAAGAAGCATGCATCATTTTATAGAAGAGATAACATTAAGTGGAGCAGTTGTAATATGGATGACAGCGCGCAGAGCAGTTAATGGGAGGCTATGCAGCAGATATCTTCTGTTCTCCTGATTCATGATGCTTTTTAGTCACTTGTCCTAAAATTCATGGGTAAGCATGACGCCTAGATAGTGTTGTTGAGAAATCTGCATTCAGCGTTCCCTTCGTCCCTGTATTAATCATTCTGCTTTTAACTTGTATATTATTACATACTAAATAACATTATAAGCAATGCGGCCTCGTTTATGGCACTTTACATTAAGTTCACCTTTGCATATTTTCTGACATGTAATTGGGAAATGTCAAAAGACGTTTATCAGCTGGGATCTGTGAAAATGACGTCGGCGATAAATTCTCATTCATTTAAATGGCAGACTTGTCGAAACAGTTAAAGGGAGTGTGTCACCAGAGAATTCACTGATAAACCAGACACAATGCCTTATAGGGCAAGTAATGATTCATTTCGTTGTGTGATTCATAGCTCCATTCTGCAGAAAAAAAATACTCTTAATCCATATGCAAATGAGCAGCTACGTGCACTGAAGGCGGGCCCAAGCCAAGCTGTGCACCCTTGCTCCTTCTGCTTTCTCTGCCAGCTCCTCCTTCTCCTCCTTGATTGACAGGGACAGGTTCCTGCATAGTCATCATGCCTGGCCAAGTCACTCAAGAAGGAGTGAAAAGGGCTTGCAGAGAAAGGGTGCAGAGCGTGGCTTGGGCCCACTTAACTACTCATTTGCCTACAGATTAATAGTACTTTTTCCCCAGAATGAAGTAATGGATCACTAATGGATTCAGCTGAGCTCCACCTACAATGTATATGCATGGTTTATTTGTGCATTTCCTGGTGATAGGTTCCCTTTAAGAGATCTGGAGTTCTTCTTCCTCCAGTTCCTAGAAGCACAGTTGTCTTACGGACTGGACAGCTGTTCAAAGGTTGCCTGTGATCTGAAAATTGAAACTAAGGTCCATGCACATGGCATTGCTGAATGCACAGACCCTGTATAGTGGCACATGGAGTCCTGTGGGCCAATTTGTGGTGCCCTCGTGAGGCTTGGTATTCTCACCTACAAATGCTCGGCTAGTGGAGATTATCACCATAGCATGGAATGCAAAAAAATCTCTGTGCGCCTCTGTATCAAATCAGAGAAGCCCGCAGAAGGCTTTAGATGCCATGATCATGTATATAATGATTCAGGGCATCACAAAACAGCCTGCTGATAGTACAGCAGAAAGTTTCCATGGCCATGCTAGATTTCATTACTGTATTTCCCGCACTATAAGATACACTTTTTTTCCCTCTAAAGAGGGGGGAAATGGCAGTGCGCCATATAATGCAAATACTAATGAGTGCTTCCATTATGGAAGCGCTCGTTAGTAGCCCCAGGAAGCTGTGACTACAGCGGGTGCTGGCTTTGCTCAACATTCTCTGATCTTTTTCTCTGGACAACAGCGCTGTAGATGTGTCCTGACAACTTAAAGCGCTAGGAAATCGCGTGCATAAGCGCGCACTATGACCTGACCTGTGCAACGTCAGGTCACAGTGCAGCGCTGCAGGAAGAGTGCGCTGAATCCCCCAACTGGCAGCACTAGAGCCGGAGGTCTGAAGTCTGTTGAAGATTGGGGGGGTCTGATCTGAGGCCTGATGAATATTTTGGTTCTGATCTGAGGTCTGATGAATATTGGGATTCTGATCTGAGATCTGATCAAGATTGGGGGTCTCATTTTGGGGGTCTGATCTGAGGTCTAGGGATGATTTGGTGTCTGAGCTGAGGTCTGATGAAGATAGGGAGTCTGAAGATTGGAGGTCTGATGTGAGGTCTGATGGATATTGGGGTTGTGATCTGAGGTCTGATGAATATTGGGGGTGTGATTTCAGGTCTGATGAAGATTGGGGGTATGATCTAAGATCTGATGAAGATTGGAGGTGTGATCTGATGTCTGATGAAAAATATTTTTATTTTTATTTTCCTTCTCTAAAACCCTAGGTGCATCTTATGGTGCGGGAAATATGGTATGTTCCTGCTAAAGGTGGAGCTTGACCAGAGATGTCAGTTGTATACTGTTATTCGCCTTTCACAGAGAATATCTTGGTCACTTATGTCTAAAAGATTTGGCTTTTCTTCGTGTTTGTCCACATAATGCCAGGAAGGCATTATTTAGCCAGCAGCACAGCATACAAGCAAGGGACAAGCAATTTACAGGGTTGGCAAATACACCATAGAGAACAGTGTCATTTGTGTAGATTCAGCAAGATGTATTTGCAAGCCCGTTGTATACTACTAATTTATAACCTAATTATTAGTTATTAGTCCCCTGATTAGTCCCCCACATTTCTTATAACTTTAACACACTTCACTGGAAGACAAAAACAAAGTAATTAAATGCAAAATTAAGGTAAATGAATAATTAAAAACTGAACTGAGCATTGCAAAGCTAATTCCCGGTCTTAATATGGGTCTGGTTCTTATCCAAGAATGATTAGAAACCCTTGATATATATATATAAAGTGAGCTTTGGGATTACTTTGATGTAAAAGGGAACCCTCCACATGTTTAGAGGATAATTACAATTTAGTTTTAAGGTGCAATTAATGGCAATTGTTTACTCTAATTAGATGTCGCAGTATTTCCATATACGAGGAGTACTTTAGAAAACTTACTATAAAAGGTTTTATATAGTGAAAATTATTTGCCGACTTCTTCAAGGGGTTCTCCAGGCTTTTAATATTGATGACCTGTCTTCACGATAGAGGGTCCATGAAAAAATGTGGTAATAACACCAAAAAGTGCAACGTTTCAAAAGTAGTCGAAACGTTGCACTTTTTGGCGTTATTTGCACATTTTTTCATTGACCCACTGTGAATAAAATTCACTTCTGGAGATGCTGCCGTCAATTTGTTTTTGTATGCTGATTGGGTGACCGAGGTGGATCTGAGGATCGGGTGACCGAGGTGGATCTGAGGTTGAGAATGGACTGATGCATTCCAGTTAAAGTCTACACGGTATTGAGTGCTGCTCTAAACATTGCATTTTCTATCTTCAGAATAGGTCATCAATATCAGATTGGCAAGGTCCGACACCCGGCCGGCATCAGCTGTAAGAGGAGACTGCACACACAGTGTGCACACGCCGTCTCCCGTCTCTCTTCCTGCTCACCGCTGCTTTGCCATAGACAGCAGTAGACAGGAAGAGAGAAGGGAGATGGCACGTGTGTACTGCGCTCACTGTCTCCTCATACAGCTGATCGACGGGGGGGGGGGGGGGCAGACCCCCGCCATCTGATATTGATGACCTATCCTGAGGATAGGTCATCAACAGTAAAAGCCCCTTTAACTACCTGGGCATGCCTGCTTCCAGCTTGACCCTGAGATAGGCTTTGGTCCTTATGACCAACCTTTATGACTACTCAGGCTAACCAAGAGAGACAGCCATCCCATATTTCCCCAGTAATGAGCAGCTCTGCCTTACCAGTTGGAACGTACTTGCCGTGGCTTACTTTTGCCAGTGTCAAAGGGTGGAAATAAGAAATAGTTATTGGGCTGTGGTCAGCCTCACTGCTTACCCAATCCTACTCTTAGGACTCATTCGTATGTCTGTGATGACATCTGGCACAAAAAAGTGCTCCATCCTTGAAGATGTCCATGAAGGGTTGTTTTTTTTGCCTTCCTTGTGTCATCCATATTCCACGGACACTGCTAGGCTGAAAATTTATTTTCAGAGCATTTCCTACCAATGGTCTGTAAAAACTGTGGCCCAAATGTTAATGGCACCTGTGTTGTGTCCATGGGTTTCACAAGCCTCTAGACTATAACGTGCATCAGGGATCTGTAATCATGGATAAAATCCAGCATGCTTCCATGGTGCACACATTAAAGTCAATATAAACGTGAGTGGTCCGTGGAGACCACAGACATCTCACATTTGTGATTCACTGATGTGTGAAAGAGGCCTTAGTCTTAGCCTGCTTCACATACATCCAGTCATCTGGCTCAGTTTCCCCCAGGAGTGGTATAGGACTTTTCTCTCCTCTATTTTTGACGAACTCTGTGATGGAAGCCCCAAACAGAGCCTCTGATGCAGGTTTGAACATAGTCTTAATGTAAGCTCAACAATTGTTAAAAATTATTTTCAGTGGCTTTTTCGTTGTCTCTTTTCCTGAGAAAGCTGGGAACAACTATCTGCTCCCAATTCAGCTCTTATGAATTATGGCACTTAGCTTTCATACACTGGGGAATGGCAAGCCTGCCTTGTTAAGCAGCAGTATGGAAGTGCTGATGCATATCTCTGTGTAACTAGGCAAGTATGTTATTCAGGGATAGAGTAAAGTTGAGTAATTGTTTAATGCTGAGGCATACACATATATTTTGGGACCAATAGCAAAGGTCAGAATCCCGCCACCACACCCTCATATGACTATATGTGTTTATTGTAATTTATTTTGTGCCATTACATTTTTTTGTAATTACCGTACTAAATATATTATACCTTTGCTGGTAACCTTAAAAAAACAATCGCCTGGCATAATATATCTGTAGAAACCAGTATATTATGCGTGAGAAGAATACTATTGAGGTTTTCAGACAGAGAAAATCCTCCCATTGACTACAGTTAAGCCTGTGGCTTAGAGATGGCCTGTAACCTCTCCTGACATGTCTGTTTTACCAACTACTTGCATTCCTCATGTAATTAGACTTGTGGAGCAACCATTCTTTTGACTCTATGTTTTACTATTTGCTTATTGTTCCTGTTAGAAGTTGTGAATAAATTGCCAGCAGTTGGCAGTGAAGGTCCAGATGAGTTTTACCAGTTAGGGATGTGTCCGCACACAGTCTGACACAATCCAATCAGTGCTGCCAGCGTCAGATTGTGCATGGACACCCCCCGCCCCAACTGGTAACGCCCATCTGGACCTTTACTGCAAACTGCTAGTAATTCATACACAACTTGTGGCAGGAATAATAAAGGAATGTTACAACATAGAGTAATGAGACCAGAATTGTTACTATATGGGGAATTCAGGTACTTACTAAAACAGAAATGTCAGGAGAGGTTACATGTCCTCTTTAACTGGTAAGGTCTCTGCCTACCATACAGCATGTCCTGGGTTCAAGACCCAGCAGAGACAATCTAGAAAAAGAGATTAATAAAAGTGAAATATACAGGAGTGTCCTCGAGCATTTACAGAATATTTAAAGGGGTTATCTCATGACTAATGTAAAAAATGAAAATCAGACATCATATAGTCCATGACAATACCTTTCTAACAAAGCTAGAACCAGCCCTGTACCTCACATGGATCCAGAGATCTCTCCATTCATTGCTCTACTAGATTTATATCAAGTTGAAAGCTCAGGCGAGTGTCTTTTCTGCTGCAGCTCAGGAGGCGTGTCCATGCTCTCCCTATCACAGCTCAGGAGGCGTGTCCATGCTCTTCCTATCACAGCTCAGGAGGCGTGTCCATCCCGCTGCAGCTCTCTCCCTATCATAGCTCAGGAGGCAGTTGAAAGATTAAACTGAGCATGTGCGGCCTTCTCCGTGAGCCGGACAAAGAAATAAGAAATTAATTGGCACTATATAGATACATTTTATTGAATAACTCAGTAGCTATACAAAAATTTTAATTGCATGCAATTACAAAAGTATTCAGATCCAGGTGCTGGTTTGAAAACTGCAGAATATTTTTTATGGGACAACCCCTTTAAGGCCCTTCCCCCTTCATGTCAGAGTGCAGACTGTGGAGCTCCATAGAAAAGAGAAGGAACTCCTTACAGCCCACCAACCCAGCAGGCCTCATGGCAACCACATGGTCTGCCTTCTTTGATGGTACGCCACTGGCTCGATGTTAGTAGCAAATAATCTTTCTGGGGAATATGTGTAGATTTTATGGGAGCACTGGTAACCATGAAACATCTCTATATACAATACTTCCATATAAACTTCTCTATATCCAACATTTCAGATATTAAAGCTGGACCTGTCTGAGAAATACAGATGTACTGTAGGAAGTGTGTGATTTCCTTGAAATAATCCACATGTTGTAAGATATTATTGTCCTTATTGATTTAGCAGCAGCCTAATAGGTGCCCATTGAATAATTAGGCAAGTAGATTATTATCTCTTTTCCTATAAGTAAAAATCAGTAATTATCTACATGTCCCATTATATCATTTGCTTTCTAGTCTATGCGGTATAGTCGCTATGCTTGTTCAGTCCTAATTGGTAATCACAGCCTCAGACTCTTATTAACCTTCCTCCACAAGGGCTGCTGTTTCTCAAAATACGCTACATTTTGCCAATGAAGCTAAGTAATAAGACAGATAGATGTGAGAGGGGAATGCTGACAATTCATAGATATTTTCCTACTTTTATCTCTTTTTTTTTCCTTTCAGAAATTGTGATAAGATTCAGGGAAACATAAAATTTATATGAATAACATTTTACACTGTGTGAGAAAGATAAAAAAAAAAAAAAGTATCTTGTCATTTTCTGGTAAGTGCGCATCAATAGAAACTGAAAAGGGAACACTGCCATCTAGTGGTGATCTGCACTCATCTGCAGCACCAAAAAGGAATGAGTCACGACAAGTCATAATTTCATAGTTGCCAAGTTACCCTCATTTGTATACAGATACAGTTCCAGGACAGGAAGATTTGTCCCTGGACTTTTATCATATATCTTAGCTAGAAAGAAACTTCATATATTATCTTCTTGTATGTGTATTTATCAGCAAAGTTGTATTATGTGTGCTGTATACAGCCACATGGTAATTATTAGAAATGATAGGTTCCCTAAGCCCTACTGGGCCTTTGTAACTTCTTTTTATTAATGGAAAAATGTTCAGTTTTTTTTTTCTCTCCAAAAGCACCCAAAGATTAAGTACAGTCCTTGTAACAAAGGCATAAAATACTTGAAGCCTATGGACACCTTTGGGGGAATTTATTTTATTTTATTTTATTATTGCATTTTTTAGGTCTTCATTAAAACAAATTCAACAGTGTTTTTCTCTACAGCCTGCAGTATCGTTGCATCAGCAGACTGTTCCTTCCCCTTCTCCTTGAATCCGTCAATGAGCTGCACTGACGGCCGGATCTGTCTTGATAAGTCATAAACACTCCTTTAAGCTGTATTTTTATATTTGATTAGAATTTAGCCTAAATGGGTGTTTTTGGGTGTTAGGAAAGTAAAGATAAGGGCAGCCCTCCGTTGGATTCAGTGAGAAGGAGATGCATTCAGAATGCATAAGGACTAAACGAAAACGTTTTTTTCCGGTATTGAGATCCTCTACCTGATCTCAATACCAGAAAACAACAACGCATGTGTGAAAGTAGCCTTAGATTGTTATAATAAGAAAGTCCCCCAAAAATGCCCTTTAAAGAGGTTATCCCATGATTAATGTAAAAAAAATTAAATCAGATGTCATCTAGTACATGACAGTGCCTAACAAAACTAGAACCAGCCCTGTACCTCACATGGGTCCAGAGATCTCCCCATTCTCTGCTCTAATTGCTCTGTTAAATTTATTTTAAGCTGGCAGGGGGCCGTGTCCTTCCTCAACTGCCACCAGCTATATCTTGAGGATCCCTGCCACACGCACAGCAGCACTTTTTATTATAGAACTTGATAGCCATTTTCTCATTCCAGTCCCTCTTTTTAGAAGATGGAATGTCATTGGAGGAACGTAATGGGCCACCCATAATAGAAATGCCTATTCTTGTCCGCAAAACGGACAAGAATAGGACATGTTCTATTTTTTATTTTTTTTGCAGGAACTGAGCACGGAGTGCTGTCCGCATCTTTTGTGGCGCCACGGATACGGACCCAAACAACATTCATGTATATGAGGCCTTCATAACATCAATCAAAGATTCATTTGGTCTACAGTGGAACATATGCCATCTACAGGACCCAAAGCTTGTTCATAGTTTCATAGTTAATATGGTTGAAAAAAGACATAAGTCCGTCAAGTTCAACCAAGGGATAGGTGGGGACGCGAATCCCAGAAAGGAAGTGAGACTCAGACTTCTACACAAATTCACTAGATGTTTAAGCAGACAATGCAATGTACATGTGTTCTCCTGGCTAATTTCTTCTGATAGACCTTTGGTAAAACGTGGCAGGATGAGCTTGTTCTCTGTGGCTCTTATAATTTACTATTACACAGTTTATAAGCGCATCTTTGCTCGCTTGCTTGGCAGTCCTGGCATAAAGCACCCTGGTTTTTACCAACATGACCAGATGACTTGAAAATACATCTATATAAAGGTTTGTAATCTCATAAGAGAAAGCTGGCAATAGGTAGACATAAAGGTTAAAGAAGCATAAAACAAATCATGTAATACTGTGCGCTGCAGCCAGGACCTTGGACAGCAGCAAAAGGGCCACCTTATGATTTATGAAGAGTCAAGGGCAAGTAAAGCATTTTGTCAGGATTGCCATTTCGGTTTCAGAGGATGTTTTATTGCAGGATAGATTCATCGCTAAATGCAGAATACTGTTGCCAGCTATATTTAGGTACAGTAGAGGCAGACATGGATAGCTATAGAGATGGCGTTTTATATACAGGGTGAGTCAAAAGTCTCATGACACCCTTTTATTTCGGAAATGAAAGGGAAAATGGAATATCTGAAGACCCCAGGAAGTAATAGTCGAGGGGGACTAGCTCTTACGCTATGTTTGGAAACTTGGTTGCCATCTAGAAAGCCGCCATATAGAATGAAAGACACATTTTTCCAATGGGAAGAGGGTCATATAGCATATCAAAGAAGACCACAATGTTCTCGGAAATCGATAGCCGAAATCAGATTCGCAATATCTCTTCTAGTTCAAAAGTTGTCAACACAGAAAGTGCCAAAGTGCAAAGTTCTGTGGTCAGAACCATGGACAACACACTGAACGCTTCAATAGCTGTACATCACAGGGAACGTTCCCGGTTGTTGTTGTAACTTTCTATGTTGATAACTTTTGAACCACAAGAGATGATTGCTGAGAAAATGATGGTTTTCTTTGATGAAAAATTTGCCTTTGATCCAATATGGTGGCTTTCAAGATGGCGGCCATGTTCTGGACACAGCCTAAAAGATAGGCCCCCTCACCTATTACTTGCTGGGGTATTCAGATATTTCATTTTCCCTGTTGTTTCTGAAATAAAAGGATGTAATCAGACTTTTGACTCACCCTGTAGAAGAACTTTCTTGGTCTGTAGTGTGATGGGACCTTAGATTAGTAGCTGCCACCATCTAAACTGGCCATAGTTTCCGATAGGCACATAGATATACCAATAATGCATAACCAAAGCATTTGCAGCTTTATCTCTTCAAATGAAAAACAAATAAAACTAGAGAACAGTTACTTTGTATTTCTGGTGCTAAACAAACATGTCCTTATTAGTGTTGATCGAGCACCATAGTGCTCGGGGGCTCGAGCCAAACACATAGGGATGCTCGGGTGCTCTACCAAGCACCCGAGTATATTGGAAGTCAATGGGAGAACCCGAGCATTAAACCAGGCACCCCCTGCTCTGAAGAGGGGAGGGTGCCAGGTTCATAGGAAAAGGTCAGAAATTGACCACCGAAATGGTTTGGGAACAGCATGGGGAGGATGTCTGGATGCATCTTGGACTCCCAGGTCGCTGCTGGGAACGATGTTGTCCGAGTAGTACGCCACCTTTACAGACTGACAATAATACGGACAAAACCGAAGATAAAATTGATTTTAGAGGAAACATTATTAGGAAACATTCCTTCCTATATATTTACTTGTATATAAAGTGCAAGTGCTGCCAAAAATTACAAGGAAGAGGCACTCCGATACAACCTGTATATCACATAAAGGAAGGCCTCATTCATATTGTGGTACAACTGTTTATGTAGTAGGACTCCTACACTCATAAAGCCTATGCACTAAGTGAAAGGGCTGCCAAAAATAACAAGGAACCGGCACTCCAATACACCCTTTGTTACACAAATAGGAGGGCATCATACACACCCTTGAAAAATTATGATTGATGGCCTGCTGGTGACCCTCAAAAACATTTGGAGCAAGGGCCTGCTGATCTGACCATCTAAAACATTATGGGCGAGGGCCTCCTGCCGCTTTGGTGACTCTAGATAACCTGGGCCCGATTGCACGTACCCATGATGGGGACAATCCATTCGGATGTCTGCCCTATCAACTTTCGATGTTATTTTCAGCACGAACCACGGTAACCATAGGTAACGGGGAATCAGGGTTAGATTCCGGAGAGGGAGCCTGAGAAACAGCTATGGCTGCACTTCCAAGCAAATTACCTATTAGGTATAATTAGGTGAGGGCCTGCAGGTGAGCTGACCCTGTAAAAGATTGTAGGTGAGGGTCTGCTGGTGAGCTGACCCGCTAAAAGATTGTAGGTGAGGGCCTACAGGTGAGCTTACCCTGTAAAAGATTGTAGGTGAGGGCCTGCTGGTGAGCTGACCCTCTAAATAATTATATGCGAGGGCCTGCAGGTGAGCCGGCCCAGTAAAACATTATATGTGTGGGCCTGCAGGTGAGCTGACCCTGTAAAAGATTTAGGTGCGGGCCTGCTGGTGAGCTGACCCTGTAAAACATTATATGCGAGGGCCTGCTGGTGAGCTGACCCTTTAAAACAATTTACTTGCGGGCCTGCTGGTGAGCTGACCATGTAAAACATTGTATGTGAGGGCCTGCTGATGAGCTGACCCTCTAAGAAATTATATGCGAGGGCCTGCAGATGAGCTGACCCTGTAAAACATTGTAGGTAAGGGCCTGCTGGTGAGCTGACCCTGTAAAAAATTATATGCTAGGGTCTTCAGCTGAGCTGACCCTGTAAAACATTGTAGTTGAGGGCCTGCTGGTGAGCTAACCCTCTAAAAAATTATATGCGAGTGCCTGCAGCTGAGCTGACCCTGTAAAATATTATATGCAAGGGCATTATATGCGACGAATAAGCATGTTGATATGATGGAGGAGGAGGAGGATGAGAAAAGAAAGATTGAACCATATACCCTTGTTTGTGGTGGAAGGGGTGCATAGGAATACAGTGTATTCAGTACATTATAAACAACACATTTAAAGTGCCTTTATGTTCATCAGCTTTCCTCTGGTGGAGTCGAGAAGTCATGGTCAATTCAGGCCTTGTTCTATTTTATAAGCATTTTCAGTTGACAGTTGGATACGCTTATCTGTTATAATGACAACAGCACTAAATACCAGCTCAGACAAAATGCTGGCGGCAGGGCAGGCCAGCACCTTCAAGGCGTAGAGCGCCAGTTCATGTCACGTGTCCAGCTTGGACACCCAGTAGTTGTAAGGCACTGAGGGATCATTGAGGACGCTGACACGGTCTGCTATGTACTCCACCATCTTCCAAAATGTTTTCTTCCTTGTGACACTAGGCCGCGCATCAGGGTGAGGGTGCTGGCGGGTTGTCATGAAACTGTCCCAGGCTTTGGAGAGTGTTTCCCTGCCTCTGTTGGGACTGCTATGTGGTCCCCTTATCTCCCCTCCTCGGTTGGCCAAGGAACTACGGACTCTGCCGCCTGCGTTGTCAGATGGAAATTCTTTTAGCAATTTTTCAACAATGATCTTCTAGTATTGCACCATTTTGCTCATCCTCTCCACCAGAGGAATAAGAGGTGAGACATTCTTTTTGTAGTGGGGGGGGAGAAGGATGAACAACCAATAATCCGTGTTGTCTAAAATGCGTATAACTTGCAGGTCGCTGGAAAGGCAACCTAACATGAAGTCAGCCATGTGTGCCAACAGGCAAGACTTCACTGTCGTCATCAGGAGGATCACTCTCAATCTCCTCATCCTCTTCCTCCTCTTCTGCCCACCCACGCTGAACAGAAGGAATTGAACTTCCATGGGTACTACCCTCTGTAGCGGAGGCAACCGTCTCCTGCTCCTCCTCCTCCTTATCGTCCAATTCGCTCTGAGAAGACTAACTGAGGATGGTCTGGCTATCACCCTGTGTAATGTCTTCCCACATTTCCACCTCTTCCACATGCAAAGCGTCGTCCTTAATTGTGAGCAGCGAGCTTTTGAGTAGACACAGAAGTGGAATGGTTACGCTGATAATAGCGGCATCGCCGCTCACCATCTGTGTTGATTCCTCAAAGTTTCTTAAAACCTCACAGAGGTCAGACATCCATGCCCACTCCTCGCTTGTGAATAGCGGAAGCTGACTGGAAAGACAACGACCATGTTGCAGCTGGTATTCCACTACTGCCCTCTGCTGCTTACAAAGCCTGGCCAACATGTGGAACGTCGAGTTCCAGCGCGTGCTCGCGTCGCACAACAGCCGGTGAGTGGCAATTTCAAGCAGTGCTGCAGCATTGACAGACCGCCTGAAGCTGTCGATGACTTGCAGAAATGTGCACACACGCGGCGCACCTTCACCAGTAGCTCAGGCATATTAGGGTAGGTTTTGAGAAACCGCTGAACCACTAAGTTTAAGATGGGGTCTAGGCATGGTATGTGTCTGAGCTTGCCGAGCTCCAAAGCCCCCACCAAGTTGCGGCCATTATCAGACACAACCATGCCTGGTCCTAGGTTGAGTGGCGAGAGCCACAGCTCAGTCTGGTCTCTTATCCCCTGCAACAGCTCTGCGGCAGTGTGATGTTTGTCCCCTAAGCATATCAGCTTCCCCACTGCAGTGCTACACTGCTTCCAGCTACCAACTGATGACTGACTGGTGCTGCATGCGGATAAATCGGAGGTGGAAGTGGAGGAGGAGGCGGAGGAGGAGAAGTGGGGGTTGGAGCCACTAACGTAGGTGCTGGCGGAAACCCTGATAGACGTAGGACCCGCAATCCTTGTTGGTAGCACCTGTGCCACCCCAGGGTACGACTCGCTCCCGGCCTCCACAACATTCACCTAGTGTGCCTTCAGGGAAATGTAGCGTCCCTGGCCGAATGCACTTCTCAATGTGTCCATGGTTAAGTGGACCTTCCCAGTAACTGCGTTGGTCAGGGCACGTGTGATGTTACGGGACACATGTTGGTGTAAGGTGGGCAAGGCATATCTTGAAAAATAGTGACGGCTGGGGACTGCCTAAAGCGGGACGGTCGCTGACATCAGGCTGCGGAAGGCCTCAGTGTCCTAAATGGCAACATTTCCAGGGCCAGTAATTTGGAAAGCTGCGCATTTAGTGCTATGGCCTATGGGTGGGTGGCTGGGTATTTGCGCTTGCGTTCAAATGCCTGGGGTAAGGACATTTGTACGCTTTGCTGAGACACGGAAGTGGATGTGGTCGCTGATGGTGCTGGCGAAGGTCCAGGTGCAGGGCGGGAGGCATCCGGGTCTGCGTCTTGTACAGGGGATTGGCCAGCACATAATACCAGGGAAGAGGAGGCAGTGGTGTGACCCGCAGACACTGATTGTGGCCCCAGGCGTTCGGCAAACCTATTACGGTGCTTTGATGCCATGTGGCGGATCATGCTGGTGGTGGTGAGGTTGCTAGTGTTCACGCCCCTGCTCATTTTTGTATGGCACAGGTTGCAAATTACAATTCTTTTGTCGTTCGCACTTTCCTCAAAAAAACACCAGACTGCGGAACACCACCATCAGCATCACGGCCACTTCCCTGTCCCTTACTGCTCGCCGCCTTCATTTTAAATGTGAAATATGCTTGAAAGTATGTCACATGTACAGTAGCGTAGGATTTGGAAGTGTATGCCCATTTTTTTTTTTAAAAGGTATTTGGGATGTGGAAACGTCACACAGGAGATATCCCGCAGATAATGTCAATGCTGTCACCAGCGGCTAATAAAAAATTACAGGGAATGTCACAGGTATTTGGGATGAGGAAACGTTATACAGGAGAGGTACCACCGGTAATGTCACTGTCCAAAGCGTTTACGTAAAAAGTACACTGTATGTCACAGATAAAAATTTTAGGCGCACACTTTACACTGGAGATTTGGCACTGGTAATGTCACTTCCGCAGCGGACACTGTCTATTGAAAAAGTACACTGGATGTCACAGATATTTTTTGGATGTGCACACTTTACACTGGAGATGTGGCACGGATAATTTAACTGTCCACAGCGGACAGCGTCTACGAAAAAATTACACTGGATGTCACTGATATTTTAACTGTCCACAGCGGCCTATTAGAGGCTATTTAGTGCACGATGTGCTAAAAATATATATTGCTGCTGTCACACACAATAGTCCTTAAAAGGACTTTTGGGTCTCTGAAAAGTTTTTTGTATAAAAATCTTCCAATAACACTCCCTACACTGTCTGTCCCTTCCTATGCTCAGCTCTCCCTGACTAAGGCTTCATGCACACGACCGTTGTTCTGGTCCGCATCCGAGCTGCAGTTTTTGCGGCTCGGGTGCGGACCCATTCACTTCAATTGGGCCACAAAAGATGCGGACAGCACTCCAACATGGCTACGGCATTACAGTGCGTGCCAGTACCTAGCTAGTAGAAACGTGCGGGGAGGAGACTCGAGCCGAGTACCGCCATGTGCCGAGCATTCAGATGCTCGAGCCGAAAAGGTGTTCGGCCGAGCATGCCCGATCATCACTAGTCCTTATGCAAAAGAGTGCGACTGGTTATTTTCCAGCACTGGAGTCAAGTGTATATACTTTACAAGTAGCAATTGCAACTGCCAGGGGTTCCAAATCAGGTTTACCCCCTACACATTGGCAATTTGAACCTGTGCAAGGCTCTCGCACTCCCTTGGCCCCACAGCACTAGCGCAAAAGGCCATTTAGGACAGTCAGACAGACCAGCTGCTCTACTCCTACACATAAAGAAAGAATATAAAGTCAAAAAAGGCCTGTCTGCTCTCCTGACGGCTCTGTAAATCTTTTTTACTTGTATTCCCCACAATATTACAGTTCTGAGGCATCTTTTCTTAGCACTCCACATTGTGCCATTCCTCTGTTATTCCTCCTAGAAATGTATGAATAAACTGGCAGCTAGGTGTTAATAGTTATTTGTGTGTCCCTACACAGTCTGGCACTGTCCAATCAGCGTAGTGACACACCATCTATGAGAAGGGAATGGTCACATCCATTTATCAATTTATTTATACATTTCAAGTAGGAAGAACAAAGGAATTGCATAATGAATAAGTCCAAAGAAAGATGCTCCCGAATTGTTATTTTATGGGGTATGCAAGTGTTTACTGTAAGAGATAAGGGTACTTTCACACTTGCCGCAGAGGATTCCGGAAGTCAGTTCCGTCGCCGTAACTGCCCACCAGATCCGGCAATACGGACGCAAACTGATGGCATTTGTCAGAGGGATCAGGATCCGGATCTGTATAACAAATGCATTGAAATGCTGGATCCGTCTCTCCGGTGTCATCCGGAAAAACGGATCCGGCATTTATTTTTTTCACATTTTTTTTCGGTCTGAGCATGCGCAGACCGCAATGCTGGATTTGTTTTGCTGGAACACTTGGGGCCGGATCTGGCATTAATTCATTTCAACGGCAAGTGTTCCGGAATTTTGGACAGAGATAAAACCGCAGCATGAGGATAAAACTGATCAGTTATTTTCCGGTATCGAGCCCCTAGGACGGAACTCAGTGCCGGAAAAGAATAATGCAAGTGTGAAAGTACCCTTAGTCAGGTGTCAGGTCCTCCTTAACAGGAACATGTGTCCACCTATCCCTTGACAAAAAGTTGGGCTAATAAGAACCAATGAGGGCTGCCTGATTTATGCTTTCTAGGGGTCATCTTCTCTTCTACTATACGGTACATTCTCCTTGGTAAGATGTGCTCAGTAAGGTTTGCTTTGTGAATATTCTGTGAAATCCCTTTTAACATGCTTTATTAGCTGATCGAGGGTGGATCTCCAACATGGTTTTCTGAAGGACCATTAGCGTGCATTGAAGCTTTGCAATACCTCATATGTCCTGTAGGGGCACTGCATGCAAAAATGTGTTGGAATGATTTAGACTAGATTGTCTCAGCTGGGCCATAGCAGTATATTGAAAATATTCAGTTATGTGGTAAAGCAGCAGTGAAATATTTCCTCCAGATCTGATATTTCCAGTAATACAAAATGCATGGTTTGACATTTGTGCATATGTGCAGTTACCCACTGCAATTAATTAACAATCATGTAATGACAATGAAAACTAATCTGAGATCTGTTGCAAAGGTCTGCTGTGTGCTTCAGCTTCACAGAATTACCTTCACCATGTTTTATCATAATGCTTGTTTAAAAGCATTCTGTCAGCTAGTTTGAGCCTATAGAGCTGAGGACATGCGCTGCTAGATCGCCGCTAGCACGTCCGCAATATACATCTCCCATAGCTCTGAGTGCTTTTATTCAGTCAAAAAAACGATTTTATATATATGCAAATGAGGCTAGTAAGGAGCCCAAAAGGCTGTTACCAACGTTTCAGGAGCCCAGCGACCCCCACTGTGAAGGAGCCCAGCACCGCCCTCATCCCCTGAATATCCTCCTTGCTCCCCTGATGTCACATATCATAGGTGTCGCTACAGGAGGGGCAAGGGGGGTGTTATTCCTTGCCCCCCCGCGTCCCCCCCCCTTTAAAACGCTGCCCTCCGCCGCAGCTAGTATAGCGGCGATCTGTCAGTTTTGCCAAACTGAAAGTACTGCCCATGCTGCCCACCCACTTCACTACGGGCTCCTCGGCAGTCGTCAGCCAAGTGAATCTTTCCCCGCCCACCTCAGCTGCTATTGGCTGGGAGGGAGAGGGCAGCACTGCCATTGGCTGCCTGTTTATTTCAGCCTAGCAGGGCCTGCAGAGGCAGAAAAGAATGCGGCTTGGGGATTTAACATCAGGAAACATCGTTGCACACCCCTCCCCCTGCCACCACGCCTAGAGGAAGAAGGCACGAGGACAGAGCCCATCAGAACTGTACAGTCGTGGCCAAAAGTTTTGAGAATTACATAAATATTGGAAATTGGAAAAGTTGCTGCTTAAGTTTTTATAATAGCAATTTGCATATACTCCAGAATGTTATGAAGAGTGATCAGATGAATTGCATAGTCCTTCTTTGCCATGAAAATTAACTTAATCCCAAAAAAACCTTTCCACTGCATTTCATTGCTGTTAAAGGACCTGCTGAGATCATTTCAGTAATCGTCTTGTTAACTCAGGTGAGAATGTTGACGAGCACAAGGCTGGAGATCATTATGTCAGGCTGATTGGGTTAAAATAGCAGACTTGACATGTTAAAAGGAGGGTGATGCTTGAAATCATTGTTCTTCCATTGTTAACCATGGTGACCTGCAAAGAAACGCGTGCAGCCATCATTGCGTTGCATAAAAATGGCTTCACAGGCAAGGATATTGTGGCTAATAAGATTGCACCTCAATCAACAATTTATAGGATCATCAAGAACTTCAAGGAAAGAAGTTCAATTCTTGTTAAGAAGGCTTCAGGGCGTCCAAGAAAGTCCAGCAAGCGCCAGGATCGTCTCCTAAAGAGGATTCAGCTGCGGGATCGGAGTGCCACCAGTGCAGAGCTTGCTCAGGAATGGCAGCAGGTAGGTGTAAGCGCATCTGCACACACAATGAGGCGAAGACTTTTGGAAGATGGCTTGGTGTCAAGAAGGGCAGCAAAGAAGCCACTTCTCTCCAAAAAAAACATCAGGGACAGATTGATCTTCTGCAGAAAGTATGGTGAATGGACTGCTGAGGACTGGGGCAAAGTCATATTCTCCGATGAAGCCTCTTTCCGATTGTTTGGGGCATCTGGAAAAAGGCTTGTCCGGAGAAGAAAAGGTGAGCGCTACCATCAGTCCTGTGTCATGCCAACAGTAAAGCATCCTGAGACCATTCATGTGTGGGGTTGCTTCTCATCCAAGGGAGTGGGCTCACTCACAATTTTGCTCAAAAACACAGCCATAAATAAAGAATGGTACCAAAACATCCTCCAACAGCAACTTCTTCCAACAATCCAACAACAGTTTGGTGAAGAACAATGCATTTTCGAGCACGATGGAGCACCGTGCCATAAGGCAAAAGTGATAACTAAGTGGCTCGGGGACCAAAACGTTGACATTTTGGGTCCATGGCCTGGAAACTCCCCAGATCTTAATCCCATTGAGAACTTGTGGTCAATCCTCAAGAGGCGGGTGGACAAACAAAAACCCACTAATTCTGACAAACTCCAAGAAGTGATTATGAAAGAATGGGTTGCTATCAGTCAGGAATTGGCCCAGAAGTTGATTGAGAGCATGCCCAGTCGAATTGCAGAGGTCCTGAAAAAGAAGGGCCTTTGAAACGTATAAAGTGCGTGTAATTATATTTCACTACATCACAGAAATAACTGAAACAAAGATCTAAAAGCAGTTTAGCAGCAAACTTTGTGAAAACTAATATTTTTGTCATTCTCAAAACTTTTGGCCACGACTGTAAGTACCTTTTTTATCTGCGATGCACCCCTGACCAGCGCCCCCTGCGTTACATGCACCCCTTACCAGCGCCCCCTGCGTTGCATGCACCCCTGACCAGCGCCCCCTGCGTTACATGCACCCCTGACCAGCGCCCCCTGCGTTACATGCACCCCTGACCAGCGCCCCCTGCGTTACATGCACCCCTGACCAGCGCCCCCTGCGTTACATGCACCCCTGACCAGCGCCCCCTGCGTTACATGCACCACCTGACCAGCACATCTTGCGTTATATGCACCCCTGACCAGCAGACCTTGCGTTACAAGCACCCCTGACCAGCGCCCCCTTACAGTTACAGTGCAAGTTATACTACAAGTGAGTCGAGCTAATAATAAGATATCATTGGTCTTAAAGGGGTTGTACATTTTTTTTAAAGTTTCCCATAAATACTTGGTGAAAAAAGTAAGCTCATCTGCACTCTCAGGCACTATGCACTGGACTTCCTGTCTCCATCTGACAGCTTCCACACCAATGGGGTCACGTGCTGCTGCAGCCAATGACTGGCTTCAGCAGTGACGTGTCTCAAAGCAGCAGTCACATGCGGTCCGCAACACACGGGCACCAACCGTGGGCCATCCGCATGTGTATTGCGGACCCATTCACTTGAATGGGGTCCTCAGCCCCTAAAATGCCAGGGCAGTATAAATACCCCACATGTGACCCCATTTTGGAAAGAAGATACCCCAAGGTATTTTGTGAAGGGCATGGCGAGTTCATGTAAAATTAAATTTTTTGTCACAAGTTAGCGGAAAGGGAGACTTTGTGAGAAAAAACTAAAAAAAATCTATTTCCGCTAACTTGTGCCCAAAAAATAATAATCTATGAACTCGCCATGCCCCTCATTGAATACCTTGGGGTGTCTTCTTTCCAAAATGGGGTCACGTGTGGGGTATTTATACTGCCCTGGCATTTTAGGGGCCCTAAAGCGTGAGAAGAAGTCTGGGATCCAAATGTCTAAAAATGCCCTCATAAAAGGAATTTAGGCCCCTTTGCACATCAAGGCTGCAAAAACATCACACACATCTGGTATCGCCGTACTCAGGAGAAGTTGGGCAATGTGTTTTGGGGTGTCATTTTACATATACCCATGCTGGGTGAGATAAATATCTTGGTCAAAGGCCAACTTTGTAGAAAAAAATGGGAAAAGTTGTCTTTTGCCGAGATATTTCTCTCACCCAGCATGGGTATATGTAAAATGACACCCCAAAACATATTGCCCAACTTCTCCTGAGTACGGCGATACCACATGTGTGACACTTTTTTGCAGCCTAGGTGGGCAAAGGGGCCCACATTCCAAAGAGCACCTTTAGGATTTCACAGGGCATTTTTTACACATTTTGATTTCAAACTACTTCCCACACATTAGGGCCCCTAAAATGCCAGGGCAGTATAACTACCCCACAAGTGACCCCATTTTGGAAAGAAGACACCCCAAGGTATTTCGTGATGGGCATAGTGAGTTCATGGAAGTTTTTATTTTTTGTCACAAGTTAGTGGAATATGAGACTTTGAAAGGGAAAAAAAGATAATCATAATTTTCCGCTAACTTGTGACAAAAAATAAAAACTTCCATGAAATCACTATGCCCATCAGCGAATACCTTAGGGTGTCTACTTTCCGAAATGGGGTCATTTGTGGGGTGTTTGTACTGTCTGGCCATTGTAGAACCTCAGGAAACATGACAGGTGCTCAGAAAGTCAGAGCTGCTTCAAAATTCACATTTTTGTACCATAGTTTGTAAACGCTATAACTTTTACCCAAACCATTTTTTTTTATCAAAGACATGTAGAACAATAAATTTAGAGAAATTTATATATGGATGTCGTTTTTTTAAAAAAAATTTACAACTCAAAGTGAAAAATGTCATTTTTTTGAAAAAATTTCGTTAAATTTCAATTAATAACAAAAATGTAAAAATGTCAGCAGCAATTAAATACCACCAAATGAAAGCTCTATTAGTGAGAAGTAAAGGAGGTAAAATTCATTTGGGTGGTAAGTTGCATGACCGAGCAATAAACCGTGAAAGTAGTGTAGTGCAGAATTGTAAAAAGTGGCCTGGTCATTAAGGCTGTTTAAGCTAGGGGGGCTGAGGTGGTTAACACTATGCTTTCTGTTGTTTCTGCAGTGTCACTGACCTTAAATTACATTACAAAATGAATCTTAAAGGAATATTATCTTTTTTTCTGCTTCTGTGAACACAAAATATAACAGTTATATGACATCCAAAACATGATGTCACAGTAAATAACTCTGCTTTTGTCTTTAACACATAAACATAGGAACTGTATTAAGGTTATTAGCAGGTTTAGCTGTATACACATATAAGCTATACTAGCAACCTAAGACAGGTCCTAGCTGGCCAGCTACACATTTTACTTAAAGAGAATGTATAACCTACATATTTCTTTAACTAATTAAAACCAGATAGTGAAATGTATTGCTCTTTTTAAACCTGTTAGCCTGTACATGATTATGGGGGGCAGCTATCTTGCCTGAGCTATTGTTAACAGCATTTAGAGACTGGAGGGGATTCATTGGCTTTTATGGGAAAGTCAGGAGGGGGCAGATAAGCTGTGGAACATGTGTTATCTAGATAGAGGTGATACTCATCATTGTAATTCTGCCTGTGTTGATAATGAGATGACTGCTAAGAAGTGATCACCACAGAACAAGAAGTGTCTTCCTTTTATTAGGCTTAGTGGCCAGTGTGAAAACTGCAGTAATTTAGGATTTTTGAAAAAAATATAGTGACACGGAAAATGTTTTTAAAAACACCAAAAAATTTAAAGTTTAAAGGGGTTTTCCAGGAGCACAGAATTGATTACCTATCCTCAGGACAGGTCATCGATCTGATTGGTGAAGGTCCAACTCCCGACACCCCGCTGATCAGCTGTTTGAAGAGGCTATAGTGCTCCAGCCCCCTCACAACACACCAAGCACAGCGCTGTACATTGTATAGTGGCTGTGTTTAGCATTGCAGCCCACGCTCATTCATTTGAATGGGAATGAGTTGCACAGAGACATGTGACTGATAAATGTGATGTCTGTGCTGATTTTTAAAAGCATGTTTTCAAAAAAGTTAAGTTTTTTTTTTTTTGTTCCATAAGATTTTTAAATTAGGCCAGACGACCTCTTTAATTGTAAGACCATACATTAGTAAAGTCCGAGCAGCCAGTGTGACCATATCCACTGTCAAATGGGGAAAATGTACAGTATACTGTGTGGATATATACCTCTAATAGCATACGAAAAGGAGGAACTCCAGCTCCTATAAAACTGTGCTTTATTTTGCCAAGAATATAACAGCCAAATACAGAAGACAAGAACCATCTACGCGTTTTGGGTCACCACATCAGACCCTTACTCATAACATATGCTGACTATGAAGCCATATACATATAAAGTCAGGGGCAGCCAATAATCATGTACCGTTAGGAATTCCAAAATACATAGACCAGATCATATGCAGTATGACAAAAGGAGAATAAACATATATCATAGATAACATATACATGAATAAAACCGTTGCCTTAGACAAGGAACAAACGTGAACATACAATCAATAGTACAAAATTAAATCATGTCGTTTATTAAGGCAGTGTGGGCACATGTATTATGCTGGAACATCCAGAGTCCCGCCATGATCCCCTCCTCTTACTGGAGCTGTAACTCTTCCAAAGCCTTGTACAAAGAAACCTGGTGTCACCACCATGAACAATGGCAAAGTGTAGTGAAACTGTAGAGACATTTTTAGTTTTATAATGTGGTATGTCTGAGATGTGTTTCCTCACCTTGGTTTTTATTGCATTGTAATTCACATATAGTTATATAGAATAGAAAACACAGATCACGTCCGTGTGCATTCCGTTTTTTGAGAAACGGAACAGCTGGCCCCTGATAGAACAGCACTATTCTTGTCCGTTATGCGGACATTAATAGGACATGTTCTATCGTTCAATGAAACGGAAAAACAGGAAATATAGAAACAGAAGGCATTCATTTAAATGAATGGTTCCCTATACAGTTTGCCCCCCCCCCCCCCCCCCAGTATTAACCACCTCAGCCCCCATAGCTTAAACACCCTGAAAGACCAGGCCACTTTTTACACTTCTGACCTACCCTACTTTCACCGTTTATTGCTCGGTCATGCAACTTACCACCCAAATGAATTTTACCTCCTTTTCTTCTCACTAATAGAGCTTTCATTTGGTGGTATTTCATTGCTGCTGACATTTTTACTTTTTTTGTTATTAATCGAAATTTAACGATTCTTTTGCAAAAAAATGAAATTTTTCACTTTCAGTTGTAAAATTTTGCAAAAAAAACGACATCCACATATAAATTTTGCTCTAAATTTATTGTTCTACATGTCTTTGATAAAAAAAAAATGTTTGGGTAAAAAAAAAAAATGGTTTGGGTAAAAGTTATAGCGTTTACAAACTATGGTACAAAAATGTGAATTTCCGCTTTTTGAAGCAGCTCTGACTTTCTGAGCACCTGTCATGTTTCCTGAGGTTCAACAATGGCCAGACAGTACAAACACCCCACAAATGACCCCATTTCGGAAAGTAGACACCCTAAGGTATTCGCTGATGGACATAGTGAGTTCATAGAACTTTTTATTTTTTGTCACAAGTTAGCGGAATATGATGATTTTTTTTTTTTCTTACAAAGTCTTATATTCCACTAACTTGTGACAAAAAATAAAAACTTCCATGAACTCACTATGCCCATCAGCGAATACCTTGGGGTGTCTTCTTTCCAAAATGGGGTCACTTGTGGGGTAGTTATACTGCCCTGGCATTCTAGGGGCCCAAATGTGTGGTAAGGAGTTTGAAATCAAATTCTGTAAAAAATGGCCGGTGAAATCCGAAAGGTGCTCTTTGGAATGTGGGCCCCTTTGCCCACCTAGGCTGCAAAAAAGTGTCACACATCTGGTATCTCCGTATTCAGGAGAAGTTGGGGAATGTGTTTTGGAGTGTCATTTTACATATACCCATGCTGGGTGAGATAAATATCTTGGTCAAATGCCAACTTTGTATAAAAAAATGGGAAAAGTTGTCTTGCCAAGATATTTCTCTCACCCAGCATGAGTATATGTAAAATGACACCCCAAAACACATTCCCCAACTTCTCCTGAGTACGGAGATACCACATGTGTGACACTTTTTTGCAGCCTAGGTGGGCAAAGGGGCCCATATTCCAAAGAGCACCTTTCGGATTTCACCTGTCATTTTTTACACATTTTGATTTCAAACTTCTTACCACACATTTGGGCCCCTAGAATGCCAGGGCAGTATAACTACCCCACAAGTGACCCCATTTTGGAAAGAAGACACCCAAGGTATTTCGTGATGGGCATAGTGAGTTCATGGAAGTTTTTATTTTTTGTCACAAGTTAGTGGAATATGAGACTTTGTAAGAAAAAAAAAAAAAAACATTTTCCGCTAACTTGTGACAAAAAATATAAAATTCTAGGAACTCGCCATTCCCCTCACGGAATACCTTGGGGTGTCTTCTTTCCAAAATGGGGTCACTTGTGGGGTAGTTATACTGCCCTAGCATTTTCCAGGGGCCCTAATGTGTGGTAAGTAGGTAAATGACCTGTGAAATCCTAAAGGTGCTCTTTGGAATGTGGGCCCCTTTGCCCACCTAGGCTGCAAAAAAGTGTCACACATGTGGTATCGCCGTATTCAGGAGAAGTTGGGCAATGTGTTTTGGGGTGTCTTTTTACATATACTCATGCTGGGTGAGAGAAATATCTCGGCAAAAGACAACTTTTCCCATTTTTTTATACAAAGTTGGCATTTGACCAAGATATTTATCTCACCCAGCATGGGTATATGTAAAATGACACCCCAAAACACATTGCCCAACTTCTCCTGAGTACGGCGATACCAGATGTGTGACACTTTTTTGCAGCCTAGATGCGCAAAGGGGCCCACATTCCTTTTAGGAGGGCATTTTTAGACATTTGGATCCCAGACTTCTTCTCACGCTTTAGGGCCCCTAGAATGCCAGGGCAGTATAAATACCCCACATGTGACCCCATTTTGGAAAGAAGACACCCCAAGGTATTCAATGAGGGGCATGGCGAGTTCATAGAAATTTTTTTTTTTTGGCACAAGTTAGCAGAAATTGATATATTTTTTTTTTTCTCACAAAGTCTCCCTTTCCGCTAACTTGGGCCAAAAATTTCAATCTTTCATGGACTAAATATGCCCCTCACGGAATACCTTGGGGTGTCTTCTTTCCGAAATGGGGTCACATGTGGGGTATTTATACTGCCCTGGCATTCTCGGGGCCCTAAAGCGTGAGAAGAAGTCTGGAATATAAATGTCTAAAAAATTTTACGCATTTGGATTCCGTGAGGGGTATGGTGAGTTCATGTGAGATTTTATTTTTTGACACAAGTTAGTGGAATATGAGACTTTGTAAGAAAAAAAATAAAAATTCCGCTAACTTGGGCCAAAAAAATGTCTGAATGGAGCCTTACAGGGGGGTGATCAATGACAGGGGGGTGATCAATGACAGGGGGGTGATCAGAGAGTCTATATGGGGTGATCACCCCCCCTGTCATTGATCACCCCCCTATAAGGCTCCATTCAGACGTCCGTATGCGTTTTGCGGATCCGATCCATCTATCAGTGGATCCGTAAAAATCATGCGGACGTCTAAATGGAGCTTTACAGGGGGGTGATCAATGACAGGGGGGTAATCAATGACAGGGGGGTGATCAGGGAGTCTATATGGGGTGATCACCACAGTCATTGATCACGCCTCTGTAAGGCTCCATTCAGACGTCCGTATGCGTTTTGCGGATCCGATCCATCTATCAGTGGATCCGTAAAAATCATTCGGACGTCTGAATGGAGCTTTACAGGGGTGTGATCAATGACAGGGGGGTAATCAATGACAGGGGGGTGATCAGGGAATCTATATGGGGTGATCACCACAGTCATTGATCACGCCCCTGTAAGGCTCCATTCAGACGTCCGTATGCGTTTTGCAGATCCGATCCATCTATCAGTGGATCCGTAAAAATCATGCGGACGTCTGAATGGAGCTTTACAGGGGTGTGATCAATGACAGGGGGGTAATCAATGACAGGGGGGTGATCAGGGAGTCTATATGGGGTGATCACCACAGTCATTGATCACGCCCATGTAAGGCTCCATTCAGACGTCCGTATGCGTTTTGCGGATCCGATCCATCTATCAGTGGATCCGTAAAAATCATGCGGACGTCTGAATGGAGCTTTACAGGGGTGTGATCAATGACAGGGGGGTAATCAATGACAGGGGGGTGATCAGGGAGTCTATATGGGGTGATCACCACAGTCATTGATCACGCCCCTGTAAGGCTCCATTCAGACGTCCTTATGCGTTTTGCGGATCCGATCTATCTATCAGTGGATCTGTAAAAATCATGCGGACGTCTAAATGGAGCCTTACAGGGGGGTGATCAATGACAGGGGGTAATCAATGACAGGGGGGTGATCAGGGAGTCTATATGGGGTGATCACCACAGTCATTGTTCACGCCCCTGTAAGGCTCCATTCAGACGTCCGTATGCGTTTTGCGGATCCAATCCATCTATCAGTGGATCCGTAAAAATCATGCGGACGTCTGAATAGAGCTTTACAGGGGTGTGATCAATGACAGGGGGGTAATCAATGACAGGGGGGTGATCAGGGAGTCTATATGGGGTGATCACCACAGTCATTGATCACGCCCCTGTAAGGCTCCATTCAGACATCCGTATGCATTTTGCGGATCCGATCCATCTATCAGTGGATCCGTAAAAATCATGCGGACGTCTGAATGGAGCTTTACAGGGGTGTGATCAATGACAGGGGGGTAATCAATGACAGGGGGGTGATCAGGGAGTCTATATGGGGTGATCACCACAGTCATTGATCACGCCTCTGTAAGGCTCCATTCAGACGTCCGTATGCGTTTTGCGGATCCGATCCATCTATCAGTGGATCCGTAAAAATCATGCGGACATCTAAATGGAGCTTTACAGGGGTGTGATCAATGACAGGGGGGTAATCAATGACAGGGGGGTGATCAGGGAGTCTATATGGGGTGATCACCACAGTCATTGATCACGCCCCTGTAAGGCTCCATTCAGACGTCCGTATGCGTTTTGCGGATCTGATCCATCTATCAGTGGATCCGTAAAAATCATGCGGACGTCTGAATTGAGCTTTACAGGAGGGTGATCAATGACAGGGGGGTAATCAATGACAGGGGGGTGATCAGGGAGTCTATATGGGGTGATCAGGGGTGATCAGGGGCTAATAAGGGGTTAATAAGTGACGGGGGGGTGTAGTGTATTGGTGCTTGGTGCTACATATTGCTGAGCTACCTTTGTCCTCTGGTGGTCGATCCAAACAAAAGGGACCACCAGAGGACCAGGTAGCAGGTATATTAGACGCTGTTATCAAAACAGCGTCTAATATACCTGTTAGGGGTTAAAAAAATCACATCTCCAGCCTGCCAGCGAACGATCGCCGCTGGCAGGCTGGAGATCCACTCGCTTACCTTCCGATCCTGTGAACGCGCGCGCCTGTGTACGCGCGTTCACAGGAAATCTCGTGTCTCGCGAGAGGACGCGCCGGCCCGTCCAGGCGGAATCAATTAACCACCTCCAGGACGCGTCGCTGCGTACGGCGGTCCGGAGGTGGTTAAAATCATTGGTGGTGCAGTGCCCCCCCCCTTAACCCCCCAGTATTAAAATCATTGGCAGTGGCCACAGGGTCCCCACCTCCTCATTGGTGGCAGTGGTAGCTTCTGATCAGAGCCCCAGCAGTGTAATCCTGGGGCTCCGATCGGTTACTATGGCAGCCAGGATGCTACTGAAGCCCTGGCTGCCATAGTCAGCTCCCTGCTGCTGTGTGTACTATGCACAGGGCAGCAGGGAGAGTGTGAGGTCCTATTCACCCTAATAGAGCTCTATTAGGGTGAATAGGACAAGGGATGAAAAGATCCCAGGTTCTATCCCCTAAGGGGGGCTAATAGTTATTAAATAAAAAGTAAAAAAAAAAAAGTAAAAAAACCCACCAAATTCACCCCCTTTCCCAATTTTACATATAACATTTAAAAACAATAAATAAATAAACATATCACATATCGCCACGTCCGAAAAATACAAACTCTTAAAATATTTTAAAAATCCCCTATGCGGTGAACGCTGGAACAGAAAAAAATAAAATAAAAACTGCGCGATATGCTATTTTTTTTCATGTGGAATGCACGCGGCTATTTTGGTGTTTTAGTTTTTTTTGCGTGGCATCGAATGGTATCGAGTATTGCAATACTTTTTTATGGTATCAAAATCTAATCAAAATTTTGGTATCACAACAACCCTACCCCCACTAGTGTGTCCATTGTAATCCCCAAAAGTACCAATAATAGGAATAGAGTGAACTTAGTGTTTACAGTGCCCCAAAGTGCCCCCAATAGTAATAATGCCCTCATTGTGCCCCAGAAGTAATAATACCACAGTGCCCCTTCTTGTAATCATGTTCCCCATAGTCTCCCAGTAGAAATAAAACCCATCATAATACCCGCAGTAGTAATAATAATAGAAAAAATGCCCCTAAACATGTGCCAGTACAAAAAACACCCCCTTATAACATGTGCCAGAACAAATAAAGTGTCTTTATAAGGTGTGCCAGTACAAAACATACCCCTTTATAATATGTGCCAATGCAAAAATACTTCCTTATAATGTGTGCCAGTACAAAAAAATAGCACCTTACAATGTGTGCCAGTACAAAACATACCCCTTTATAATGTGTGCCAGTACAAAAATGTCTCCTAATAATGTGTGCCAGTACAAAAATACTGCCTTAGGCCTCATGCACACGACCGTTGTGTGCATCCGCGGCCGTTGTTCTGTTTTCCGTTTTTTTTCGCGGACCCATTGACTTTCAATGGGTCCGTGGAAAAATCGGAAAATGCACCGTTTGGCTTCCGCGTCCGTGATCCGTTTTTCCAGTCCGTGAAAAAAATATGACCTGTCCTATTTTTTTCCCGGACAACGGTTCACGGACCCATTCAAGTCAATGGGTCCGTGAAAAATCACGGATGCACACAAGATAGTCATCCGCGTCCGTGATCCGTGTCCGTGATCCGTGTCCGTTTTTCCTATCATTTTCAATGCAAACTTGACTTAGTTTTTTTTTTCACTTTTCATGTCCGTGGATCCTCCAAAAATCAAGGAAGACCTACGGAAGAAAAAATGGTCACGGATCACGGAACAACGGAAATCCGTTTTGCGGACCGCAAAAAAAACGGTCGTGTGCATGAGGCCTTATAATGTGCACCAGTACAAAAAAATCCTGCCTAAAATGTGTGCCAGTTCAAATAATACCCCCTTATCATGTGCACCAGAACAAAAAATGTCCCTTATAACATGTGCCAGTACAAAAATACCCCTTTATAGTGTGTTCCAGTAGAAAAAAATGTCTCTTTTAATGTGTGCAAAACAAAAAATGCCCCCTTCTGTGTGCCAGTACCTAAATGCTAGCTTATGTGCCATTACAAAAAATACTCCCTTTTAGTGCCCCTAGTAGAACCAATGACCCCATAGTGCCCCCCTTATCCCCTTATAACATGTGCCAATACATAAAATACACCCTATGTGAGGGAACGACAGGGCAAGGAAACATCTCTTCATTCCCCCGCCACAGCTTTCAACTGTATACGGCGATTCAGTTGAATGTGGAGAGATGAGCGCTTCTACAATAGAAGCGGTCATTGCCCACGGTCCTGCCGCCACCCCCACTTGTCCCTAGGTGGTGCTGCCTGAGGCAATCGCCTCACTTCACCTAATTGGCAGTGTGCCCCTGCCCCTTATTCATAGCAACATTATTGCTTTATTTATAGTCCAAATAGGATATTGTTGTTTGGTGAGACTAGCGACAATAAGTTCAATTATTTTTTTGGCAATCTATCTCATCCGAGCAATTACGCCTTGCCCGAACCATTTCACCCATTGGAAAGTTGCGTATGACATGGTGTGGATGACATGTAGTGCCCAGGACTGTGGTATTGCATGCAGTTTCTTTACGATAAATGACAGTTTTTACACGTGAAGTTATTGGCTCACCCTGCAGTCATAGATCATGTAACGGGGTCATTACACAGTCATAACTGACGCCATAAGTCATTGCAGTTCAGGTACGCTCCAAAGCCTGGTATGGCCATCACCCCATCAGACCGTATGAAGATGAAGTCATCGATGTAATGGCCATACCAGACCAGATAAGAAGAAAATTAGTTATTGGGTGAAAACAAAAAGCACCTCTCCCACCACATCATAAAAATATTGGCTGTGGAGGGGTAGAATTTTGGACCCAGGGAAACAACCGATGCCTGGAGGAAAAAAGGTGTGGTTGAACATATAAAAAAAAGAACAGCCCCACAAATAAAAGCTTGAAGTTCAGCCTTGTATGTGCTGTATGCGACTAGGAACAGACAACATCAATGGCTAGATGATGAGGAAGCAAAGTATAAATGGAACAATGTCCGCGGTGATCCAGCATGATTCGCTAGTCCACCTGACGCTGTCCATGGCAATCAACACTGATCTGGTATCTTGTAAGAAACCAGGGATAGTGTGAATGAGGGGTTGAAGAAGGCTATCAAATGCTCCATGAGTTAGCTAATACTTGCCACAATCACCCTCATTTGGGGAGGAAAGACAACCCTTTTGACTGAAAGACCTTACTTTGGCAAAGTCTCAGCAGCCAGTGTGACCATACCCACTGTCAAAAAGGGAAAGGATACAGTATATGGTATGGATATATACCTCTGATCCCAAAAAGTTCTACCTAGTAGATGTATTTACTGTTCCTTTAAATCTTAAGAAAGCTGCCTGATGTAAGTTTAACTGTTTCAGATGGAATATCTGCCGCATAGAAGGAAAATAAAAATGAATAACCCGAAATATAATTAATGACCTACGTCTAGCGTTGAATGAACAATCTATCAGGTTATCAATCTGTTTCAATGTCTGGGATCCACAAAATTGCATTTTCTGTGATAGTTTCTCTCAAAATCAATCGATGCAGACAAAGGTTCAGCATGTTATAGTTCACCTCAAAAGCCAATTTATTAACAACATTCAGTGATGCTGAAATTACCGCAGTGTTTTTAAGTTCGGGGCGTTTAACGTAATTGAACACCGGCATTCTCTATTAACAAAACAGAGCATAATTTTCAGGATCATTAGTCACACAGGCGTAGATTATTCTATTAATTCGACCATTCGCATAATTATACTACAAATTATGACACTGCAACTGGTTTAAAGTTAATCGCCTGTCATAATTTATTTTCTTCTTTTTTTTCTTTTTTTTTTTTAATAAAGGGGTTATCACTAGAGTTGAGCGAACACCTGGATGTTCGGGTTCGACGAGTTCGGCCGAACTTTCGAAAAATGTTCGGGTTCGGGATCCGAACTCGACCCGAACTTCATCCCGAACCCGAACCCCATAGAAGTCAATGGGGACCCGAACTTTTGGGCACTAAAAAGGCTGTAAAACACACCCGGAAAGGGCTAGAGGGCTGCAAAAGGCAGCAAAATGTAGTTAAATCCCCTGCAAACAAATGTAGATAGGGAAATGATGAGTTAACATAAAATAAATAAAAATTAAACAATATTAATTGGAGTGAGGTCCCATAGCACAGAATCAGGCTTCAAGTCACCCACCAATGGAGAAGCTCACTTACTATTATTTTGACCACAGCACCCAGACAAAGGAGAGAGGTCCCACAGCAGAGAACCAGGCATCATATCACCCACCACAGGAGTAGGCCACCATTTAGTTACTTTGACCCCTACACCCAGACGGAGGAGAGAGGTTACACAGCAGAGAATCAGGCATTTAGATCACCCACCACAGGAGTAGGCCACCATTGAATCAGACCCCGGCAACCATGTCAGATGGCACAAGCATAAGCTTTCTATCAATCAGCACAGGAGAAGGCGACTTTGACAGACTTTGACCCCTACACCCGGACGGAGGAGAGAGGTTTCAAAGCAGAGAATCAGGCATTTAGATCACCCACCACAGGAGTAGGCCCCAATTTAATGGGACCCCGGCAACCATGTCAGATGGCACAACCATCAGCTTCATATCAATCAGCACAGGAGAAGGCGACTTTGAAAGACTTTGACCCCTACACCCAGACGGAGGAGAGAGGTTTCACAGCAGAGAATCAGGCATTTAGATCACCCACCACAGGAGTAGGCCCCCATTGAATCAGACCCTGGCAACCATGTCAGATGGCACAACCATCAGCTTTATATCAATCAGCACAGGAGAAGGCGACTTTGAAAGACTTTGACCCCTACACCCAGATGGAGGAGAGAGGTTTCACAGCAGAGAATCAGGCATCATATCAACCACCACAGGAGAAGCCACCATTTAGTTACTTTGACCCCTGCACCCAGGAAGAGGAGAGAGGCACCACAGCACATATTCTGGCATCATATCAGCCACCACAGGAGAAGCCACCATTGAGTTACTTTGACCCCCGCACCCAGGAAGAGGAGAGAGGCACCACAGCACATATTCTGGCATCATATCAGCCACCACAGGAGAAGCCACCATTGAGTTACTTTGACCCCCGCACCCAGGAAGAGGAGAGAGGCACCACAGCACATATTCTGGCATCATATCAGCCACCACAGGAGAAGCCACCATTGAGTTACTTTGACCCCTGCACCCAGGAAGAGGAGAGAGGCCCCACAGCACATATTCTGGCATCATATCAGCCACCACAGGAGAAGCCACCATTGAGTTACTTTGACCCCCGCACCCAGGAAGAGGAGAGAGGCACCACAGCACATATTCTGGCATCATATCAGCCACCACAGGAGAAGCCACCATTTAGTTACTTTGACCCCTTCACCCAAACAGAGGAGAGAGGTTCCACATCAGAGAATCAGGCATCATATCAACCACCACAGGAGTAGGCCACAATTTAATGGGACCCCGGCAACCATGTCAGATGGCACAACCATCAGCTTCATATCAATCAGCACAGGAGAAGGCGACTTTGAAAGACTTTGACCCCTACACCCAGACGGAGGAGAGAGGTTTCACAGCAGAGAATCAGGCATTTAGATCACCCACCACAGGAGTAGGCCCCCATTGAATCAGACCCTGGCAACCATGTCAGATGGCACAACCATCAGCTTTATATCAATCAGCACAGGAGAAGCCACCATTGAGTTACTTTGACCCCTGCACCCAGGAAAAGGAGAGAGGCCCCACAGCACATATTCTGGCATCATATCAGCCACCACAGGAGAAGCCACCATTGAGTTACTTTGACCCCCGCACCCAGGAAGAGGAGAGAGGCACCACAGCACATATTCTGGCATCATATCAGCCACCACAGGAGAAGCCACCATTGAGTTACTTTGACCCCTGCACCCAGGAAGAGGAGAGAGGCCCCACAGCACATATTCTGGCATCATACTAACCACCACAGGAGAAGCCACCATTGAGTTACTTTGACCCCTGCACCCAGGAAGAGGAGAGAGGCCCCACAGCACATATTCTGGCATCATATCAGCCACCACAGGAGAAGCCACCATTGAGTTACTTTGACCCCCGCACCCAGGAAGAGGAGAGAGGCACCACAGCACATATTCAGGCATCATATCACACACCACAGGAGAAGGCCTCTTTCAGTGATTTAGGCCTTTGGACCCAGACAGAGGAGAGAGGCACCACAGCACATATTCTGGCATCATATCAGCCACCACAGGAGAAGCCACCATTGAGTTACTTTGACCCCTGCACCCAGGAAGAGGAGAGAGGCCCCACAGCACATATTCTGGCATCATATCAGCCACCACAGGAGAAGCCACCATTTAGTTACTTTGACCCCTGCACCCAGGAAGAGGAGAGAGGCACCACAGCACATATTCTGGCATCATATCAGCCACCACAGGAGAAGCCACCATTTAGTTACTTTGACCCCTTCACCCAAACAGAGGAGAGAGGTTCCACATCAGAGAATCAGGCATCATATCAACCACCACAGGAGTAGGCCACAATTTAGTTTATTTGACCCCTGCACCCAGGAAGAGGAGAGAGGCCCCACAGCACATATTCTGGCATCATATCACACACCACAGGAGAAGGCCTCTTTCAGTGATTTAGGCCTTTGGACCCAGACAGAGGAGAGAGGTCAGAGATTAGCTTCATATCCCCCAGCACAGCAGAAGACCGCTTTATTTGACTTAGGCCTCAGCACCCAGACAGAAGACAGAGGTAGCATGGCAGAGGTTATGGCTTCATGTCACCCGTTAGTTTAACCGGCCACTTTCATCTGGTTAGGCCCCGGCGCCCAGACAGAGAAGAGTTTCATTCAACTGTGGGTTTTATAAAATTTGTATCAAATAAAGAAGTGGCCCGTAGCACAACAAGACATGTTTTAGGCAGTTAATAAGGACTACTCTGCACAAGGGAGGGACAGGTCCTGTGGGATCCATGCCTGGTTCATCTTTATGAAGGTCAGCTTGTCCACGTTGGCTGTGGACAGGCGGCTGCGCTTGTCAGTAATGACGCCCCCTGCCGTGCTGAATACGCGTTCAGATAAAACGCTGGCCGCCGGGCAGGAAAGCACCTCCAAGGCATAACATGCTAACTCTGGCCACGTGGACAATTTCGAAACCCAGTAGTTGAATGGGGCCGAACCATCCGTCAGGATGTGGAGGGGTGTGCAGACATACTGTTCAACCATGTTAGTGAAATGCTGCCTCCTGCTAACACGTTCCGTATCAGGTGTCGGTGCAGATAGCTGTGGCGTGGAGACAAAACTTTTCCACATTTCTGCCATGCTAACCCTGCCCTCAGATGAGCTGGCCGTGACACAGCTGCGTTGGCGACCTCTTGCCACTCCTCTGCCTTCACCTTCCACCTGTTCCCCTGTGACATGTGGGAATGCTCTCAAGAGCGCCTCTATCAGCGTGCGCTTGTACTCGCGCATCTTACGGTCGCGCTCCAGTTCAGGAATTAAAGTGGGCACATTGTCTTTATACCGGGGATCCAGCAGGGTGGCCACCCAGTAGTCTGCACACGTTAAAACGTGGGCAACTCTGCTGTCGTTGCGCAGGCATTGGAGCATATATTCGCTCATGTGGGCCAGGCTACCCATGGGTAAGGACAAGCTGTCCTCTGTGGGAGGCGTATCGTCATCGTCCACCGTATCCCCCCAGCCACGCACCAGTGATGGGCCTGGGCTGCCACCCCGCTGTGAACTTGCGTCATCCTCGTCCCCCTCCACCTCCTCCTCCTCATCCTCCTCGTCCTCCAGTACAGTGCCTTGGCTGGCGACTTGTGAACCTGTCCTCTGCTGCTTAAACAAACCTCCCTCTGAGCCACTTCGAACAGACTGGCCCGAAAGTGTTAGAAACGAGCCCTCCTCCTCCTCCTCCTCCTCCACCTGGGCCACCTCCTCTAACATCATTGCCCTAAGTGTTTTCTCAAGGAGACATAGAAGTGGTATTGTAACGCTGATAACAGTGTCATCGCCACTGGCCATGTTGGTGGAGTACTCGAAACAGCGCAGCAGGGCACACAGGTCTCGCATGGAGGCCCAATCATTGGTGGTGAAGTGGTGCTGTTCGGCAGTACGACTGACGCGAGCGTGCTGCAGCTGAAACTCCACTATGGCCTGCTGCTGCTCGCACAGTCTCTCCAGCATGTGCAAGGTGGAGTTCCACCGGGTGGGCACGTCGCATATGAGGCGGTGAGCGGGAAGGCCGAAGTTCCGCTGTAGCGCAGACAGGCGAGCAGCGGCAGGATGTGAACGGCGGAAGCGCGCACAGACGGCCCGCACTTTATGCAGCAGCTCTGACATGTTGGGGTAGTGGTGAATGAACCTCTGCACCACCAAGTTCAGCACATGCGCCAGGCAAGGGATGTGCGTCAAACCGGCTAGTCCCAGAGCTGCCACGAGATTTCGCCCATTATCGCATACCACCAGGCCTGGCTTGAGGCCCACCGGCAGAAACCACTCGTCGGTCTGTTGTTCAATACCCCGCCACAACTCCTTTGCGCTGTGGGGCCTGTCCCCCAAACATATGAGTTTCAGAATGGCCTGCTGATGTTTACCCCGGGCTGTGCTGAAGTTGGTGGTGAAGGTGTGTGGCTGACCGGATGAGCTGGTGGAAGCAGTGGAGGAGGAAGCCGAGTAGGAGGAGGAGGCTACAGGAGGCAGAGAATGATGCCCTGCGATCCTAGGGGGCGGAAGGACGTGCGCCAAGGAACTGTCCGCCGGGGGCCCAGCCGCCACTACATTCATCCAGTGTGCAGTTAGTGAGATATAGCGTCCCTGGCCGTGCTTACTGGTCCACGTATCTGTGGTTAGGTGGACCTTGCCACAAATGGCGTTGCGCAGTGCACACTTGATTTTATCGGACACTTGCATGTGCAGGGAAGGCACGGCTGTCTTGGAGAAGTAGTGGCGGCTGGGAACCACATACTGCGGGACAGCCATGGCCATCAGCTGTTTGAAGCTGTCTGTGTCCACCAGCCGGAATGACAGCATTTCAAAGGCCAGCCGTTTAGAAATGCTGGCGTTCAGGCCAAGGGCTCGAGGGTGACTCGGGGGGAATTTGCGCTTCCTCTCTAAGGTTTGAGATATTGAGAGCTGAACGCTGCTGTGTGATATAGTAGAGACGCTAGTTGACGGTGGCGGTGGTGGTGGTGTCGGTGGCACATCCTCTGTTTGCTGCTCGGCAGGTGGCAACATTCCTCTCGAGGCGGAAGCCGAGGCAGCAGCGGTAGAGGGAGCAGGGGGAGCCTCAGCGAGTGCCTGGTTTTTAAGGTGTGTACCCCACTGCAGTTCATGCTTTGCATGTAGATGCCTGGTCATGCAGGTTGTGCTGAGGTTCAGAACGTTAATGCCTCGCCTCAGGCTCTGATGGCAGAGCGTGCAAGTCACTCGGGTCTTGTCGGTAGGACATTGTTTAAAGAAGTGCCATGCCAGGGAACTCTTTGAAGCTGCCTTTGTGGGGCTGGGTCCCTGTTGGCGATGTCCAGTAGCAGGCGAACTCTGGGGGCGGCGGCTCGTCTGCTTTGGCCCCCTGCTCCCTCTTTGGCTTCGCTGTTGTCTCGGTCTCACCACTACCTCTTCCTCTGAACTGTGAAAGTCGTCGCCACGACCTTCAGTCCATGTGGGGTCTAAGACCTCATCGTCCTCTGCATCGTCTTCCACCCAGTCTCCCTCCCTGACCTCCTCCTGTTCAGTCTGCACACTGCAAAAAGACGCGGCAGTGGGCACCTGTGTTTCGTCATCATCAGAGAGTCGGTGACTCTGCTGTGGTGGTATTCCCATGTCCTCTTCATCTGGAGACATAAGTGGTTGTGCGTCAGTGCATGGTATGTCTTCCTCCACTGGGGAAGGGCTAGGTGGACGCCCCTGGGAAACCCTGGAAGCAGAGTCTTCAAACAGAAGAAGAGACTGCTGCATAACTTGTGGCTCAGACCGTTTCCCTGATATGCTTGGGGGTGATGTGACAGACTGATGGGCTTGGTTTTCAGGTGCCACCTGTGCGCTTTCCGCAGAAGACTGGGTGGAAGACCATGTGGTGAACGTGCTGGAAGCACTGTCGGCCACCCAATCGATTAATGCCTGTACCTGCTCAGGCCTTACCATCCTAAGAGCGGCATTGGGCCCCACGAGATATTGCGGTACATTCTGCCGGCTAGTTGAGGGAGTTCGTTCCCTACTGTGTGCGCCTGGGGCCGAACGGCCACGTCCTCTACCAGCAACAGAGGCTCCACGGACACCACCACGACCGCGTCCTCGTCCCTTAATAGTATTTTTCTTCATTGTTGCGATTCAACTCGCACCACAATGAAATATATTATTTTTTATAAGCAAAATCCCCTCACTGGAATACTTTCAGTCTTTTGACTGTATGGATTACAGATGGAATGACTGTTATATGTGAGTACCGCTTTCTTTGACAGATTCTAGTATGGGTACATATATGTTTTCCCAACCCCAGCACATTAGTTTGCTAATTCCAGATGTATGAAACGCAGGCCTAACTGTATCTAGTATATTGAACGCCAGATAAACTAACTTGGCCTTTTTTAAATAAAAAAAATCCCCTCACTGGAATACTTTCAGTCTTTTGACTGTATGGATTACAGATGGAATGACTGTTATATGTGAGTACCGCTTTCTTTGACAGATTCTAGTATGGGTACATATATGTTTTCCCAACCCCAGCACATTAGTTTGCTAATTCCAGATGTATGAAACGCAGGCCTAACTGTATCTAGTATATTGAACGCCAGATAAACTAACTTGGCCTTTTTTAAATAAAAAAAATCCCCTCACTGGAATACTTTCAGTCTTTTGACTGTATGGATTACAGATGGAATGACTGTTATATGTGAGTACCGCTTTCTTTGACAGATTCTAGTATGGGTACATATATGTTTTCCCAACCCCAGCACATTAGTTTGCTAATTCCAGATGTATGAAACGCAGGCCTAACTGTATCTAGTATATTGAACGCCAGATAAACTAACTTGGCCTTTTTTAAATAAAAAAAATCCCCTCACTGGAATACTTTCAGTCTTTTGACTGTATGGATTACAGATGGAATGACTGTTATATGTGAGTACCGCTTTCTTTGACAGATTCTAGTATGGGTACATATATGTTTTCCCAACCCCAGCACATTAGTTTGCTAATTCCAGATGTATGAAACGCAGGCCTAACTGTATCTAGTATATTGAACGCCAGATAAACTAACTTGGCCTTTTTTAAATAAAAAAAAAATTCCCTCACTGGAATACTTTCAGTCTTTTGACTGTATGGATTACAGATGGAATGACTGTTATATGTGAGTACCGCTTTCTTTGACAGATTCTAGTATGGGTACATATATGTTTTCCCAACCCCAGCACATTAGTTTGCTAATTCCAGATGTATGAAACGCAGGCCTAACTGTATCTAGTATATTGAACGCCAGATAAACTAACTTGGCCTTTTTTAAATAAAAAAAATTCCCTCACTGGAATACTTTCAGTCTTTTGACTGTATGGATTACAGATGGAATGACTGTTATATGTGAGTACCGCTTTCTTTGACAGATTCTAGTATGGGTACATATATGTTTTCCCAACCCCAGCACATTAGTTTGCTAATTCCAGATGTATGAAACGCAGGCCTAACTGTATCTAGTATATTGAACGCCAGATAAACTAACTTGGCCTTTTTTAAATAAAAAAAATCCCCTCACTGGAATACTTTCAGTCTTTTGACTGTATGGATTACAGATGGAATGACTGTTATATGTGAGTACCGCTTTCTTTGACAGATTCTAGTATGGGTACATATATGTTTTCCCAACCCCAGCACATTAGTTTGCTAATTCCAGATGTATGAAACGCAGGCCTAACTGTATCTAGTATATTGAACGCCAGATAAACTAACTTGGCCTTTTTTAAATAAAAAAAATCCCCTCACTGGAATACTTTCAGTCTTTTGACTGTATGGATTACAGATGGAATGACTGTTATATGTGAGTACCGCTTTCTTTGACAGATTCTAGTATGGGTACATATATGTTTTCCCAACCCCAGCACATTAGTTTGCTAATTCCAGATGTATGAAACGCAGGCCTAACTGTATCTAGTATATTGAACGCCAGATAAACTAACTTGGCCTTTTTTAAATAAAAAAAATCCCCTCACTGGAATACTTTCAGTCTTTTGACTGTATGGATTACAGATGGAATGACTGTTATATGTGAGTACCGCTTTCTTTGACAGATTCTAGTATGGGTACATATATGTTTTCCCAACCCCAGCACATTAGTTTGCTAATTCCAGATGTATGAAACGCAGGCCTAACTGTATCTAGTATATTGAACGCCAGCTAAACTAACTTGGCCTTTTTTAAATAAATAAAAAATTCCCTCACTGGAATACTTTCAGTCTTTTGACTGTATGGATTACAGATGGAATGACTGTTATATGTGAGTACCGCTTTCTTTGACAGATTCTAGTATGGGTACATATATGTTTTCCCAACCCCAGCACATTAGTTTGCTAATTCCAGATGTATGAAACGCAGGCCTAACTGTATCTAGTATATTGAACGCCAGATAAACTAACTTGGCCTTTTTTAAATTAAAAAAAAATTCCCTCACTGGAATACTTTCAGTCTTTTGACTGTATGGATTACAGATGGAATGACTGTTATATGTGAGTACCGCTTTCTTTGACAGATTCTAGTATGGGTACATATATGTTTTCCCAACCCCAGCACATTAGTTTGCTAATTCCAGATGTATGAAACGCAGGCCTAACTGTATCTAGTATATTGAACGCCAGATAAACTAACTTGGCCTTTTTTAAATAAAAAAAAAATTCCCTCACTGGAATACTTTCAGTCTTTTGACTGTATGGATTACAGATGGAATGACTGTTATATGTGAGTACCGCTTTCTTTGACAGATTCTAGTATGGGTACATATATGTTTTCCCAACCCCAGCACATTAGTTTGCTAATTCCAGATGTATGAAACGCAGGCCTAACTGTATCTAGTATATTGAACGCCAGATAAACTAACTTGGCCTTTTTTAAATAAAAAAAAAATTCCCTCACTGGAATACTTTCAGTCTTTTGACTGTATGGATTACAGATGGAATGACTGTTATATGTGAGTACCGCTTTCTTTGACAGATTCTAGTATGGGTACATATATGTTTTCCCAACCCCAGCACATTAGTTTGCTAATTCCAGATGTATGAAACGCAGGCCTAACTGTATCTAGTATATTGAACGCCAGATAAACTAACTTGGCCTTTTTTAAATAAAAAAAATTCCCTCACTGGAATACTTTCAGTCTTTTGACTGTATGGATTACAGATGGAATGACTGTTATATGTGAGTACCGCTTTCTTTGACAGATTCTAGTATGGGTACATATATGTTTTCCCAACCCCAGCACATTAGTTTGCTAATTCCAGATGTATGAAACGCAGGCCTAACTGTATCTAGTATATTGAACGCCAGATAAACTAACTTGGCCTTTTTTAAATAAAAAAAATCCCCTCACTGGAATACTTTCAGTCTTTTGACTGTATGGATTACAGATGGAATGACTGTTATATGTGAGTACCGCTTTCTTTGACAGATTCTAGTATGGGTACATATATGTTTTCCCAACCCCAGCACATTAGTTTGCTAATTCCAGATGTATGAAACGCAGGCCTAACTGTATCTAGTATATTGAACGCCAGATAAACTAACTTGGCCTTTTTTAAATAAAAAAAATCCCCTCACTGGAATACTTTCAGTCTTTTGACTGTATGGATTACAGATGGAATGACTGTTATATGTGAGTACCGCTTTCTTTGACAGATTCTAGTATGGGTACATATATGTTTTCCCAACCCCAGCACATTAGTTTGCTAATTCCAGATGTATGAAACGCAGGCCTAACTGTATCTAGTATATTGAACGCCAGCTAAACTAACTTGGCCTTTTTTAAATAAATAAAAAATTCCCTCACTGGAATACTTTCAGTCTTTTGACTGTATGGATTACAGATGGAATGACTGTTATATGTGAGTACCGCTTTCTTTGACAGATTCTAGTATGGGTACATATATGTTTTCCCAACCCCAGCACATTAGTTTGCTAATTCCAGATGTATGAAACGCAGGCCTAACTGTATCTAGTATATTGAACGCCAGATAAACTAACTTGGCCTTTTTTAAATTAAAAAAAAATTCCCTCACTGGAATACTTTCAGTCTTTTGACTGTATGGATTACAGATGGAATGACTGTTATATGTGAGTACCGCTTTCTTTGACAGATTCTAGTATGGGTACATATATGTTTTCCCAACCCCAGCACATTAGTTTGCTAATTCCAGATGTATGAAACGCAGGCCTAACTGTATCTAGTATATTGAACGCCAGATAAACTAACTTGGCCTTTTTTAAATAAAAAAAAAATTCCCTCACTGGAATACTTTCAGTCTTTTGACTGTATGGATTACAGATGGAATGACTGTTATATGTGAGTACCGCTTTCTTTGACAGATTCTAGTATGGGTACATATATGTTTTCCCAACCCCAGCACATTAGTTTGCTAATTCCAGATGTATGAAACGCAGGCCTAACTGTATCTAGTATATTGAACGCCAGATAAACTAACTTGGCCTTTTTTAAATAAAAAAAAAATTCCCTCACTGGAATACTTTCAGTCTTTTGACTGTATGGATTACAGATGGAATGACTGTTATATGTGAGTACCGCTTTCTTTGACAGATTCTAGTATGGGTACATATATGTTTTCCCAACCCCAGCACATTAGTTTGCTAATTCCAGATGTATGAAACGCAGGCCTAACTGTATCTAGTATATTGAACGCCAGATAAACTAACTTGGCCTTTTTTAAATAAAAAAAATTCCCTCACTGGAATACTTTCAGTCTTTTGACTGTATGGATTACAGATGGAATGACTGTTATATGTGAGTACCGCTTTCTTTGACAGATTCTAGTATGGGTACATATATGTTTTCCCAACCCCAGCACATTAGTTTGCTAATTCCAGATGTATGAAACGCAGGCCTAACTGTATCTAGTATATTGAACGCCAGATAAACTAACTTGGCCTTTTTTAAATAAAAAAAATTCCCTCACTGGAATACTTTCAGTCTTTTGACTGTATGGATTACAGATGGAATGACTGTTATATGTGAGTACCGCTTTCTTTGACAGATTCTAGTATGGGTACATATATGTTTTCCCAACCCCAGCACATTAGTTTGCTAATTCCAGATGTATGAAACGCAGGCCTAACTGTATCTAGTATATTGAACGCCAGATAAACTAACTTGGCCTTTTTTAAATAAAAAAAATTCCCTCACTGGAATACTTTCAGTCTTTTGACTGTATGGATTACAGATGGAATGACTGTTATATGTGAGTACCGCTTTCTTTGACAGATTCTAGTATGGGTACATATATGTTTTCCCAACCCCAGCACATTAGTTTGCTAATTCCAGATGTATGAAACGCAGGCCTAACTGTATCTAGTATATTGAACGCCAGATAAACTAACTTGGCCTTTTTTAAATAAAAAAAAAATTCCCTCACTGGAATACTTTATGGCTTTTCACTGTATGGATTACAGGTGGACTGGTATTAGTAGGGGTGACACAAGCACACCCAAGTCCCTGATGTAGGATTTCTATGGCACAGACCACTATTACAAGTGATTAATGGACGTTGGGAGAGATTGTGCTGCAGCACTAGTCCCAAGATGGCCGCCGCCTATCAGCCCAGTAACATGTGCCACAAAATGGTCTGCACAACCTTTAAAAAAAATAGCCTTGGACTGTGCTGCTAAATCGCTATTGGTCTGAATCCCAGGTGTAGATGTCTGACTTGTTTGGAGCTTTGGAATGCACACTGTGGCAGCTTCTGCTGCAGCACTACAAGTCGCAAAATGGCGGCCGGCGGTCAGCCCAGGTACATGTGGATGGAAAAATCACTCTGGCCACTCTAAAAATAGCCAATCCCTATCAAAAAAGCAGCTCAGCTGCAGTTGTTCAGATGAATCACAGGTGGAGGAGAGAAATTTGCTTCCAGTTATTCAATTATCCCTGCCTATTCTCGCCCTAGCATCAGCTGCGTCTATCCCTGTTCTATTCACATCGGGAGTGAGCACGTCCCGACGTGCGCACAAGCTTATAAAGAGGCTGAGTCACATGCTGCACTTGGCCAATCACAGCCTTGCCAATAGTAGGCATGGCTGCGATGGCATCTTAGGGCAAGTAGTATGATGCATGTTGATTGGCTGCTTTGCAGCCTTTCAAAATGCGCCAAAATACATGCCGAACGACGAACCCGAACCCGAACTTTTACGAAAAAGTTCGGGTTCGGGTCCGTGTCACGAACACCCCAAAATTCGGTACGGACCCGAACTATGCTCGAACTGTTCGCTCAACACTAGTTATCACTAGTGTTGATCGAGCACCAAAGTGTTCGGGTGCTCTGGCCGAACACATCAGGATGCTCTACCGAGCACCCGAGCACAATGGAAGTCATTGGGAGACCCGAGCATTAAACCAGGCACCCCCTGCTCTGAAGAGAAGATGGTGTCTGGTTTACAGAAAAAGGTAAAAAATTTGATGGAAACCACCAAAATGGTTTGGAAACAGCATTGGGAGGACATCTGGATGCATCTTGGACTCCTATTACCTATGACATACAATAGACAACCACACAAAGGCTATATGTCAAAAGCAGGTATGTGCAAGCCATCAATCTATCCATGAGACAAATACAGTCAGCATACCTTACAATGGCAGCCTTGTGCACTATGAGGCATTCAAAACCATCTCTCATCTGACTGAGAGCCAGTAAGCCTCAAAGTTGCTTCATATCTGTTGGATGGCTTGGGTGGACCTGCGCACCTAGATCATTATCATTAGGGTGACAAAAAGTTTTCTGATTGTCCTAACATAGTATTCAATAACCTTTCTATGCAGTTTTGTCATTTAAATGCATTTGCATAATCGTAGGCATATGCAAATGAGCTAAATCTGCTTGTTTTTCAGCTGAAACACCATTTGCATGGAATATTTGCGATAAAAATTCACGATTAGAATATTTGCGATCAACACTACTCGTGAACAGAGCCATCTATTGGTTTCATAGTCTTATGACAAGACTATGAATCCAAGTGGACAGAGAAATAAGAAAAAGAATAAACAGCAGGTGGCGCTGTATAGATACATTTTATTTAATAACTTAGTGACTGTAGTAAATTTTTAATTACATGCAATTACAAAAGTATTTAGATTCCGGTGTTGATTTGAAAAATGTAAAATACTTTTTCATGGGACAACCCTTTTAACAAGTAAAATAAATCAGGTTGCAGCAATAAATATAACACTGGCAGACAGTTGCCTAAATAACACTGCCCAATCAATATACTAGGGAATGTAGTTGTATCTTTTACAGCTTTATGTCTTTGAGCACCAAACGTGGGGTCAGGGGTGCAAACCCTGGGTGCCTAGGTCATTAAGGCCAATGACCCCTATTCAGTAGTGGCAGGGAATGCGCCAGCATGGGTTGTCCAGTTCTGCCCATGGTCTCCATTGTCTACAGGGATTCTCTCTAGAATTTCCCAGTCACTTACAGTAGCTGTTTAATATGGTTTATAGTGGAAGAAGAAGACCTTATGTAGCTTTTAGTAATATATAGCTTTTTTTCTTCCAGCACTGCGTAGTAGAGAAAATATAGTGGTCAGATATACCTGTTTATTGCCATAGGGGAAGGAGGATAAGCAACCACTAACCAACCCTGACAATGAGTATCTCCTGGTTGAACAAGTTTCAACTTTAACATACCAAACCTTGATCCCTCGGAGAGAATGGGGCTTCCCTCATATTCATTCACAATTATGCCAGAACTTTATCTCTTTATGGCGCGCGCCTAAACAGAGTGAGGAGTCTTATAGGCCAGGCAATGCTCCTCTGGATAGATACCTTACATCTGGTGGTGTAAAGAGAATTGGGTTGCACTCAGTGTCCATAAAGGTGGGGTGCGGAGTGGAGCAGATCTGGTCTCAAACACTTAAAGAAAATATACCACTGCACTCCCAAAAGTATGATGCAAGTAAAATATACTTTTATTTCGATTCTTCAATGGAAGTTAGGTAAAGTATAAAATGTGGCTGGGTTCAGACGTTTCGGTCCTACTTGGACCTTGGTTACAGAGCCACAGAGCAGAAGCATGCACGGTATGTGGAGGGTCCCTGTGGCACAGCAATAGAGTGCCGCATGGAGCTCTATGTCTTATTTACATCTGGTGGCATAAGAGGCAGACCTTGCTAAGAGCTCATTTGCTTCCCCTCTTCCCAGAATTTCAGAGAAGCATTGCCTGGCCTATAAGACTCCTCATGCCGTTTCCGCACTTTCCATAAGGAGATATAGTATCCCCTGCATCCTGACTTAGGCCTCTCACCCAGTTAACTCCTTAAGGACACCTAAAGGACCAGGCCATTTTTTGCAAATCTGACCAGTGTCACTTTAAGTGGTGATAACTTTAAAATGCTTTGACTTATCCAGGCCATTCTGAGATAGTTTTTTCGTCACATATTGTACATCATGACACTGGTAAAACGAAGTAAAAAAAAAATCATTTTTATTTATAAAAAAATACCAAATTTACAAAAATTTTGGAACAAATTGCAAATTTCCAAGTTTCAATTTTTCTACTTCTATAATACCTCCAAAAATAGTTATTACTTTACATTCCCCATATGTCTACTTCATGTTTGGATCATTTTGGGAATTACATTTTAGTTTTTGGGGACGTTACAAGGCTTAGAAGTTTAGAAGCAAATCTTGAAATTTTTCAGAAATTTTCAAAAACCCAATTTTTAGGGACCAGTTCAGGTCTGAAGTCACTTTGTGAGGCTTGCATAATAGAAACCACCCAAAAAGAAACTACACCCCTCAAGGTATTCAAAACTGATTTTACAAACGTCATTAATCCTTTAGGTGTTCCACAAGAGTTAATGGCAAATGGAGATAAAATTTCATAATTTAGATTTTTGGGCAAATTTTCCATTTTAATCCATTTTTTCCAGTAACAAAGCAAGGGTTAGCAGCCAAACAAAATGCTATATTTATGGCCCCGATTGTGTAGTTTGCAGAAACACCCCATATGTGGCCGTAAACTACTGTACAGGCACACGGTAGGGCGTAGAGGGAAAGGTGCACCGTGTGGTTTTTGGAAGGCAGATTTTGCTGGACTGGTTTATTTACACCATGTCCCATTTGAAGCCCCCCTGATGCACCCCTAGAGTAGAAACTCCATAAAAGTAGAAACTACACCCCTCAAGGTATTCAAAACTGATTTTACAAACTTTGCTAACCCTTTAGGTGTTGCACAAGAGTTATGGGCAAATGCGGATGTTAATCTGGCAGCGAGGGACTGGAACAAGGGGATACTAGTATAAAAGTTATACACGTACAGGTGGTAACCCTTATCTAGCAGTGGGTGCATAAGGTCCCACACAAGTTTCCCACTAACACCCAGAGTGGGGGGATATTCTGGGGGTTGAATACGGGAATCTCGCCCCTCGTACACACAAAACTTGTAAGTGTACCCTGAGGTACTCTCACAAAGTTTGTACAGCTTCACGCCATACCTCGCCCACTTTGAGGGAACATACTGGCGGAAAATGAGTCTCCCCTTGAAAGCAATGAAAGACTCATCAACCGCGACCTCCCTTCCAGGTACATAGGCCTGTACAAATTTAGCCCCAAAGTGATCGATGACCAGCCCGATTTTTTACAGGCGGTCATAGGCAGGATCACGTTGGGGGGGACATGCTGCATTATCTGCATAATGCAGGCATTTCCGGATGGCCTCAAACCGGGAGTGTGAAATGGCCGTACTGTAAAGTGGGGTCTGGTAGGGGTAGAGGATGTCCCCACTCCAGTAATGCCTGACACTAGGTTTCTTGACTAGGCCCATGTGCAGCACGAGGCCCCAAAATGTCCTCATCTTGGTTGCACTGACCGGAGTCCAGCCACCGGGCCTAGCCAGAAAGGAGCCGAGGGTGTTGAGCAACGAACTGTTGGGCGTACAGGTTTGTTTGCTGTCCATTAGATTTACAAAGTGGTCACTGAAAAAAAGACTAAAGTAGTCGTATTCAGTGAAGCCCACTGTGGAAATCTGGATTCCTGGTTGGCCTACAAAATCAGGAATCACGGGCTCAAAATGCTCTAGGGTATACCATGCAAGTTCACCGGCAGGGGGCTCCGGTGGACTTAACTGGTGCGAGCCTAGAGCTGCTCGTACTAGGGTGGGCCACAGGGTCCCTAGCATGGCGGTCCCCCTGCTCCGCCTGGGGGCGTCTCCGCCGCCTTGGGGGCTCATCATCATCGCTAGATGATGAGGAGGATGCAGATGACAAAAGGAAAGTGGAGTCATCCTCGTCCTCACTGGGACTCTCGGAGTCGGAGGCAAGCTGGGCATATGCCTCCTCGGCCAAGAACATCTGGCGGGCCATAGGGGAGTGTTTATGTGCATGTGTGTGTGCGTGATAAACTTTATTTGGTGTGCGTGTGTGTGGGGGCACGGGTGTTCGCAAACTTACCCTAAACCTAACAAAAAAAAAATAACAAAAAAAAAGGCAAAAAATGCTTGCGCCCCAAAATAAGTTGTGGGGGGGCAAGCAGCACCCCTGGGGGGTCTAGGGTCACACAGCTGTGCTGTTGACCCCAGACACCCGATTTAGAGTGATGCAATCAGAAACTTTTTTTTTTCTTCCACTAACCTAAATATACCTGCTTAACCAAAGCTTTTCCTAACATTTCCCTATATAGCTTGGGGGTGCTGGGGCACAGATGGGGGTGCTGGCTGATGATCTCTGGATCCTGAGCTCTGAACAGATCGGGGTGCTGGCCGGAGATCCGATGCAGCTCTCCTCTCTCCTCGGCTCCCGGACTGAAAAGGAGGAGGAGAGGAGCGCTGCAGTAATTTGAACTGCCTGCCCCTGCAGCCGACCAATGAGAGGCGATCCTGAGAGGTGATGTCACATCACCTCTCAGGATTGCAGGATGGTGATTGGTGGTGTATTATCACACCACAGATCACCATCCTGTTTTGGGTTATCGGGTCCCCAGAGACCCAAATAACCCGGAAACGCAGCAAACCGCAGGTCTGAATTGACCTGTGGTTTCCTGCGATCGCCTACACGGGGGGTTCACAGCACATTGTCCCCGGGTGCCTGCTCTATGATTTGAGCAGGCACCGTGCTCCGATCACTGCACGCCGCACGGCGGTGATCGGAAATACATAGGACGTACAGGCACGCCCTGTGTCCTTAAGTACCGGGACATCAGGGCGTACCTGTACGCCCTATGTTCAGAAGAGGTTAAGCCAGTACTTTCTGCTCTGCACTGATGAGGGGCAATCACCCCGAAACAACTGTCTGCAGATAAGATGCTGGCTTATTTAATATCAAAGTCATGTCTCAGGGTCTGTTTTAAAGATTGAACATTGATTTACAGGATAGCTGCATTACATTTGGTAGCATTAGAGGCAGAGCTCATTTGCAAAGCGTTTTCATACGCTACCTGCAATATACTCTTCCAAATTGAATGTTTATTGTAATGGCTATTATGGTAATAAACAGATATTATGTGAGCAAGTTATGCCAGAGTGCTTGGGGGATCATCCCTTTTATATGATGGAGTATGATAACTGTGTCCTTGCTACAACAGTAGGACATAAGAAGCACCAAGGCCATCTATTCAAGTGGAAAATAATACATTTGAAGACAGTGATGACCGTGAGGTTACGAGGGTCAATTGATTGGTGGTACTGTGTAATGTTAATTGTGTGTGTCTGTACCAAAATATGTATGAGGTTGTCAAGATCACTTCTTAGGTATTTGATACCGAGTGCAGATAAGTCATTTTAAGACTGCAACTACAACAGCGCTCGCCTTCTCCTTGCACACTGATGATGGCTTGGTGCTTGTGGCCAGATGGTTCATCTAGATCTTGGCATGTCTGGAGGAAGCCATGTTTCATCTTGACGGCTGGAGAGTCTTTGAAGAGTTTTATTCAGCTGAGTTATTTTTAATGAGACTGTTCTGTTTTATAAGATTTAAAAATATAATTTCTTGGCCCAGCAGAGCATAAGATTAATGAGCCAAGCATCATGTTATGGACGATGCAGCAGTTTAAAAATTTCCTATGTAAATTATTGTGAGTCCGTCTTATAAGAATCATTGTTATAAGCTCGGTGAAAAAATTATTTTACTATTTAAATGTACAGAAATATTTAAAAGGGTTGTCAAAGTGTTTAATACTAATAACCTACCCTCAGGATAGGTCTTCAGTATGTGATCGATGGGGGTCCAATGCCTGGTGGCACCCCCATCGATCAGCTGTTTGAAGAGGCTGTAGTGCTCCAGTGAGTGCCAAAGCCTCCTTGAAGCTTACCAAGCACAATGCTGTCCATTGAATAGTGGCTGTGCTTGGTATTGCAGCTCGGGCCAAGTCACTTGAATGGGACTGAGCTGCGCCTAGACCATGTGAAGAAGAATGTGACGTCACTGGCCTAGAAAGAGGCATAGTGCTCAAGCACCATGTCGGTGTCTTCCAGCAGCTGGGGAGCTGGGAGTCTGACCCCCGCCGATCACATACTGATGACCCATCCTGAGAATAAGTCACCAGTATTAAAGGGAATCAGTCACCATGAAAATGCAATGTAAGCTATAGGCACCATGTTATAGAGCAGGAGGAGCTGAGCAGATATAGTTATATAAAAAAAAAAATGATTCCGTATAACCTGTAATTTGGCGAGTAATTATTTGTATAGGACTCCTAAGCCATGAATGCACAGGGGTTTAAATGTATAAATTACAAGTTTTATTGAATCTTTTCCTATAAAACTAGATATCAGTCTGCTCAGCTCATCCTGTCATATTATATGCTGCCTGCAGCTCATACATCATGTTCAACATGACAGGTCCCCTTTAAACATTTGGACAACCCCTTTAATTTACTCAATAGGAATATGCTATTGTATACAGTTGAGCGGACACCTGGATGTTCGGATTCGACGAGTTCGGCCGAACTTGAAAAAAAAGTTCGGGTTCGGGACCCGAACTTGACCCGAACTTGACCCCGAACCCCATTGAAGTCAATGGGGACCCGAACTTTTGGGCACTAAAATGGCTCTAAAATAGTCCTGGAAAGGGCTAGAGGGCTGCAAAAGGCATCAAAATGTGCTTAAAGAGGACCTTTCAGGCTACAGCCTGGGAGAAGGAGACGCCGGCAGGCTCCACCCAGTTGAACTGAACATATGAAGCTACCGGAGTCTATACTGTTGGAACGGAGCGGCACCCAGGGATAATAGTAAGTGCAGGGAGATCCTTGGGTGCCGCTCTCCATGTCTGTATGCTTAGTTTACATTTTTTATTCTAGTGAAAGGTCCTCTTTAAGAGCATGGCAACTGTTCTGCAAACAAATGTGGATAGGGAAAAGACTTAAAATAACATAAAATACAGAAAAATTTAAATTAACAATCTGGATCTAGGAGTAGGAGGTTGAGGAGGCGGTGGATGTGGCGGTGTAGGTTGACGTGGCGGTGTAGGTGGAAGCGGCGGTGAAGGAGGAATAGGTAGCCAACACTGATTTGTGTTATTTTTTATTTTTAAATTGGGGTATCCCACAAAATATTGGGACATATAACAAAATAAAACAAATAATAAGTGCACTTGAGTACAAGAATGGATGGTTGAGGGTGGTATAAATGTCTATTCTGCACAAGGTACGGACAAGTCCTGTGGGATCCATGCCTGGTTCATTTTAATAAACGTAAGCTTGTCCACATTGGCTGCGGCCTGTGATAATGCTCTCTGCCGTGCTAAACACACGTTCACACTATACACTGGCTGCAGGGCAGGTCAGCACCTCCAAGGCTGACAAAGCTTTTCCACATTTGGGCCATGCTAACCCTGCCTTCTCAGGTGCTGGCGGTGCCCCAGCTGCATTGGCGTCCTCTTCCTCCTCCTCTGCCTTCGCCTTGTGCTTCCACTGTGCCCCCGCTGTCAGGTGGGAATGCCATCATCAGCGTGCGCTTGTAGTCGCGTATCTTCCGATCAGTAACAGATGTTTTCACTAAATTTAGTTCCCTATCACCCAGGCACAGCAGGGGTTCATTCACGGCAAAAGGGGGTTCATGTCACCCAGCAATAGAACAGAGGATTTTGAGAGATTTAGGCCCTTGTCACCCAGGCACAGCAGGGGTTCATTCACGGCAAAAGGGGGTTCATGTCACCCAGCAATACAACAGAGGATTTTGAGAGATTTAGGCCCTTGTCACCCAGGCACAGCAGGGGTTCATTCACGGCAAAAGGGGGTTCATGTCACCCAGCAATAGAACAGAGGATTTTGAGAGATTTAGGCCCCTGTCACCCAGGCACAGCAGGGGTTTATTCACGGCAAAAGGGGGTTCATGTCACCCAGCAATAGAACAGAGGATTTTGAGAGATTTAGGCCCCTGTCAGCAATGCAGAGCAGGGGTTCATTCACGGCAAAAGGGGGTTCTTGTCACTTAGCAATAGAACAGAGGATTTTGAGAGATTTAGGCCCCTGTCACCCAGGCACAGCAGGGGTTCATTCACGGCAAAAGGGGGTTCTTGTCACTCAGGAATAGAACAGAGGATTTTGAGAGATTTTGGCCCCTGTCACCCAGGCACAGCACGGGTTCATTCACGGCAAAAGGGGGTTCATGTCACCCAGCAATAGAACAGAGGATTTTGAGAGATTTAGGCCCTTGTCACCCAGGCACTGTAGGGGTTCATTCACGGCAAAAGGGGGTTCATGTCACCCAGCAATAGAACAGAGGATTTTGAGATTTAGGCCCCTGTCACCCAGGCACAGCAGGGGTTCATTCACGGCAAAAGGGGGTTCATGTCACCCAGGAATAGAACAGAGGATTTTGAGAGATTTTGGCCCCTGTCACCCAGGCACAGCAGGGGTTCATTCACGGCAAAAGGGGGTTCTTGTCACTCAGCAATAGAACAGAGGATTTTGAGAGATTAAGGCCCCTGTCACCCAGGCACAGCAGGGGTTCATTCACGGCAAAAGGGGGTTCATGTCACCCAGCAATACAACAGAGGATTTTGAGAGATTTAGGACCCTGTCACCCAGGCACAGCAGGGGTTTGTATACGCCAAAAATGGTAAAATGTCATCCGACAATTGAAAATAAGAATTGTTTCACATTTAGGGCACTAAAATTGGCACTTTTTTGCATTAAAATGGCTCTAAAATAGTCCTTGAAAAGACTAGAGGGATGTAAAAGGCAGAAAAATGTGCTTAAGAGCATGGCAACTGCTCTGCAAACAAATGTGGAAAGGGAAATGACTTAAAATGAAATAAAATAACAAAAAATTACAAATTATTAACCTGCAATTCAGAGAAGGAGGTGGATATGGAGTCGGAAGTTGAGGAGGCGGTTAATGTGGTGTTGTAGGTGGAGGCAGCAATGGAGGAGGAGGAGGTAGCCAACAATGTTTTTTTAAAAAAAATTATTGGGGTAGGTAGCCCCCAAAATATTGGGACAAATAAAAAAAAGAAAACAAAGAATCATTGCACTTGACTTGAGTACAAGAATGTATGTTTGATGGTGGTATAAATGTCTATACTGCACAAGGTACAGACAAGACTTGTGGGATCCAAGCCTGGTTCATTTTAATGAACGTGAGCTTGTCCACGTTGGCTGTGGACAGGCGGCTGCTTCTGTCTGTAATGACGCCTCCTGCCGTGCTAAATACACGTTTAGAGAGTACACTGGCTCTAGGGCAGGCCAGCACCTTCAAGGCATACATGGCAAGCTCTGGCCATGTGGACAATTTGGAGACCCAGAAGTTGAATGGGGCAGAACCATCAGTCAGTACGTGTAGTCATGTGCACAGGTACTGTTCCATCATGTTGTTCAAATGCTGCCTCCTGCTAACACGCTCCATATGAGCAGTTGGGGCCAGTTGTTGCGGCGAGGTGACAAAGCTTTTCCACATGTCGGCCATGCTAACCCTGCCTTCTGAGGTGCTGGCTCCTCCTCCCCTGCCTTCGCCTTGTGCTTCCACTTGTCCCCCGGCGTCAGTCGGGAATGCTCTCAGGAGCGCGTCTACCAGCGTGCACCTGTAGTCGCACATCTTCCGATCACGCTCCAGTGAGGGAATTAAGGACGGCACATTGTTTTTGTAACGGGGATCCAGCAGGGTGGCCACCCAGTCATCAGCACACGTTAAAATGTGGGCAACTCTGCAGTCGTTGCGCAGGCACTGCAGCATGTAGTCGCTCATGTGTGCCAGGCTGCCCAGAGGTAAGGACAAGCTGTCCTCTGTGGGAGGCGTATCGTCTGCGTCCTCCGTATCCCCCCAGCCACGCACCAGTGATGGGCCTGAGCTGCGTTGGATGCCACCCCGCTGTGAACATGCTTCATCCTCATCCTCCTCTCCCTCATCTCCCTCTTTCTCGTCCTCCAGTAGTGGGCCCTGGCTGGCCAAATTTGTACCTGGCCTCTGCTGTTGCAAAAATCCTCTTTCTGAGCCACTTCTAAAAGACTAATATTTATCAAAAAACCATTGCACTCTATAGCTGCTTTAAAGGGTTTCTATCACTTCGTATGCCATAATTAGCTCTCAGACACTAGCGATCCGCTAGTGTCTGCTCTGGCCAACCATCCTAATATAAGAGCTTTTTGGGCAGCCGTTTTGCTAAAAAAATAACTTTTATAAATATGCTAATGAGCCTCTAGGTGCTATGTGGGCGTCATTAGCACCTAGAGGCTCCGTTTACCTTCATACACAGCCACCGCCCAGCGCGTCCCTCCAGCCCGCCCATCTCCTGATGATGGCGATCCTCCGTGTGAGGCAACGGACGAATTCTCGCGCATGCGCCGTGCGCGGCTGTATTCGGCGCATGCGCAGAGAATGTCTGACCGCTTCCCTGCTCAGACATCTCCACTGCGCCTGCGCCGATGACGTCATAGTGCTCCAAGGAACAGGCGCAGTGGAGATGTCTGAGCAGGGAAGCGGTCAGACATTCTCTGCGCATGCGCCGAATACAGCCGCGCACGGCGCATGCGCGAGAATTCGTCCGTTGCGTCACACGGAGGATCGCATTCATCAGGAGATGGGCAGGCTGGAGGGACGCGCTGGGCGGTGGCTGTGTATGAAGGTAGACGGAGCCTCTAGGTGCTAATGACGCCCACATAGCACCTAGAGGCTCATTAGCATATTTATAAAAGTTATTTTTTTAGCAAAACGGCTGCCCAAAAAGCTCTTATATTAGGATGGTTGGCCAGAGCAGACACTAGCGGATCGCTAGTGTCTGAGAGCTAATTATGGCATACGAAGTGATAGAAACCCTTTAAGTTTCTTGGTTTATTCAATAATAAAACAAGCAACTTAAAGCAGCTATAGAGTGCCCTGGTTCTTTGATAAATATTAGATGTACCTCTACCACTGAGCACCGCCCACCCTCTAACAAGGAGTGCCGCTCAACCCCTTTCCTCAACTTCTAAAAGACTGGCCTGAAAGTGTTAGAGATGACCCCTCTTCCTTTTCCTCGTCCTGGGCCACATCCTCTTCCATCATCGCCCTAAGTGTTTTCTCAAGGAGACATAGAAATGGTATTGTAACGCTGATAATGGCGTCATCGCCACTGGCCATGTTGGTGGAGTACTCGAAACAGCGCAACAGGGCACACAGGTCTCGCATGGAGGCCCAGTCATTGGTGGTGAAGTGGTGCTATTCTGCAGTGCGACTCACCCGTGCGTGCTGCAGCTGAAACTCCACTATAGCCTGCTGCTGCTCACACAGTCTCTCCAGCATGTGCAAGGTGGAGTTCCACCTGGTGGGCACTCGCATATGAGGCGGTGAGCGGGAAGGCCGAAGTTACGCTGTAGAGCAGACAGCCGAGCGGCGGCAGGATGAGAAAGACCGGAAGCGCGCACAGACGGCCCGCACTTTATGCAGCAGCTCTGACATGTCGGGGTAGTTGTGAATGAATTTCTGCACCACCAAATTCAGCACATGTGTGTCACGACTGCTGTCCCAGCAGCAGTCGTGTCGCACCAGACGGAGGGGAAGGGGGACCCTTATCTACGGATGGGAATAGTATGGCCACCCCTGACTAACCCTAAGCTGGCACCTGTCTGCCCTGATACCCTAGACGGGGTGTGAACCCGTGCGGCGAGCTGTATGCCTAAAACCTCAGTCACCCTAACAAGCCTAGAGTGGGGAAAGGCCGATGGGAGCACTAGTCACCATCACTCATGTCTAGGAGAACAGCAGGGGAAGACAGCAACAAACAAACTATAGCAGAGATAGACTTATCCAGTCACGCGCAGAGAAGGCGATCCCAATCACGACAGTCCACGCCGGACAAGAGCTCCACAGCAACACCATCAAACAATCTCCTTTAATGGTCAGAATAGAACTGGAAGTAAGGACTATATCTGGCAATGACTGCAAGTGAAACTGAAACTAATATAGTAGTTGGGAGTGGCAGACAGGACTCACCTGAGAAGGATGCCTACAAACTCCCAGTCAGGACAAAAAAGTTCACAAGGCAAAACCCAGATGACATACCCTGAACCATGGAGCAAACTCACAAGCTATCGCGAGTAGCAAGTTGCTGCGACCTTCTCCTCCCAGACCTGTCTGAATCAGTCACAGTCGTGACAGTACCCCCCTTTCTACGAGGGGCCCCTGGACCCTCAAGACCAGGCCTCTCCGGATGGGAGCTATGAAAAGCCCGAATGAGTCTGTCCGCTTTTATCTCTGATGCTGGAACCCACATTCTCTCTTCGGAACCATAACCTTTCCAGTGCACCAGGTACTGAAGAGAGCGGCGAACATATCATGAATCAACAATCTTTTCTACCTGAAACTCAAGACTGCCATCAACAACCACCGGTGGAGGCGGTAGTGGCAATGGTTCAGGAGGTTCTACATATCTCTTAAGCAGAGATCTGTGGAAGACATTATGGATCCTTAGAGTCTGAGGTAGCTCCAGACGAAAAGCCACCGGGTTAATGATCTTAATTACCCTATAAGGACCAATAAATCTCGGACCTAATTTCCCCGAGGGAACCTTCAACTTGATATTTCTGGTAGACAACCACACCAAGTCATTCACCCCAAGGTCCGGACCTTCAGAGCGCTTCCTATCAGCCGCACGTTTGTATCTACCACCAATTCTCTTCAAACTTTCTTGCACACTCTGCCACACTGAAGAAAGTGAAGACGCAAATCGTTCCTCCTCGGGAATCCCAGACGGCCCCCCCTCACTAAACGTACAAAACTGAGGATGGAAACCATACGCACCAAAAAATGGTGACTTATCGGTGGATTCTTGACGACGAATATTAATGACAAACTCGGCTAACGGTAAATAAGATGACCATTCCTCCTGATTTTCGGAAACAAAGCATCTCAAATATGTCTCTAGGTTTTGATTGGTACGTTCAGTCTGACCGTTGGACTGTGGATGGAAAGATGAAGAAAACGACAGATGAACCCCTAAACGAGAACAAAAAGCTTTCCAAAATTTAGAAACGAATTGGGTACCACGATCCGGAACAATATCGGAAGGGACCCCGTGAAGCTTCACGATGTGGTCAATAAAAACCTGAGCCAGTGTGTTAGCATTAGGCAATGCGGCAAGAGCAATAAAGTGCACCATTTTACTGAATCTGTCAACAACTACAAGAATAACAGTCTTCCCCGCTGATACTGGTACATCCGTAATGAAATCCATTGACAGGTGCGTCCAAGGCCTGTTGGGGATGGCCAGAGGTAAAAGACGCCCTGCCGGACGAGTATGATCTACCTTAGAACGAGCACAGGTAGCACATGCAGACACAAAATTCAACACCTCTTGGCGCCATTTAGGCCACCAGAACCGACGAGACACTAACTCAGAGGTTGCCCTACTACCTGGGTGTCCTGCCAGTGTGGAGTTATGGTGTTCTTTTAGTATCTCCAGTCGTAAATTTTCTGGCACAAACAGTTTACCCGAGGGGCAGGAGGCCGGGGCGTCCCCCTGAGCTTCCAACACCCTCCCCTCCAAACCTGAGTGTAATGCAGAGACCACCACCCCCTTTTGCAAAATGGGCTCTGGTACCTCAACATCACCCCCTCCAGGAAAAGTTCGAGACAATGCATCCGCCTTAGTATTTTTTGCCCCCGGGCGATAGGTTATTACAAAATTAAACCTAGTAAAAAATAAGGACCACCGAGCCTGTCTAGGGGTGAGACGTTTAGCAGACTCCAGATATAATAAGTTTTTGTGATCAGTAATCACCGTGACGGGATGAACCGCCCCCTCCAAAAAATGACGCCGCTCCTCAAAAGCCAACTTAATAGCCAAAAGTTCCCTGTTGCCAATATCATAGTTCCTTTCTGCAGTAGACAATTTCTTCGAAAATAAAGCACACGGACGCCATTCACCAGGGGACGGGCCCTGAGATAGTACCGCTCCCACCCCCACCTCTGATGCGTCAACCTCTACAATAAAAGGAAGCGAGACATCTGGCTGTACGAGAATAGAAGCCGAGGTGAATCTCTTCTTCAGAGATGCAAAGGCAGTTTTGGCTGCATGTGACCATTTGGAAAAATCGGATCCCTTTCGGGTCATGTCCGTCAGTGGTTTGACCACCAAGAAATAGTTCTTTATAAACTTTCTATAAAAATTGGCAAACCCCAGGAAGCGTTGCAATGCCTTCAGGTTCTCAGGCAGATCCCAGTCTATAATCTCCCAGACTTTCTCTGGATCCATGCGGAAACCTGAATCTGACAACACATACCCCAGAAATGGCAGTTCTTTTACGGCGAACACTCATTTTTCTAACTTAGCAAACAATTTGTTGGCCCTTAATATCTGCAGCACTTGTCTCACATGGATCTTATGAGTATCCAGATCCGGGGAATAGACCAGGATGTCATCAAGATATATCACAACAAATCTCCCGATAAGGTGACTAAAAATATCATTGACAAAATGTTGGAATACCGCAGGCGCATTAGTAAGACCAAATGGCATGACCAGATTTTCATAATGCCCTTCCGGAGTATTAAAAGCCGTCTTCCACTCATCCCCCTCTTTGATGCGAACCAGGTTATAGGCTCCTCTGAGATCCATTTTGGAGAACCATTTAGCACCAGCAACCTGATTAAAGAGGTCGGGAATGAGAGTAAGAGGATAGGGATCTCGGATAGTTTTCCGATTTAATTCCCGGAAATCCAGGCAAGGACGTAGGCCCCCATCTTTCTTTTTAACGAAAAAGAACCCTGCAGCCACAGGTGAAGAAGAGGGTCTGATGTGTCCCTTTGCCAAACTCTCCGAAATATAATCTTTCATAGCCTTCCTCTCCGGGCCGGAAAGATTGTATAACCGGGTTTTAGGTAGTTTTGTCCCAGGTAATAGATTAATCGGGCAATCATATGGACGATGAGGTGGTAACCCCTGACAACCCTTCTCAGAGAACACATCCATAAAATCTGACAGAAAGGCAGGTAAAGATGTTACAGAGAGTGTAGAGCACCTACTACTCAAGCAGTTGTCCTTACATTGTTCACTCCACTCCACAATCTCCCCGGCCTGCCAATCCACCACTGGATTGTGAGTCACCAGCCAGGGAAGCCCCAATACCATAGGAGCTGGAAGACCGTCCAGGACATAACAAGAGATATGCTCTTTATGGAGGTCCCCTACCTGTAGATGGATATTATGGATAATCTGAGTTAACTCTCTCTGAGTAAGAGGGGAGGAGTCGATGGCAAACACAGGAATAGTTCTGCATACCGGTTCCGGAGTAAAACCCAGAGCCTGAGCAAACCGTGAATCCACCAAGTTGACCCCCGCCCCACTGTCCAAAAAGACGGAACAGATCTCAGTTTTATTGCCCGCCTCAACGGTAGCGGACAACAAAAACTGAGAGATGCGTATGGAGGAAACGAATACGCCCAGACTGTTCTCCTCCGCACAATCTGGGGACTCTAGTTTTCCGGCGGCTCCTTTGTTTGTGGTCTCTTGGGTTCTGAGGGACAAACCTTTACAAAATGACCCCTCCCCCCACAACGAAAACAAACCTCTGACCTACGGCGGAACTTAGGAGGATTCACCCGTCTAGTGGCGCCCCCTATTTGCATTGGTTCGACTGGATCATAACAGACCGATCCCTGCCCTATAGAGGCCTCCGTAAAATTTAATAGTCTCTCCCTGAGTCGTCTGTCGATTCTTATGGACAGAGACATAGCAGCCTCAAGAGACCCAGGGACCTCGTATACCGCCAGCGCGTCTTTTAATTTTTCAGACAACCCCTGGCAGAACTGACTCCTAAGGGCCGAGTCGTTCCATAACGTATCAGTAGCCCACCTACGGAATTCGGAACAATATAGTTCAGCAGACCGGTTCTCTTGCCGAAGTCTACGTAGCTTAGACTCAGCCAGTGAGACCCGGTCCGGGTCATCATATACGAGACCCAGGGCTTCAAAAAACTCCTCCACTGATCGTAAGGCCGGAGAGTCTGATGGTAGGGAGAAAGCCCAAGCCTGCGGATCTCCTTGCAGGAGAGAAATTACAATGCCCACCCGTTGTTCCTCACCGCCGGAGGATCTAGGGCATAACCTGAAGAACAATTTGAAAGCTTCTCTGAAGGTTACAAATTGGTCTCTCCCTCCTGAGAACCTATCAGGTAAAGCCACTTTTGGCTCAGGAGTACCTTGGTTTCCCGTAGCAACGGTGGAACCCAAGGATTGCTGCTGCAGCACTGTTGCTTTTAATCCTGCCACTTCAAGGGATAACCCCTGTAATTGTTTCGCCAAAACTGAAACCGGATCCATAGTGGAACAGACAAAATACAAAGCAAAACAGCAAGCAGAAAAAAAAAAAAAAAAGAAATGTCCCTTTTTTTTTTTAAAAGGCCAGATATACTGTCACGACTGCTATCCCAGCAGCAGTCGTGTCGCACCAGACGGAGGGGAAGGGGGACCCTTATCTACGGATGGGAATAGTATGGTCACCCCTGACTAACCCTAAGCTGGCACCTGTCTGCCCTGATACCCTAGACGGGGTGTGAACCCGTGCGGCGAGCTGTATGCCTAAACCCTCAGTCACCCTAACAAGCCTAGAGTGGGGAAAGGCCGATGGGAGCACTAGTCACCATCACTCATGTCTAGGAGAACAGCAGGGGAAGACAGCAACAAACAAACTATAGCAGAGATAGACTTATCCAGTCACGAGCAGAGAAGGCGATCCCAATCACGACAGTCCACGCCGGACAAGAGCTCCACAGCAACACCATCAAACGATCTCCTTCAAAGGTCAGAATAGAACTGGAAGTAAGGACTATATCTGGCAATGACTGCAAGTGAAAGTGAAACTAATATAGTAGCTGGGAGTGGCAGACAGGACTCACCTGAGAAGGATGCCTACAAACTCCCAGTCAGGCCAAAAAGGTTCACAAGGCAAAACCCAGATAACATACCCTGAACCACGGAGCAAACTCACAATCTATCGCGAGTAGCAAGTCGCTGCGACCTTCTCCTCCCAGACCTGTCTGGATCAGTCACAGTCGTGACACTTATGCATGTGTAATCCCAGATGTGCAGTATATCAGAGGGTTTTTTCAGCCCAGTAAGCAAAAAGCCGTATTTCTGGCCTAAATGTGACACTCACTTATGCACGTGTAATCCCAGATGTGCAGTATATCAGAGGCTTTTTTCACCCCAGTATGCCAAAGCCGTATTTCTGGCCTAAATGTGACAATCACTTATGCATGTCTAATCCCAGATGTGCACTATATGAAACAGATATATTTTTTTCACCCCAGTAAGCAAAAAGCTGTATTTCTGGACTTGCAGACATGCAGATATCCTGTGCTGGTGCACTATCATTGCATAAAATGGCTGCCGATTATGTATTGATATTGACTAACTGAAGGAAAAAAAGTTCATTTTCAGTAGTAGTTGGCTCAGGGCAGGCTTAAAAAAATTGTGCACTGCACCCATAAAACACATTTGCTGTAGATCGCTGAGTAAAGAAGCAGTTCTGAATCTTCATAAGATTTCTCCCTGATCTCTCCCTCACAGCAGCTGCAGCCTCTTCCTACACTAATCCAAGCAGAGTGACGGGCGGCGCTACGTGACTCCAGCTTAAATAGAGGCTGGGTCACATGCTGCAGTTGGCCAATCACAGCCATGCCAATAGTAGGCATGGCTGTGATGGACTTTTGGGGCAAGTAGTATGACGTTTGTTGATTGGCTGCTTTGCAGCCTTTCAAAAAGCGCTATAAAAATCGCCGAACACCGAACCCGAACTTTTACGTAAATGTTCGGGTTCGGATCCGGGTGCCGAAAAACCTAAAGTTCAGTACGAACCCGAACTTTACAGTTCGGGTTCGCTCAACTCTACTATTGTAGTATTATCTAATTTTGCATTGAAGACACCTCGATATGATGCCTCTGATAATTACTATTATTTTAGTTATGATTAGTCCATTATGCTTCATTTATAGCTGACATTTAACTTTATTCTACTATAGGCCAGAATTACACCTGAAATTTTTTGTCATTTTTGCTTTTCCAACCTTTTGTTAGACTTTTCAAAAAGTGGCAATGTTAACTCTGCCTAGAAACTCATTACCATTGCTTAACTATAACAACTTTGCACCAGTTTCCAAAACTGGCTAGGGTGGTGTCACACATTTTGACATAAAAGGGCACAATTTTCTAGCATAAAAAGTTGATACATTATCCCATAGACTTATGAAGAGATTGCAGGTACTTGTGTCTCCAGATTACAATTGTGCAAGTAATGCTACAAAGTGAACTGGTGAGATACTATTCTTTTGGCAGCCAAATGTCCCTATAGGTTCTTGAAGTGATGTGGAGCTTATACAAAGTGTAAAGAGTCTTCTTAGCAAAGCTTTAACTGAGCATTGCTAAGGAGAGTCTATCTTCAGTCTTAAAGAGGACCTTTCACCGGATTTTATTAATTGAGATAAGTACCTGTACTTGCGGAGTACCCCCCGCTGATGCTGCCACCCTGCCTGTTTTGTTAAAATAGCGCTCCTACGCAAAGCTGTGCCCCCCGGTATTTTTCTCACTCAGGAGCAATGGGGAGGAGACGCAGTCTCTCTGTGGGCGTTACAGCCGCTCCCTGTCATTGCACCCACTGCTTACAAATAAATGTGCTTTGTGACAAAGTAATTCGTCACTAAGCGAATTTTTTTGTAAAATTCGGCGAAGCAATTTTTAAGAACTTCTCACTTATCTCTAATAAAGGCACAAGAGGTTCCCAAAATGAATCTTTGCGTATTTGCCCTCAGAAATCAATTTTATACTAATATAGCTTCTTAACAAACAGTATAATTCACCACTATATTTTATGCTTCTATGAATGAATATCACTTACCATGAAGAGGGGAGAACGCCGACAGCTATCAATATAGTGGCTGATCGGAAATAAGAAAAACTAGCTTCTCTACTAAATAAGTTACAAAAAATCTCAGCATGCGGTCATTTCGTACGAACCTTCTGCTGTTTTCATTGTCGGCGTTTCCTCTGCTGTATCATGCTCTGCTGACTGAACTGTACTCGCATCTACTGGTCAAAGTCGGTATTGCTACTACTATACAAAATCATTACAAGCATTAGTTTTTATGGTTTTATGCTTAACTTGAATGTGTATTTGGCTTGTCAGTTGGGAATAACTATTAGTCACTCACATGAGGTCAGGCGTATATATATATATATATATATATATATATATATATATATAAAAATTAGATTATATTAGTACTTACTTATAGCACTACTGTGCTTTTCCTAGATCTACGGGTTTTCCATCTCCGGCATATAAGGATCTCTGCGATTAGAAGCGGCTCCATATTTATCTGGCACGCAGGCATCCGGGTCATGTAAGCTACGATTTATCTTAGAGTAGGGTAGTTTGGGTTATAGCCAGTAGTAGCTTACACTCTGTTTATGTATTTAGTCTTATAGCTGTTTCTGCATCCGCTAGCAAACAATTTCAGGTATAGTACTATTGTGGTAGTTTTCCACAACTCACGTGTGGTTAAAAGAAAATATATATATAAATTTTTCAACACACATCTTTACATAGGACTCGAATATGTCTGATAGGTCCGCAACTACGTTCTAGCCTGTAACGACTACAGGCCACACGCTTCAATACGCATGTTACATCCAAGGACACGCTAGTCCTGTCACGTATACACATAGCTGTCCACATGTCTGTCACGACTACAGACTAATTAAGTCCTGTCACGACTACAGGCAACGATTCGATACGTCTGTCACGACTACAGACTAATTAAGTCCTGTCACGACTACAGGCAACGATTCGATACGTCTGTCACGACTACAGACAGGTTCAGGTCCTGTCATCACTACAGTTGACGACTTATATGCCTTAGTTCACTGTCATGGGTCAGCCCGGTACTCGCTGGGTGCTTCACACTAAGTTCTATGGTATCCACATCTTCCGGTTCTGCCACTGGGGGGGCTGTAGGGTGGTTTGTGTGCTGGGTACGAGTCACGTGTGCAGATATGATGGTTCTTAGCACGTCTAGGCTTAGGTGAATTCAGGTGGTGGGTTTTTCTGTTCTACATTAACCATGTCATGTTTTAGTTAAGATGTCTCAAGAATTGATGGTGGGCGACACATCATCTTCCTGTGCAAGCGTGGCATCAGGTTCGGCAAAAGACTCCAGGCAGTCGTTAAGATCGTGGACAGTGCCCAAGTTGATGGCAGAGCTGACCAAAAGAGGCATCCCATTCCCAGCATCCTCAAGGAAGGCTGAACTCTTTCGTTTGCTGTCTTCAGATCCGACGGGCCAGAGTCAGGAGACGGTTTCCATGGCTACCATTCAGACCTCGCTCACTCAACTGCACACGGCCATCAACTCTATGGCATCATCTATGTCGGACTTTCAAACTAGATTAGAGTCAGTCTAAGCTGGCAATACAACTACTCGTTTGATGGCACAGAGTGCGGCGGGGTCTTCTAATTCCCGCAATAATATAACTGGTGGGTCAGGTCTAACACCCTCTATAGCACCTTTTCATTTTATTCCTGCCAACATTAGGCAGGATATAATTGATGGCAAGGATGTTAATTTATCATCCTTGCTAATAGCAGCACATGAGGCACCGGTCAACAAAACCATAGTCTGTGGTGAGGTTTCGGTCGTTCTCAAATCCAAAGACGTGCGGTTGAACAGGAAACTCAGTATCCCAGAGTTTGTCTTAGCTTTCAGCTTATATAGGGATGTTTTTCAGGTAATCCTCAGCACAGGGAAGAGTTAGACCTGTATATGTACAAGGTGGTGGATTTGGCCTATAAGTATGGTGGGTCAGCTTTTTACGACTATCACCGTTCTTTCTTAGCAAAAGCTGCAGCGGCGTTGGCTCAATTCCAACATACGGTGGATTGGTCTAATATTGATACAGAGCTATTCGGTAGACACTTTGCCGGTCTCAAAGCCTCGGCCTGCTCCAAATGTAATTCATACTCGCATATGACGGACTGGTGCTCAGTCGGTGATAACCCAGCTCTGTCACAGGCTAGTAGTACTCCTGGACCGTCAGTCAGCAAGGCTGCATCGGGGGTGGACAAGTTGGGGCGACCCATCAAGTATTTGGGCAAATCCCAAATCTGTAATAACTTTAATTTCGCGGTCTGTCATTTCAACCAATGTAGGCTATTGCATTTATGTGCGATATGTTTCAGAGCCCACCCCCGGGCATCTTGTCTACAGAAAAACCAGGAACCGGCATGACTAGGCGTGGTGAATGTCGGCCTCCTTCAGACTTTTTTAGGTTGGTGTAGTGGCTGGCAAATTTAGCAATAAAAAGAGGCTAATCTATGACCTGTCAGCTCCACATTCTTTACCGGTACCTAGCCTTAACTCATTAATTCCTTCAGAGGAATTTGCAATGAAATATGCATCTATTGATGAAGCTATTCAGGTTATTCTCAGTCTGGGTAGGGGAGCTTGGCTATCTAAGGCCGACATTACTGATGCCCTTAAGTTGCTCCCTGTCCAACCAGAGTTGTGCCAATGGTATGGGATTAAGTGGTCAAATAAGTACTACTTCGCTAACAAATTGACCTTTGGTTCAAAATCTAGCCCCTGGATTTTTAACCAGTTTGCCATAGCCCTGCATTGGATACTTCAAGACCTGTTCCGGGTCAACCACGTCATTCACTATCTGGATGACTTTCTGTTAGTAGAATCCCCGAACCATGCGCCTCAGGATCTGCAGGTGCTGCAAGCGATGTTTGCAGATCTCAGGGTCCCTGTTGCCCCACACAAGGTGGAAGGTCCTGATACTACCATTACGTTTCTCGGTATTTGCTTAAACACTGTCAATATGTAAGCTAGTCTCCCGCAGGACAAATTGATTAGAGTTAAGGACACAGTTCACAGGTTAGCAGGCGTCAGGACTGTCACCAAAGCAGATCTCCAGTCACTGCTTGGCATGCTCAACTTCGCTACACGCATCATTCCACAAGACAGGTCGTTCATTTCTAGACTATTGAAGCTGTTGAAACATGCTCACGATCAAGATAGCCTGGTAGTCATAGATCAGAATGCGATGGCGGATTTAGTCATGTGAGATGAGTTCCTGTCACAGTGGAACGGCATATCATTATTCGTTCCGTCAGTTTCAAGTGAATCTCCAGTAGTTCATATGGATGCCTCATCGTTAGTAGGCTTTTCAGCTATTTTCGGTCATAGGTGGTTGGCAGACCAATGGCCAGCGGAGGTGGTCAGGTTGGAGGGCTTCACCAGGTGTTCCTGATTATTCGAGATATACCCGCTGGTGGCGGCAGCTTGGGTGTGGGGCCCACTATGGAGGAATCAGTCAGTTCTCTTCCTGACAGATAATGAGGCCTTAGTAGAGATACTCACTAAGGGTAGATCGGCCTCCGCTCCGATTATGTCGTTTGTGAGGAGACTCGTATGGTTATCACTTCAATATAATTTCCATAATATATGCGATCACATTAGGAGGCAAGCTAACGTAGCGGCGGATGCTTTTTCTAGGGGTAACCTGTCGCTCTTCTTTCAGGTCTCTCCACAGGCAGACCGCACACCGGCAACCATTCCCGAGTTCGACCAGTTAGTGATGGACTAGTGACTCACCTTACCACTGCTAGGTCTCTTATGACTAGATCGCTATCCGATAACACCTTGAGGATGTATAAGAAAGCTTGGGCGTCATTCTGTAATTTTTAGAGAACGCACCCGTCAGGTGGCGCAGGATATATCTCCTATCTACTGGCATTTGGTGCATTTTGCACTCACACCTTACAGTACTATTAAATCATATCTGGCTGGGATACAACATCATCCTATCAGAATGTTACTGAGGGGTATACAGAAAGGCTCTGCTGTCATCCGTCCTTCCCGGCAGCCATTTAAGGGGAAGATGTTCAGGTCCTTATCTGATATGTTGCAAGGATATCCTTTTGGTGAATATACTAGCTTACTGATTAAGACAACCATGTATCTGGCTTTCTATGGCTTCCTCAGACCAGGCGAATTCACCTGCGCCTCATGGTGTAAAAATTATCTGAGGAAGAGTCAGCTCTCTTGGGACGGGTCATGTTACATTCTTGCGCTAACTTCCACAAAGACGACACGCCCAGGACAGCTGACTAAAGTTAAATACTTTCCTACTGGTAACAAATGGTGTCCTGTGAGAACCATTCAAGAGTGGTTACGGTTTATTAAGGAAACCCCGGGTGAGGCACCTTTGCTTCGGTTAGGTTCTGCTCCTTTGAGTTGCACAAACTTCCTCAAATTCATTCGTATTTTGTTGAGGAACATTGGTGTCGACCCCAGCTCAATTACTGGGCATTCTATGCGCATCGGGGCGGCCTCCGCCGCATCTAAGCACAATGTCCCGGTACATGTAATTAAGAAGTTAGGCAGGTGGAAGTCGGCTTGTTATGCCCGATATATACCAAACCCGCAGTTTGAAATGTCTAGTGCCTTCAGTAATCTAGTTTTGTAATTGTAAATAAACATATAACATTTAAGCTATGTTTGTGATTTTTGGCCCCTTTAGCCTACCCCCCGTACAGCAGTCTCGGCACACCTCTACTGCTTTAGAAGTAGGTAGGTAGGTTTTACACACATAGACAACCCGAATACAAGTTATAAGCGAATGTATATTTGCTGTATTTGTATGAGGGGAGGCGGGGTCTAGCGTTTATAGGACTCTGCCTTCCCCTCTCCTCACCAGCGTCAGCTCGTTTGCCCCACCCTCCCAATCCCATTATTATAACAACTCATTGGGGGTGGGCCCCTTTAGCCTACCCTCCGTACAGCAGTCTCGGCACACCTCTACTGCTTTAGAAGTAGGTAGGTAGATTTTACACACATAGACGACCCGAATACAAATATATGTAATATGATTCTGTTACCTTTTATGCCTCGTTTCCTTGCTTTACAAGCCAGTCTCATGACCTGGTTTGTTGCCTTGCTGACGTCACATTGATGGTTCACATGCTCCCCCCGAGCTGCACCGCCCCTCAAAGTGCCTTCAGCATTAAGGGGCAGAGTCAGGAGGGGCTACCTCTGTGTATGTGCACCCCCCTCTCCTATATCCACACTTGCAGCTCAGCCCGCCACTGCCTTTCTCCGCCTGCATTGATGCCCCTCCACTGCCTCCTCGTCCCTGAGCTGGGTATAACCGCTATGTACTAGCGCTATGCGTAATCGGATGCCGCTCTGTCTGCATGCCTGTCACATAGTTGTGCAGACAGAGCAGCTTTGCAGGCATAAGGGGATATTTGCGCTATTTTGTAGTGGAAGTAGGGGCATAGCTATAAGGGGTGCAGAGGTAGCAGTCGCTACCCGGCCCAGGAGCCTGACGGGGCACAGAGCACTTAGGGAAGGGGGTAAAAGCCACCCTGTCTGCACGCCTGTCACATAGCTGTGCAGGCAGAGCAGCTTTGCAGGCAACAGGGGCTATCAGCAGCTCTGGGACGCAGGGGGCATGTAAACAAATGCCTGAAAGTGGTCACAGGGACCCTTGGGAGCTATATTTTTTACAAAGATCATCTTCTACAGAGTTCATGTGAGTATTTTAACACTGATTCCCCGAAAACCCCTTTACATTTATAAAAACTGATTAACTTATTAACTGGAATTAATTGATATTAAATAATGAATGACTTCCTTCTAAGTTTTTAAAGTTCATCATACTTGATGGGAAAAACAGCATAGCATGCAGCTCTTTGCTTTCCGTCAAAATGATGGACACCGCAGCGAATTCCAAATGATGCCATTATAAGTCAGTGGGGCCCATCTATCGCCATTGGTGTCTGTCATGTGACAGCTCCAGCAATCTGTTATTTTCGGCTTTTCTGGTCGTATGATTGAAAAGAAAAATGGAGAACTTGACAAAACTGTTAACAGAGCTTTCATCTTTGGGTTTGGTGAGGGTTTCCTTTAACATAATTCCCAAATTTATACCTATATACAGAGGAAATGAGTCTGATATGCATGCAGTGTTGACTCACAATATGGTATATTTCACTGCCAATGTTTCTCCGAGTTGTCAAAAAAAAAATACTTGTTATGAAAGCTGAGAAAGTCTACACTACTTCATCATTCCTGGATCTCCTCACAATTGCTTGTGTGTGGTTATTCTACAGCTCGAAGCATATTTATGTGGAAAATGTAAAGGTGAAATGCAAAGTAGAAGACATGCAAAAGAAACAATAAAATGTGACCTTTGCCAAGTAAGTTCCCGGTGAGGGTGTTAGCATTGTGCCCTAGCGAAATAATGATTTCATCAGGAAACATCGGATTGCTCTATACATGGCTGCAGCATCAGGTAAAGCAACCACACAGACTCCTCATTCAGGTTTTCTACTTACAGCCACGTGCAATATATATACAGTTGCAGTAAAAAGTATGTGAACCCTTTGGAATGATATGGATTTCTGCACAAATTGGTCATAAAATGTGATCTGATCTTTATCTAAGTCACAACAATAGACAATCACAGTCTGCTTAAACTAATAACACACAAAGAATTAAATGTTACCATGTTTTTATTGAACACACTATGTAAACAATCACAGTGCAGGTGGAAAAAGTATGTGAACCCTTGGATTTAATAACTGCTTGAACCTCCTTTGGCAGCAATAACTTCAACCAAACGTTTCCTGTAGTTGAAGATCAGACGTGCACAACTGTCAGGAGTAATTCTTGACCATTCCTCTTTACAGAACTGTTTCAGTTCAGCAATATTCTTGGGATGTCTGGTGTGAATCGCTTTCTTGAGGTCATGCCACAGCATCTCCATCGGGTTGAGGTCAGGACTCTGACTGGGCCACTCCAGAAGGCGTATTTTCTTCTGTTTAAGCCATTCTGTTGTTGATTTACTTCTATGCTTTGGGTCGTTGTCCTGTTGCAACATCCATCTTCTGTTGAGCTTCAGCTGGTGGACAGAAGGCCTTAAGTTCGATGATAGCAATCCGTCCAGGCCCTGACGCAGCAAAGCAGCCCCAAAACATGATGCCCCCACCACCATACTTCACAGTTGGGATGAGGTTTTGATGTTGGTGTGCTGTGCCTCTTTTTCTCCACACATAGTGTTGTGTGTTTCTTCCAAACAACTCAACTTTGGTTTCATCTGTCCACAGAATATTTTGCCAGTACTGCTGTGGAACATCCAGGTGCTCTTGTGCTAACTGTAAATGTGCAGGAATGGTTGTTTTTTTTGACAGCAGTGGCTTCCTCTGTGGTATCCTCCCATGAAATCCATTCTTGTTTAGTGTTTTACGTATCGTAGATTTGCTAACAGGGATGTTAGCATATGCAAGAGACTTTTGTAAGTCTTTAGCAGACACTCTAGGATTCTTCTTCACCTCATTGAGCAGTCTGCACTGTGCTCTTGCAGTCATCTTTACAGGACGGCCACTGCTAGGGAGAGTAGCAGCAGTGCTGAACTTTCTCCATTTATAGACAATTTGTCTTACCGTGGACTGATGAACAGCAAGGCTTTTGGAGATACTTTTATAACCCTTTCCACCTTTATGCAAGTCAATAATTCTTAATCGTAGGTCTTCTGAGAGCTCTTTTGTGCGAGGCATCATTCACATCAGGCAATACTTCTTGTGAAAAGCAAACCCAGAACTGGTGTGTGTTTTTTATAGGGCAGCTGTAACCAACACCTCCAATCTCATCTCATTGATTGGACTCCAGTTGGCAGACACCTCACTCCATTTAGCTCTTCGAGATGTCATTAGTCTAGGGGTTCACATACTTTTTTTTACCTGCACTGTGAATGTTTACAAGGTGTGTTCAATAAAAACATGGTAACATTTAATTCTTTGTGTGTTATTAGTTTAAGCAGACTGTGATTGTCTATTATTGTGACTTAGATGAAGATCAGATCACATTTTATGACCAATTTGTGCAGAAATCCATATCATTCCAAAGGGTTCACATACTTTTTCTTGCAACTGTGTATATATATATATATATATATATAGAATAATCGCAGTGTTTACATGATTACAATCGTAATTTTTATTTTAATACATGATATCAATCTATTTATACATAGATAATATAAAGTGCCAGTGCATACAGCAAGTGAAGGGTTAAAAACAAGATAGCTCTCACACAGCTGACCTACATTAGACATAAGAGAATATAAAAACCAGCATACCATTGGTGGCTCAGCGTGTCAGCATGGAATCGGCATGAAGACGGCGTTCCACTGCAGCAACTGCGCAGGCGCGAAGTCAGATGAATCGCTCACCTGCCACGGACGCAGCGGCGTCCCACCCCAGCTCCGCCCCAAGGCTTGAGGACGTGTTGACGAGTGAACGCCACCTACGTCAGAGGGAGAGGGCGAGTCACCTGACCAGGGCCCGACCAATGCTAAGCAGTCGCCGTGGAAACCACATAGATAATGTGGTCCAAACGGAGAAAACACTACATTAACAAGGAACTACAATAACAAAAAGCAAACCATCAGTGGGAACATCTATAAGTAATCAGTAGGCAAATGGTGTATATAGAGAGGCAGGACTTACATGCGATGCCCCAAAGGCGCCCAGGGGCTTCCAGTGAAGGGGCCCCGTGACACTCCATGGTCAGGTGCCGCCCCCCACGTCAATGTGGAGCGGCACATCACCACCTGAAGCAACATATGCATCCCACCTATTTCTACATGGTTAATGAAGCAGTACTGGACCAAACGACTTGAAAGGGACCGGATTCAGTGGTATCACAGGTGTAGCACAGGACCAACCATGCCTGTCGGGATCATTAATCACATGCTGACTTGTCTACAGGTGACACGGCACGTTGGTGTCCCATCCCTGCAGGCAAACATCCAAACACCCCCCACATCTGAGCCAGTCGCAAGATAGCAAGTCACCAAGGATCCTATGGTTCCCAAGAAAATAAAATATGCAAAAAGCCAAATACAAAACAGATGTATCCACTGAGGTCTGTTCAGTTGACAACGATGAAGAATAATGTAGCCAGACCATGCTGACACCAAGAACCTCCTCTGGTATGCTGGGCAAATTTGGCAAAGGACATCAATCTAAAATAAAAGATAAAGAATAAACATGTTACATGTTTGTAGAAAGCAATGATAGCATGTTTATTCTTTATCTTCTGTTTTGTATTTGGCTTTTTGCATATTTTGGCAGGTGAGCGATTCATCTGACTTCGCGCCTGCGCAGTTGCTGCAGGGGAACGCTGTCTTCATGCCGATTCCATGCTGACACGCTGAGCCACCAATGGTATGCTGGTTTTGATATTCTCTTATGTCTAATGTAGGTCAGCTGTGTGAGAGCAGCTGGGCCTATCTTGTTTTTAACCCTTCACATGCTGCATGCACTGGCACTTTATATTATCTATGTATATATAGATTGATATCATGTATTCCAAAAAAATTTACGATTGTAATCATGGAAACACTGTAATTATTCTATGTAATCATGCACGCACTATATTGATTGTGTTATATTTGACTTTGTAAACTTATGTTGTAATCACTTGGGACTTTGAATGGTTAACTGTTCACCCTTATCACATGACTTGATTCGGGTATATATACCCATGTGGGACACTATTGTAATGCTTGACAATGGCCCCATTGTGTGGGCTGAAACGTTGCCAGGGAATAAACGGGTCATCACCTTTCACCACAGTTGGAGTGCTGCCTATTCTTTGGATATACTATACTTGAGGAAAGGTTGTCCACCTTTCCATAGGATTTGCACCCAAACCTATTTGTCACTGTGCTGCTGTTATTTATTTATTTTTTATATATAACAAAATAATCAAAAATTGGGATACAGAAAAAAACATCTTCTGCCACTACACACTGTTTAAGCATTTGGCAGACAAACAATGGTTCAAGCATTTACATAATAAAAGGTAAAGAATGTATCGTATCCTCATTACAGGCATGTATTGTACTTGATCTCAAGTTTTATTCGCAGACAGAATCTAAAGAATTCTTTAGCAAAATATAATATAGCATAAAAAATATAATAGGAAAAAAATACAAGGAAAAACAGGGATCCATGAAGCATACTGAAGGTAGAGTTGGATACACATGTACATGGCCGTCTTACAGGAAGTCTATGTGGTTATGAAAATACCTAGTAGCAGCTCCTGAAAGTGCTCTAATTTAGTTTTTGAAACCTTTAGGGCCCTTTACAGGATTTGAACTACCACTTAAAGATCCATGGTTGGAAAAGTCATTGCCATAGTCCTGGATGAACCATGCTTTCATCCCTGGGTGATGAGCATCATTGTTTGCTAGCAATGGCTCTCGCATGAGCAGAAATGACTATTGTAACTGCATTAAAACCTTTTTGTTCATTTGCTTCCTTAATGGAAAATCAAGTAACTTCCCAAATAGTCTTCATTAAAACTTTGTTAGAGAACTATTCCTGTTTCTGATGGCTCTTTCTGCTCTCCCCCTCCCTGCTATCAGTGACAGAGATTACAGCAGGAGGTTATACACAGCGTATTAGTGTGTGAAGAGGGTAGAGAGGATCTACGGATGCCAGCTCTCAAAGGCTGCAGACAGGGATTTAAGCACGCACAAGGCAGCTTGGAGGGAGAAGACATCAGCATCCTGGACACACAGATCCAGCACTTTTTACAAGGATAGACGCCTCCACATGATCCTGAATTTATGAACAGATTGTAAACTGAGTAAATTAAGGAATGAAGATTAATTAATTCTTACATCTCAAAAATGTTCACAAAGTGATCACATATTACTAGGATAGCTCTTCATTTTATGATTGCAAGACCCCTAACTATCTTGAATCAGCGATGTGGCCTCTTCACTGTTTTCCTTGCACTTTGGCGCCCCAGCCATCCTATGTGAACAGGAATTGCAGAACAGCTCCCTTCAAGTCAATGTAGCCATCTGAAGATCTCTGTAAAGCTGGTTGATAAGGCCGCTACTGTGCTAGGAAGATAGAGTGAAAGGCAATGGATCAGCATTGCAGCCCCTTCATTTTCAGGATCAGTGGTAGTCCCAAAGTTTGGACCCCACCATTCACAAACTGATGGCATACCCTAATGATACGTCCTGAAATACCCCTTTAACTGGACAAGTAGACTATGAATAGGAAAAAATCTTCCTTCCCAACTATACTATTGGCCAGTGATATTCAAATCGCTCCGTACTAATATGTCTGACATCAGAGTTTAGCATGCTGCAATATGTACACATACCCTTGTTCTACACTAGGAGGTTGGATCTTCAGAATCTAGTGGACCCAAGTGGGCGTACTTCAGTCTACCTCTGCTGATACCGTGTCATGATACAGTCATATTGAGTATAACCCACTGCCCAGTTGAGTACATCCTAATATCTTGGGTTGGCCTGAGAACTTGAGAGTGTGCAGGCGCATTAGAACTATGATGGGTAGCCATACTGACTCTTGGTATATGTGTAGGCGTATTTCTCAATATATTTTTATTTACAATTAGTGATAGACTACTAGACCCCTTATTTTCACATATACCTAAATAGGTGTTAAAACTTCACTTTTGTTACTCCACTTTTATTAGAATATAATAACACTAACCTTCTAACCATCATCATTTGGCCAAATTTAGAAGGTTAGTGTTATTATATTCTGAAACTAACTGTATCCCTATAAACATTTGATTTCTAGCAAAAATAAATATAGGACATAATAAAATATATATTGAGATAATACTTAACTAATCTATAAGAATAAATAAAATAATGTCCCGCATCATAGGCTGTGCTATATACCGTATATATAAATAAAAATAAGAAAATAACAAAGCAATGGGTGCATATGGCGCGGGGTTCTTCCCCTACCTCGCTCTTGGTTCTCCCTTGGGTTATTGGGTCATCTAGTGTCTCTGCCCCTAGCCCCTCCTTCACGACTACCCATACCCTTGCAACACTTGCCTCCATACACAGCAGCCTTTCTCTTATTGATGTCAAGGGCCCTTTAACCCCAATTACAGATCATCCTAATTTTCCACCTGGCAGCTCCGCCCGTCCTTTCTTGACAGGCACGAGCTTGCGCCCTCTCCGATTCTGTCATGTCCTACATGGGTCCTCGTTGAAACCTCTTAATCAGCTAATAGAGCCCTCTACTACTCGCCCCGGTCACACTTTTCAATATCTCCAGCTCCAACACTTTTACTCGTCCATGCGCAAAACCCACGCTCTGTCTAGATCCCTAACGTCATTCGAACAAATGTGTCTGGCCCCTTCGGCAGTGTTCAGGGATATTTCCACCATCTACAACCTGCTCACCCTCCAACACTCTACCCAACTCCCCCCTTTCTGTTCAGCCTGGGAACGTGACTTGGATGTGCAGCTCACCCCTTCTCAGTGGAGGAGAGCCTTCCTCCTGACTCACAAGGCGCTGATTCCCACAAAGGCGCAGGAGACAAATTATAAGGTCCTGTCTAGATGGTACAGAGTCCCTGCTCTCCTACATAAATGGTTCCCGACTGTTTCCAATAACTGTTGGAGATGTTTGTCGGAAGAAGGCACCATGCTTCATGTCTGGTGGCAATGCCCCCTCCTGCGACCTTTTTGGGACTCAGTGCATAAAGTCACGCGGAGCGTGACAGGGATTCCTATTCCCAATACGCCTGAATCCCTCTTACTGTCCATATTTGACCTGACTATCCCAGCCTACAAAGCCTCCCTCCTGAAATATATGCTTCAAGCCGCTAGAACGGTCATCCCTCGTCATTGGAAGTCATCTTCCCCCCCTGTACTCAAGGAGTGGTTTGAGGAAATTGCTCTTCACCAAAGAATGGAAGACCTGATCTGTGTTGCCCCTCCAGATGTTGCTCGTTCTACTAAAGTATGGAGCACCTGGGAGCTGTTTCGCACTTCTGACGAATTTCGGGAAGCGTGTCTGTAGCAAGTGTTTGTATAGGGTTTCCCCCTTTCCTCCCCTCCTTTCTCCCTTGTCGTTTCTCTCTCTCTTGTCCGTGTCTTGTTTTTTCATCCCTTCTAATTGTTGAATTTTTATTTTTTCTCTTTTTGGTACTATTCCTCTATTGCGGTTATTACTGTTATTGGGATAGGCTCCCAATTGTATTGAAAAACTATTGTTGCCTTATGTATTCTACACTCACCAGTAAGAATCTTGTATCTACCTTGTAACCTTGTCAATACTTTTTCTGGAAAACAATAAACGTTTTGAATGAGAAAAAGAAGAAAATAAACTTCATATTAATCAATAACTAAGTCCACAGACATGCGCTCTCAAGTACCAAGATAAAGATTAAGGAGTCCCAGCTTATGCTCGGTTGTCCGCACCATAAAGCGCATCGGGCATAGCAACTCACGAATGAGCGATCATGTTACTCAACTGTAAGGAGCCACATCACAAAAAAAGCTAACCCTGACAACGTGCTAATCCGAAGGTTTAAACGACCGTTGCCCCCTATGACCCATCCTACCCTATCCCCTGAAGACACCAGTTTTGTCTGGCGAAACATGTTGGGGGACAGCATTTTTTGAGAGCTTTCAAGACAGTGTGCGTCACAATAGAGATAAAATAGATAAGGGAATACTGTAGGGCTGTTTCACACGAGCGAGTCCATTGCGGGAATCACGCTCCGTGTGTGAGTGTGATCCTCCGCTCTGGACTTGCAGGAGCGCACGGCATTATCATGATTTATAATGCTATGTGTCTCTGCATGGCCTTTTTTCTACAGAATCATAGCGACATAAAGCTGTCAGTATAATTCTGTAGAAATAAGGTCAAGCAGAGGCACATAGCATTATAAATCATGATAATGCCGTGCGCTCCTGCAAGTCCAGAGCAGAGGATCACACTCACACACGGAGCGTGATTCCCGCAATGGACTCGCTCGTGTGAAACAGCCCTAAGGGCCTATGCACACTAACGTGCCGTGTTTTGCAGTCCGCACATTGCGGATCCGCAAAACACGGATGCCGCCCACGTGCCTTCTGCAATTTGCAGAACGGAACGGGCTGCCCATTATAAAAATGCCTATTCTTGTCCACAAAACGAAATCTATCATTTTGGAACGGAGCAATGAATGTAGACAGCACACGGAGTGCTGTCCGCATCATTTGCGGCCCCATTGAAGTGAATGGGTCCACATCCGAGCCGCAAAAAAATGCGGCTCGGATGCGGAACCAAACTACGTTCGTGTGAATGCGCCCTATTGCGAGTCCGCATACGGAGGAAAGCTGGCAGCTTCCAGCAGAGATACATTACAATATAATATTGCTGCTGAAGGAATAGCAACAGTGTATTTATAGTATCTAAACCACGGGTGAATAGCACTCCTTAGTAACAATGCAGCGGGTGCTCGTCTCCAGGGGGGGTGGTAAAATGCCCCCCAACGAACAACTTGTGGATGTCAAAAAAATAAAAAATGGAGACAGCACGTCCAAAGAAATGGAAGTTTATTCCAGATGCAACGTTTCGGCTTAGTGATAGCCTTTGTCAAGCATTGACAAAGGCTATTACTAAGGCCTCTTTCACACTTGCGTTGTCCGGATCCGGCGTGTACTCCACTTGCCGGAATTACACGCCGGATCCGGAAAAACGCAAGTGTACTGAAAGCATTTGAAGACGGAACCGTCTTCCAAATGCGTTCAGTGTTACTATGGCACCCAGGACGCTATTAAAGTCCTGGTTGCCATAGTAGGAGCGGGGAGCGGGGGAGCGGTATACTTACAGTCCGTGCGGCTCCCGGGGCGCTCCAGAATGACGTCAGAGCGCCCCATGCGCATGGATGACGTGATCCATGTGATCACATGATCCATGCGCTTGGGGCGCCCTGACGTCACTCTGGAGCGCCCGGGGAGCCGCACGGACGGTAAGTACACTGCTCCCCCGCTCCCCGCTACACTTTACCATGGCTGCCAGGACTTTAGCGTCCCGGCAGCCATGGTAACCACTCTGAAAAAGCTAAATGTCGGCTCCGGCAATGCGCCGAAACGACGTTTAGCTTAAGGCCGGATCCGGATCAATGCCTTTCAATGGGCATTAATTCCGGATCCGGCCTTGCGGCAAGTGTTCCGGATTTTTGGCCGGAGCAAAAAGCGCAGCATGCTGCGGTATTTTCTCCGGCCAAAAAACGTTCCGTTCCGGAACTGAAGACATCCTGATGCATCCTGAACGGATTTCTCTCCATTCAGAATGCATTAGGATAATCCTGATCAGGATTCTTCCGGCATAGAGCCCCGACGACGGAACTCTATGCCGGAAGACAAGAACGCAAGTGTGAAAGAGCCCTAAGCCGAAGCGTTGCATCTGGAATAAATTTCCATTTCTTTGGACGTGCTGTCTCCATTTTTTTATTTTTTTGGACATCCACTATTTATAGTATCTGTCAGTAAAGCTACCTTAACACTTGTGCTTTCCCTTTCCGCTATTGAATTTCAATTATCATGACGGAAACGTTTTTGCTGCCAAAGATACCTTGTGCCACAACTTATTATTTCAAGGATATCCGTAATTATAGTATTTTTCTTTGTAAAAAGTAATAAAGATGAAATTTTAACACCTACAGTATTTAGGTATATGTGAAAATAAAGGCGTCTAGCAGTCTGTGACTAATTAGAACGATGAGGACCCAACCTGTTGGATTGCCCTGCTGCAACCTCTCATTTCTGGAGAAAACCGATTAATAGCGAAATATAAGGTACGAGAACGCCACTGAGGTTGAGGTAATGTACTTTGACAAAGCATTGATGCGTTTAATAAAAGGCATATTCATTGGAAGAAGTGTCTCTTTGTGTTATTTGCTTTCGAGGTTTACCGGTCCTTTAAGTGAGGTGAAATGAGCGTATTGAGCAGTTGTAGAGAAAATTCCCATTAATGTTGTATCATTTCCTAAAACGAATGGTGATGGTAATAACGTCTGACACCTAATTGACAAGCAAGTACCTTCCCACTCATTGCAGGCTATGAAGGCCTGTTGTATGTAGGTGTGATTACCGTGAAACATGATAATTTCTTTACAGAAATAATATGTTAATCATGGACTTAGCGCGGCGCTGCGGCGGTAACTGTATTAAACTTCAATTTGTGGGTAATAAAGTCATAAGCTCCCACGATGGTTAAAGCATGGCAGAAAATCCATAGATGGATATTATATAGCTTGTCATTTACTAAACAGGAAGGGATAAGCCAGGGAGAGATGTGTGCCAGGATAGTAAATATCAGCAATGGATTTGGGCCCAGACACAAGCAGTGTGTGACCAATAACCTACGGTCGTTCAGCTGAAAAAAAAAGTTCAGTTCGGGGGGATCTGTCATTTATGTTCGTTACTCGTTTAAGTCTCTAAATTGAGAGTAATGGAATAGATTTCAACGTGATGTGGAAACATATGGCAAAAGAGCAGTGATGTGAACAGAGCCTAATCCATATAAATCAGGTGTTCTCCCACTTGTCTGCTATCACTGCTTATATAAGATCTTCAATGGGTCCGCAAAACCTGGAGATGCGGAACGGAAGCACGAAATGGAACCATACGGCAGCACTACAGAGTGCTTCCATGGGGTTTCGTTCCGTACTTCTGTTCCGCAAAAAGATAGAACATGTCCTATCTTTTTGCGGAACGGACGGATCGCGGACCCATTAAAGTGAGTGGGTCCGCGATCCGCTGCGGCTGCTCCACGGTCGGTGTTTGTGCAAATTGCGGGCCGCAGCACGGCCACGGGGGGCACACATTAGTGTGCAGGAGGCCTTACAGTTCTGGAATGTATTAGATGATACTGACAGTGTTATCCAATACATTTCAGAACTGTAAGGGTTACATAAATCAATATAATGCTATGTTACCCCGGAAGTGCTGGTAGGTCAGGCCGGGAGCTGCGCTGCGGACTCGCAGCGCGACAAACGCTTGTCTGCAAGGGGCCAAAGTGTACATGAGATTTGTGTAATCTCCTACACTTTGCTGACACTGTACAATTCTGCAGGTAGTCCAATTCTGCCCTTCATATCAACATGTCTATTGATTAAGGCCTCATGCACACAACCGTATGAATTTTGCAGTCTGCAAAAATCGCATCCGCAAGAAATACGGATGAAGTCCGTGTGCATTCCGTTTTTGCAGAACGGAACAGCTGGCCCCTATTAGAACAGTCCTCTCCTTGTCCGTAATGTGGACAATAATAGGACATGTTCTATTTTTTTTGCAGAACGGACATACAGAAATGGAACGCACACAGAGTAACTTCAGTTTTTTTTGGAGGACCCATTGAAATTAATGGTTCCGCATACGGTCCGCAAAAAAAACGGAACAGACACGGAAAGAAAATACGCTCGTGTAGGATTTGCTAGAAGCAGCTGGTCACTCTCAAGAATTGCTGCAAATTGCGCTGCCCGTCTCTAACCATGAGATCTTGCTGTGTTCAGGAATTGCCAGCTCTGACACGGTATGTAGCCATTATTACTTTATGCATTGTCGTTGCAAGTAGATGCTTGCTTTATCTGTTAAAGGGGTATTCCAGATAGAAAAAGTTAAAGGGTCAAGGAGACTTATGAAACATTTTGATCGGTGGGGCTCTAAGTGCTGAGACCCCATCAATTGCATATCATGCTCCCTCTCCTCGCTACAGAGGATGGAAACGAGATGGGCCCATAGACTTCTATTGAACCCATCTCCTGTAGTGAAGATACAGAGAGCCCTTTTCTCTTTTTGTTCTAGTTCTTGGTTTGTCTTTATGACATATAAAAAAAAAATTGGCCCTTTAAATTCTAATTTATCAGAGGCTGGTGTTGGGTGATGAATTTGGTGCATGGTGGTGAGACACTTTTGTCTACACTAGCAGCTGGCAACACTTAGGCAAGGGCTACACGGCGACACTGGTCACGGCCAGGATTGCTGATCAGTGGTGATCCCATAGAAATGCATGGCTTGCACTCGCATTAAATTCAACATGGCTGGATTTCTTGCGACTGCCGCGGCGATCCCATTCATTTCTATGAGATCACCGCTGCTCACGTGACCAGCGTAGCCGTATATCCCTTGCCTTGCTTTGCACCAAAGTTTTGTACCAAAATTTGTTTTACTTTTGGCCCGGGTTGTTGCACCTTCCCAGTAAACAAATGCACCCTCATAGAGCGAGGCACAACGTTTGGTTGAAGTTATTGCTGCCAAAGGAGGTTCAACCAGTTATTAAATCCAAGGGTTCAAATACTTTTTCCACCTGCACTGTGAATGTTTACATGGTGTGTTCAATAAAAACATGGTAACATTTAATTCTTTGTGTTTATTAGTTTAGGCAGACTGTGATTGTCTATTGTTGTGACTTAGATGAAGATCCGATCACATTTTATGACCAATTTGTGCAGAAATCCATATCATTCCAAAGGGTTCACATACTTTTTCTTGCAACTGTATATATAAAAAGATAAATATCCTGTTGTCCATAGCAACCAGTCAAGACTAACTGCACAATAAAAATATAGAGCTTGCTTGGTTGCTAAGTGCAACCTTTCAAACACAATTTTTAAGACGCGGTCCATAGTGCGAATATTGCTGGCAGCTCCTTTCTTATCCATGGTCATTTCATCTGTTATTTAAGGAGCGTCGCATTTGCTTGAATTCTTATTTTCTTTGCTCGCATGCAAAGTTCATCAATCCCTGGCAGAAGTAAATATTAATTAGCACAATGTATATTTAAAGAGAAATAAAGCAAACACATTGTTCTTTTAATTAGAAACGCTTTTTCCTTGTCAACATAGATAAGAGCGACGGCATGATGTTTAACAGCGCTGATGTAATTGGCATATGTTTAATACGAAATCATATTATGTTTGGACACACAGCAATAAGCTATTTCAAATGAAAGTGCAAAGAACAAATAACAGCCAAAAAATGAGATTAACAATCAGGTTTACAGGGGTTTACGTCTACACAGTCGAGTCATTATTCTGACCACTTCCTATATCCCTCATTGCTGTCATGGGCAAAACAGGTGATCGATTAGAGTTCCAGACAGGGATGCTTATCGGCTTTCAGGCCAAGGCAGTATTTCTGAAACTGTGCAGTTTGTGAACTGTTCGCAGCTGCTGCTGTGGTGAAAGTGGACCATGAGTGGACCACTGGCACCATTGTGAATAAACAACATGGAAACCACGGAGCTCCACGTGCCATTGATGTGAGAGGCCAGAGTCGTCTATGAAGGTACCAGAGAGCGGACAAACACACTACAGTGGAGCAGCTCATCTCCACAATGACTACCAGACTTCAAAAACAACAGTTCAGTGAACCCTACTATGTATGGGGCTCCAAAGCAGACAAATGGTCACCGCACCACTGCTAGGAAATTTGCATCAGCCGAAAATGCTTTAATTTTCATGGCAGTATCGGATCTCCATCATTTGGCAAAGGGTTGACTTCTCTGATGAGTCATGTTTTCTGCTTCATCGAATGTATGGACATTGGCGTGTCAGGCGAGAAGCATCTGAGAACATCCTACAACCATTGCTTAAAGAACCCAAGCTGGTGGTGGCAAAGTTATGGTCTGGGGAATGTTTTCGTAGCATTCTCTGGGCCCACTGATCCATGTGGAAGGCACTCTCAAACTGTTTGGGTATGAATCCATCCTTTCAGATAGCGTACACCCATACAAGTTGATTGTCTTCCCTGAGGAAGCTGGGATCTTCCAGAAAAGCAATATGACATGTCACAAGGCTAGAAATGTCCAACATTGGTTGAAAGAGCATGACTAAGACTTCCAAGTACTATCCTGGCCCCCTAATTCCCCATACCTGGACCCAACTGAGCATCTGTGGGACCACCTCGATGGTCATGTTCACTCTAGGGATCCTCCCCCATGCCCCCTCCATCAGCTGTAGGATGCACTGCAGTCAGCATGGCTCCAGATACCTGTAACAACCTACCAGGACATTACTGATTCACTTCCACACCTGCTGTCCGGTCATAATAATGTGACTCAACTGTGTATTATCTGTTCAGAAAATAACATTACTTTGCTCTAAGGAATTCCTGCTTTCCGATGGTGGTATGCCATCCTGCTTACAGCACTAAATATATGCAGAGGAGTACCCTGAATTTCCTGGGACCTGATGCAGGTATGTAGCAGGGCCCACACCTACCACGTGCAATTTATGATATTAACTTGTTCTAATGTGCAGTCTCCAGCAACGGGGAACAGATGCCTCTGTTACCTCCTGCACCTATAGCTACACCACTGAATTCAGATGTCTCACATGGAGCTGAAATACGGTCATATCACTTGGAAAATCTGGATCCTGTATGATGGCACATGGAGTCTTAATTTATGTGCTGTACCATGAAGCACAGCTGCTTACTTTCCCACTGGTGCCTCTGTATATCTCTGTACAGTCATCTAGGCACAATTATTCTAGGCTCAGAAAGTCTCAGTAATATGACATGTGATGGCGCATTGCACAATTATTTTCCGGGATGAATTTATAAGGAAGCTTCTGTGGGAAATTAGAGACACATAGAGGTACAGTATAAAGCCATACATTTCTACGGATGACATATTACGGATCCATAATAAGGACATGAGTGAGAACTAAGGCTCATTGCAATGACATTGTAATAATGTTTCCCTTTTTCACTTATCTGGGATGTGGTTCTGTTTATGTAAGAAATATCGTTTTTTTAACTGGTTCAGTAAAAAAAATGAAAAAATATTGCCAAGATGGCCATTGCCTAATGCTATGAATATGGGCAGGAAAAGGCAATATAGAGGTGCATGGCACACTAGATCACTTAAGTACTGCAGACCGCACATTTGGGTGTTTGTCCAATTTTTTTACATTTCCATTCAATAAAAAAAAGAGCTATTCCTGTCATCTATCATTCTTTTCTACAGAATCACAACCATACTAAGTGCCAGAAGGCAAAGCATTCATAATAGGTTCAATTATCTTTAATGTTTACCTGTTTAATGTTTACTACAACATGTAACCTACCATGGACACCCATACTAATATATATATATTGTGGGGATTTGCTCTGGTAGACAGGCTAGCGGACGCAGTACAGAGGCAACCGCAAAGTCTTTAACTTAAACAGTTCAGTGTTTTATTCACACATAAGGAAAAACAAAAAGTAATGATTTGCTATCTTGGTGTATGTTCACACCATAAAAAGTCCACAGAACAAAAGCCTTCGCTTGTTCATCAGTTTTTCCACCCGCAGTGCACAGCAGGCTTTAGGGCATGTTTCCCAGCAGGCGTCTCTCATCCCTTTAGCACGGCACAAGTTCTCCCAAACACACCGAGATTGACAGCGCTCCACTGTCAGAGAGGAGTAATCCACACACAGCTGAGACTGCCGGCCGGGTTTGATATAGGCCAGTAAAGACCCGGCCTGGAATGTGGGGAGAAGCAACCCACCCAGCACTTTGGCTACTCCCAGTAAGAGCCGGCCCGGATCGGCTTTACAGCCATACTAATAGCAAACAGTGTCAATCAGCACTAGCTGCCGCTGACCCTTAAAATTACCGTCTCTTACGTCACCGAGGCCAGGAACCTCGGTGACACATACCTTCCGTCAATGATGGACCTTTGCGCCTTCCTACAATATATACAGTGTGCATATAGAATTCTGTCCTTTATTCACCCATTCAACGTTTCCGTCCACTTGCTGGTACTTTTTTCAAGCAATACAAAAAGTGCCATGTGCCAAACATATATATAGCAAAGCCAATTAAAGTGCATACATAATTCATAAAGTGCATAATAAATCTAAATACAAGAAACAAATAGTATGTGCATAATAATTCATCATATAGTCCAATTTATATTATTGAAGTCAATACGTGTTAATATACACCTCAAAAAACATGATTCCACAATGATAAAATAGTACAAATAGATAATCAGTGAAAATAGTGTGTATCCAAGTGCATGATATAATGTAATTTAATGAAAGTTAAAAACATATGGACATCAGCCGGGGTTAGTCAACTGCAAAATCCCCATGGCGTCTGTAACAGTATTCTGCGCAATCTCCAAGGAGCTAGTATCAAGTCACTTGTGCACTGTGTCCACATGTTTGATGCGCGGTCACGTGTCTATTTAGATCATGTGAATAATCAGCTGATCATACTACCATAGAAACTATAAACAAAAACTGCAACCACCTTGGAAACTATCTAACAGTGGTATATAATCGGCAGTTCACCCATCATCAATCACACATCCAATGCCCATCATAAGTAACCAGTTAAAATAAGGGGACCAGGTACGGTATGTCCCACCATCACGTGCATTACAACCGCACAATGGAGAGTCTGTGATTCGTATATCGAACGGTGTGCATACATCAAACAGCGTGACAGCCAAATTATTCCTCCTATGTATGTAATATCAGGCAAATATACTGCGTGTAAGTTCTAGGTATATCTCCATTTTATCCACTGTAAACATTTCAGGGGTGCCAAGGGATATTGCAAAAGAAAAAAGTTATGTAAACTGAAAAAAAAAAATTCAGCCATGATTTTTTGCTCAAAGAATTAACGCTGGTTGAATGTCAAACTTGCTTGATTTATTCTGTGTCTGCAACAAATAAAAAAATACAAAATACAAGGTAAGTCTTTTTTTTTTATTTTTTTCGAATACTCGCCCTATGATTATTCAGTCTTGTTTTAAAATCACACGTTGTGGTTGTGATTCTTTAGAAAAGAATGATAGATGAAGAATTGCATGTAAGATAGTGAGTAATTTTGTACCTAACACCAGTCCTAAGATGAATGAAGAACTCGCCTTTTAGCATTAGCTTGTAATTAATACACCCCAAGCAGGGAAAACAACCCATCTTAGTTTTTTTTATGTACTGTTGTATTTGTTTCATTTGTGGCCCTATGTATGGACTATATGATAAATTATTATGCAAATACTATTTGTATTTTTTGTATTTATATTTATTTTGCACTTTATCAATTATGTATGCACTTTAATTGGCTTTGCTATATATATGTTTAGCACATGACACTTTTTGTATTGCTTGAAAAAATTCCCAGCAAGTGGACTGAAAAGTTGCATGGGTTAATAATGGACACAATTCTTTCACCATATGAAGGTGCTGTGGAACTTCTTCTTTGTTGTATCCAGGTGATTTTGTCGATATCCATATCTGCTGGCGCTCCGTATACATTTTTTGATAAACTTGGGAAATTTTGTGGTCCTGCGATTTTATATATATATATATATATATATATATATATATATATATTCTAATATATAAAGCTGAGTGTATATATTTATGTGGATGTATGTCCCCTAAAGGAATCCGCACCATCGCATTTACAATCACAGAATTTTGCACACAGGTACATCAGGTGTCCAGGAAGGTTTTAGACCAGGTCTCAGCTCTCTAGCACGTACCATTCCTGAGATATTCACCAGGTTTCCATAACAACCCAGCAATTTTTCTTCACTGCTGTAGGTCAGCTTTAAAGGGGCAGGGCGCTGTGGATGACACTGTTAAGGGAGCGGAGTGCTGTGGAGGTCACAGTTAAGGGGGCAAACGGACTTAAAAACCCTGCTAAGCCCCCCCCCCCCCCCCCGACCCAGTTAGGCCACAGGGTGTTGTAGAGGTCACTGTTAAGGGGGTGGGGTGTTGTGAAAATCATATTTTAAGGGAACAGAGCTCTGTGGAGGTCATTGTTAAAGGGGCGGGTTTTTGTGGAAATCATTGTTAATGAGACGGGGTACTGTGGAGGTCACTATTAAAGGGGCGGCCACTGTGGATGTTACTGTTAAGGGGGCAGGCCGCTGTGGAGGTCACTGTTAAGGGAGGAGGGGACTGTGGAGGCCACTATTAACGGGACAGCGGGTACCGTGAGGTCACTGTTAAGGCAGCCAGGTACTGTGAGGTCATTGTTAAGGGAGCGGGGTTTAGTGGAGGTCACTATTAAGGGAGTAAGGTACTGTGGCAGTCACTGTTAAAGGGCCAGTCACTGTGGAGGTCTCTGTTAAGGGGGATGGGAATGGTGGAGGTCAGTTAAGGGACTGTAACCAGTGTTAAGGGGCGGGTACTGTAGAGGTCACTGTTAATGGGGCAGGCCACTGTGGACTCCTGTGGAGATCACTGTCAAGGGGGTGGGGTGCTGTGGAACTCACTGTTAAAGGGTCAGGCTGCTGTAAAAGTCAAAGTTAGGGGGTTGACTGCTTTGGAGGTCCCATTTTAAGGAGATGGGGCACTGTGGGGGGGTCAGTGTTAAGGGGTGGGGGGCTGTGGAGGTCACTTTTAAGAGGGCCGGTTGCTGTAGATGTCACTGTTATAGTGAATACTGTCGATATCTTTTAACGACAGTGGCGTGCCCAGGGGGGGACGGGGGGGTGGTGCGCCCCGGGTGCCAGCTCTGACGGGGGTGCCAGCAGGCCCAGAAGCAATGAGCGCTTCCATCAATACAGATGGAAGCGCTCATTGCTGAAGCGCTGACACCCGTGACCCAGTCCCACATACTGCGGCAGGGCAGGGAGCGGAGCGCATAGTTCCCTGCCCCGCCGCCGATCACCGCCATAGGCTTCAGGCTTAGTCCTAGTTTTTTTTTTTGTTTTTAGCCGATTATCTTAGGTAGGGGCTCATTTTTTGCGGGATAAGAGGATGGTTTTATTGCCACTATTTTGGGGGGCATATGACTTTTTGATCGCTTGCTATTACAGTTTTTGTGATGTAAGGTGACAAAAAAATACTTTTTTTGCACCGTTTTTATTTTATTTTTTTGACCATGTTCATCTGAGGGGTTAGGTCATTAGGTATTTTTATAGAGCAGATTCTTACGGATGCGGAGATACCTAATATGTCAACTTTTTTTATTTATTTTAGTTTTACAAAATAATATGTTTTAAAAAAAATAATTGTTTTAGTGAGAACCATAGTATTTTTTCGATTGTCAGTGGCTAAATGGAATTAAAATTGGGGAAGGGGATTATAAATTTAGTACTCCATGGAAGTGTGATACTCCCTGAAGCAACCAATAATGCAATAATGCAGAGGCCCGGATGATCGGGGCACGTGTCACACTGAGTGGTGGTGTCCTTCCGTATCCCCCTAATGTGACACACTCTGCACCTTTTTTGGGTCCGTCCCTTCTTTCCAGTATGGGGGACCACACCTGGAAAGTGTTGGCCAGGGACGATCCGGGCACCTCCAGTTACCGAGGTACTCCAGCCTGCTCTTTCCCGGTCAGAAAAGATCAGGGCCTTGAGGACTGCCTCATAGAACTGGAGGAATTTCCCTGTGTTGCCAGCGCTCTGGGACAGCACAAAAGAGTTGTACAAGGCAACCTGTACCAAGTAGACCGTAACTTTTTTGTACCATGCCCGGGTTTTGCGCATGGCGTTATATGGCTTGAAGACTTGATCAGAGAGATCAACTCCTCCCATATACCGATTGTAGTCGACGATACAATAGGGCTTGAGGACCGTTGCCGCGGTACCTCGCACAGGGACAGGGGTGATGCCGTTACCATGAATTGTGGACAGTACAAGGACATCCCTCTTGTCCTTATATCTGACAAGCAACAGGTTTCCACTGGTAAGGGCACGGGTCTCACCCCTGGGGATAGGTACCTGGAGGGGGTGGGTAGGGAGGCCGCATTGATTTTTCCGCACGGTCCCACAAGCGGACGTGGATCTGGCGGTGAGGGACTGGAACAGGGGATACTAGTATAAAAGTTATCCACGTACAGGTGGTAACGCTTATCTAGCAGTGGGTGCATAAGGTCCCACACAAGTTTCCCGCTAACACCCAGAGTGGGGGGACATTCTGGGGTTCAATACGGGAATCTCGCCCCTCATACACACAAAACTTGTAAGTGTACCCTGAGGTACTTTCACAAAGTTTGTACAGCTTCACGCCATACCTCGCCCGCTTAGAGGGAACAAACTGGCGGAAAATGAATCTCCCCTTGAAAGCAATGAGAGACTCATCAACCGCGACCTCCCTTCCAGGTACAAAGCCTCCAAAAATTTGGCCCCAAAGTGATGGGGGGAACATGCTGCATTATCTGCATAATGCAGGCATTTCCGAATGGCCTCAAAACAGGAACGTGTCATGGCTGTAATGTAAAGTGGGGTCTGGTAGAGGACGTCCCCACTCCAGTAATGCCTGACACTGTTTTTTTTTTTTACTAGGCCCATGTGCAGCAAGAGGCCTCAAAATGTTCTCATCTCAGCTGCACTGACTGGAGTCCAGCCACTGGCCCTAGCCAAAAAGGAGCCCGGGTGTTGAGCAATGAACTGTTGGGCGTACAAATTTGTTTGCTCCACCATCAGATTCACAAAGTGGTCACTGAAAAAAAGACTAAAATAGTCATATTCAGTGAAGCCCACTGTGGGAATCTGGATTCCTGGTTGGCCAACAAAATCAGGAATCACAGGCTCAAAATCCTCTGGGGTACACCATGCAAGTTCACCGGTAGGGGGCTCAGGTGGACTTATCTGGTGGGCCGTAAAACCAGTACGAGCCCTAGAGCTGCTCGTACTAGTGTGGACCACAGGGTCCCTGTCATGGCGGTCCCCTTGCTCCGCCTGGCGGCATCTCTGCTGCCTTGGGGGCTCATCATCATCGCTAGATGATGAGGAGGACGCGGATGACAAGAGGAAAGAAAGTGTGGTCATCCTCGTCCTCACTGGGGCTCTCGGAGTCGGAGGCAAGCTGGGCGTATGCCTCCTCGGCCGAGAACATCCGACGGGCCATAGGGGAGTGTGTTTGTGTGCGTGTGTGCGTGTAAAACTTTATTTAGTGTGCGTGTGTGGGGGCATGGGTGTTTGCGTACTTATCCCTAAACCTAACAGAAAAAAAAAAAAAAAAAAAGGCAAAAGAAAAGATTCAAACTCGCTGATCAGCTGTCCGAAGCTGATCAGCGGTGGGGTGGGCGATGCGCTAACAGTGGCCAGAGGCTAAGAGTGCCGACCACAGTCAGCGTCCACAAAAAAAACAAAACGCTTACTCCCCAAAAAGAATGTGTGTGTGGGGGGGGGGAGGGGGGCAGGGGGGCAAGCTGCAGCTGTGCTGTGGACCCCAGTCACCCGATCAGGGGTGATGCAACAGTTAAAACTTTTTAGTTTTTTTTCCCTTCTAAACTTTCCCTGAATATCCCTGCCTAACCTAACCTTTGCTTAACCTGTCCCTATGTACCTTTTAGTGCCAGATGGCACTGTGGACGGTCAGAAGGGGGGTGCTGGGCAGAGATGGGGGGTTGCTGGGCACAGATCCGACGCTGCTCCTCTCTCCACGGGCTCCGGACACAGAAAGGGAGAGGAGGCAGAGCTGCAGGAAGTTTAAACCTCCCACCCGCCCTGCATCCAATCAGAAACGATCCTGAGAGGTGATGTCACCATCACCTCTCAGGATCGCAAGGTGGTGATTGGTGGTGTATTATCACACCACCGATTACCATCCTGTTCCGGGTTATCTGGTCACCAGAGACCCGAAAAACCCGGAATCGCAGCAAACCACTGGTCTAAATTGACCTGCGGTTTGCCACGATCGCCGATGCGGGAGAATCACAGAACCCCCCCCCGCATTGTCCCAGGGTGCCTGCTGATTGATCGGAAATACACATGACGTACCGGTACTTCATCTGTGTCCTTAAGTATTGGGACATCATGACGTACCGGTACATCATGTGTCCCCAACAGGTTAAATGAAATAGATTAAATATACCCGTGCGAAGCCGGGTCCTTCAGCTAGTAATACAGTTGCAAGAAAAAGTTTGTGAACCCTTTAGAATGATATGAATTTCTGCACAAATTGGTCATAAAATGTGATCTGATCTTCATCTAAGTCACAACAATAGACAATCACAGTCTGCTTAAATTAATAACACACAAAGAATTAAATGTTACCATGTTTTTATTGAACACACCATGTAAATATTCACAGTGCAGGTGGAAAAAGTATGTGAACCCCTAGACTAATGACATCTCCAAGAGCTATTTGGAGTGAGGTGTCAGCCAACTGGAGTCCAATCAATGAGATGAGATTGAAGGTGTTTGTTACAGCTGCCCTGCCCTATAAAAAACACACACCAGTTCTGGGTTTGCTTTTCACAAGAAGCATTGCCTGATGTGAATGATGCCTCGCACAAAAGAGCTCTCAGAAAACCTACGATTAAGAATTGTTAACTTGCATAAAGCTGGAAAGGGTTATAAAAGTATCTCCAAAAGCCTTGCTGTTCATCAGTCCACGGTAAGACAAATTGTCTATAAATGGAGAAAGTTCAGCACTGCTGCTACTCTCCCTAGGAGTTGCCATCCTGTAAAGATGACTGCAAGAGCACAGTGCAGACTGCTCAATGAGGTGAAGAAGAATCATAGAGAGTCAGCTAAAGACTTACAAAAGTCTCTGGCATATGCTAACATCCCTGTTAGCGAATCTACGATACGTAAAACACTAAACAAGAATGGATTTCATGGGAGGATACCACAGAGGAAGCCACTGCTGTCAAAAAAACATTGCTGCACGTTTACAGTTTGCACAAGAGCACCTGGATGTTCCACAGCAGTACTGGCAAAATATTCTGTGGACAGATGAAACCAAAGAGGAGTTGTTTGGAAGAAACACACAACACTATGTGTGGAGAAAAAGAGGCACAGTACACCACCATCAAAACCTCATCCCAACTGTGAAGTATGGTGGTGGGGGCATCATGGTTTGGGGCTGCTTTGCTGCATCAGGGCCTGGACGGATTGCTATCATCGAAGAAAAAATGAATTTCCAAGTTTATCAAGACATTTTGCAGGAGAACTTAAGGCCATCTGTCCACCAGCTGAAGCTCAACAGAAGATGGATGTTGCAACAGGACAACGACCCAAAGCATAGAAGTAAATCAACAACAGAATGGCTTAAACAGAGTAAAATACGCCTTCTGGAGTGGCCCAGTCAGAGTCCTGACCTCAACTCGATTAAGATGCTGCAGCAGGACCTCAAGAAAGCGATTCACACGAGACATCCCAAGAATATTGCTGAACTGAAACAGGAGGTTCAACCAGTTATTAAATCCAAGGGTTCACATACTTTTTCCACCTGCACTGTGAATGTTTACATGGTGTGTTCAATAAAAACATGGTAACATTTAATTCTTTGTGTGTTATTAGTTTAAGCAGACTGCGATTGTCTATTGTTGTGACTTAGATGAAGATCAGATCACATTTTATGACCAATTTGTGCAGAAATCCATATCATTCCAAAGGGTTCACATACTTTTTCTTGCAACTGTATATAAGGCTGAGTGTATGTATGTGTGTATGTCCCCTAAAGGAATCCGCACCGTCGCATTTACAATCACGAAATTTGGCACACAGGTACATCAGGTGTCCGGGAAGATTTTAGACCGGGTCTCAGCTTTCTAGGATGTACTGTTCCTTAGATATTCCCATAAAATGCATTAGCCAATAGAAGCCTGGTCACATGACCCCTATCAGCCAATAGAAGCTCGCAGGCCATTAGTCTCCACATACACACAGTTTTACACCAGGTTTCCATAACAACCCAGCCATTTTTCTTCACTGCTGTAGGTCAGCTTTAAAGGGGCAGGGCACTGTGGATGATACTGTTAAGGGAGCAGAGTGCTGTGGAGGTCACTGTTCAGGGGGCAGGTACAGTGGCCATTCAGGCCACCCTCAAAAGACGGACTTAAAAACCACACCCCCAAGTCCCGCTAAGCCACTCCCTGACTTGGCTAGGCCACGCCACTCCGCAGCCGACGGGGATTGAAAAAATGAAGGTAAAAATCATCAGCTGCAGCAGTGGAGGGGAGGGAGCGTAACTTTCTCCCTGCAGCTCACGCTCAGACAGCACAGTGCTGCTGTCTGAGAATAACCCGTTCCAAAGGACATCCCTGTGTCCGTCCAGACCCTGCACCGGACGGAGGACAGGGAGTCTGAAAGCCGGACTGTCCGTCCTAAAACTGGACCTCTGGCCACCCTAAAGCAGGGTGCTGTGTAGGTCACAGTTAAGTGGACAGTCTGCTATGGAGGTCAGTGTTAAGGGGAAGATTGCTATAGAGTTCACTGTTAAGGAGATGGGGTACTGTGGAGATCACTAATAAAGGGACGGCTGCTGTGGAGGTCACTATTAAGGGGGCGGGATGCTGTGGAGATCACTGTTAAAGGGCCGGGCTCTGTGGAGGTCTCTGTTAGGGGGCGGGTTATTGTGGAAATCACTTAACGAGACGGGGTACTGTAGAGGTCAATAATAAAGGGGCGGCCACTGTGTAGGTCTCTGTTAAAGGGGAGGGCACTGTGGGTGTTACTGTTAAAGGGGCAGGCCGCTGTGAAGGTCACTGTTAAAGGGGCGGGGCACTGTAGATATCACTGTTATAGTGGATACTGTCGATATCTTTTAATGACACACACAAACATTAAATGAAATAGATGAAATATACCCGTGCGAAGCCAGGTCTTTCTGCTAGTATATATATATGTTCAGTCTGCATACTACCCATAATTTTTCACAGACCCATTCATTGCAATGAGGCCACAAAAGATGAGGGTAGCACACCGTGTCCTGTCCGCATCTGTATGTCCATTCCGCGGCCCCGAAAAAAAGATAGAACATCTTCTCTTCTTATCCATTTTGCAGACAAGGATAGGACTATTCTACAGGACAAAAATTCAAATGTTGGCATGAACACAGCGGAGATCCATGTTTTGTGGATTCGTGATTTGCAGACCACAAAATGGATACGGTCGTGAGCATGAGCTGAGAGCTACGAATGCACCGCTGTCTTCACCACAGAGCCTTGGCTGATTTGCAATAGATTTGCCACATACGTAATTCACTCCTCTATCGAACAGAATCAGTTCACACTCAGTGTTGTCATCAGTCGTGGCTCCTTCTTTATGGCTTACACTTGTATGACCTTCTTTGAACTTCTTGATCCATTCATACATTATATACATACTTCTTTATGACAGAACAATTTCTCCATACTGTGCAGAAAGTCTTCTATAAATATGGGCACCAGACACCCTCAGACCACAATAAAACAAATCACTGCACGCTGCTTGCCTTTTGTAAAAATCACAAGTTGGGCAGCCATTTTTTCCTTCACCACAGCCACAAATAAACTGATGTAACACTTTTAAACCTGCAGAGCAGTAACTGGAGACATTATGTCAAATATATACATTTATATTTATTCAGTCGTTTATATATTCATGTATTTATACCATATGGGTCAAGTTGCTTGTGCACACGTATTGTGTCTTCAATGATGATTAGCACCCAGTGATGCAGCGTTCCCATCATGATCTTACCTGTCCATGGTGTGAACACCACTGTAGATGAGCCCCGGGTGTGTTTGAGAACAAATTAAAGGGCTTCTGTCACCCCACTAAACTCATTTTTATTTTTTTGTGTACTTATAATCCCTATCCTGCCATATTGCCATACATTATGTTATTAATAATTTCCGTTCACTAGATTTAGCAAAAAACGTACTTTTATGATATGCTAATTACCTTTCTACCAGTAAGTAGGGCGTCTACTTGCTGCTAGCAGCCGCAGAAAACCGCCCCCTCCTTCTGTTGATTGACAGGGCCAGCCGCGATCTCCTCCTCTGGCCAGCCCTGTCAGCATTTAAAAAAATCGCGCGCCTGTGTTGATTCGACGCAGGCGCTCTGAGATAAGGAGGCTCGCCTCCTCAGCACTCCCTCAGTGCGCCTGCGCCGATGACGTCACCGAAAGAGAAGACGTCATCGGTGCAGGCGCACTGAGGGAGTGCTGAGGAGGCGAGCCTCCTTATCTCAGAGCGCCTGCGCCGAATCAACACAGGCACGCGATTTTTTAAATGCTGACAGGGCTGGCCAGAGGAGGAGATCGCGGCTGGCCCTGTCAATCAACAGAAGGAGGGGGCGGTTTTCTGTGGCTGCTACCAGCAAGTAGACGCCCTACTTACTGGTAGAAAGGTAATTAGCATATCATAAAAGTAAGTTTTTTGCTAAATCTAGTGAACGAAAATTATTAATAACATAATGTATGGCAATATGGCAGGATAGGGATTATAAGTACACAAAAAAAAAAAATTGGTTAGTGGGGTGACAGAAGCCCTTTAAATTAAAAAATGATGCAATTGTTCAATCCAGTTACTGCTCTTTACTGGCCAGATTGTGTATGAGTAAAGACACATTTAGATGCTCCTTCCCAACAATCGGCTGCTCGTTAAGTGGAGGTGGAGGCTGCATTTACATGTATGAGGATGAGCGATGGCTGCCAGGGGCGTAGCTAAAGGCTCATTTGCCCTGGTGCAAGAGTTCAGCTTGGGCCCCCCTTCCCTTAGTGCTTTGTGGCCAGGGGTAGGGAAGCACATAATCTTCCTTCATCCTGAGACAAAAATTTTAATGCAACCCCTCCTCCCCATGCCAAATTCTTGACCAAACCCCTTCCCTCCAGCTGGAGGTTTAACTTGAAGATTCTGGGACCCATTGCAAAATTTATAACAGAGCCCTCCTAGCTTATTATAATACCGGTGTCTTCTACAGTTGCAAGAAAAAGTATGTGAACCCTTTGGAATTATATGGATTTCTGCACAAATTGGTCATAAAATGTGATCTGATCTTCATTTAAGTCACAACAATAGACAATCACAGTCTGATTAAACTAATAACACACAAAGAATTAAATGTTACCATGTTTTTATTGAACACACCATGTAAACATTCACAGTGCAGGAGGAAAAAGTATGTGAACCCTTGGATTTAATAACTGGTTGAACCTCCTTTGGCAGCAATAACTTCAACCAAACGTTTTCTGTAGTTGCAGATCTGACGTGCACAACGGTCAGGAGTAATTCTTGACCATTCCTCTTTACAGAACTGTTTCAGTTCAGCAATATTCTTGGGATGTCTGGTGTGAATCGCTTTCTTGAGGTCATGCCACAGCATCTCAATCGGGTTGAGGTCAGGACTCTGACTGGGCCACTCCAGAAGGCATATTTTCTTCTGTTTAAGCCATTCTGTTGTTGATTTACTTTTATGCTTTGGGTCCTGTTGCAACACTCATCTTCTGTTGAGTTCAGCTGGTGAACAGATGGCCTTAAGTTCTCCAGCAAAAAGTCTTGATAAACTTGGGAATTCATTTTTCCTTTGATGATAGTAGGCCCTGATGCAGCAAATCAGTCCCAAACCATGATGCCCCCACCACCATACTTCACAGTTGGGATGATGTTTTGATGTTGGTGTGCTGTGCCTCTTTTTCTCCACACATAGCGTTGTGTGTTTCTTCCAAACAACTCCACTTTGGTTTCATCTGTCCACAGAATATTTTGCCAGTACTGCTGTGGAACATCCAGGTGCTCTTGTGCAAACTGTAAACGTGCAGCAATGTTTTTTTTGGACAGCAGTGGCTTCCTCTGTGGTATCCTCCCATGAAATCCATTCTTGTTTAGTGTCATATGCCAGAGACTTTTGTAAGTCTTTAGCTGACTCTCTATGATTCTTCTTCAACTCATTGAGCAGACTGCGCTGTGCTCTTGAAGTCATCTTTACAGGATGGCCACTCCTAGGGAGAGTAGCAGCAGTGCTGAACTTTCTCCGTTTATAGACAATTTGTCTTACCGTGGACTGATGAACAGCAAGGCTTTTGGAGATACTTTTATAACCCTTTCCAGCTTTATGCAAGTTAACAATTCTTAATCGTAGGTCTTCTGAGAGCTCTTTTGTGCGAGGCATCATTCACATCAGGCAATGATTCTTGTGAAAAGCAAACCCAGAACTGGTGTGTGTTTTTTATAGGGCAGGGCAGCTGTAACAAACACCTTCAATCTCATCTCATTGATTGGACTCCAGTTGGCTGACACCTCACTCCAAATAGCTCTTGGAGATGTCATCAGTCTAGGGGTTCACATACTTTTTCCACCTGCACTGTGAATGTTTACATGGTGTGGTAAATAAAAACATTTAATTCTTTGTGTGTTATTAGTTTAAGCAGACTGTGATTGTCTATTGTTGTGACTTAGATGAAGATCAGATCACATTTTATGACCAATTTGTGCAGAAATCCATATCATTCCAAAGGGTTCACATACTTTTTCTTGCAACTGTATGTCGCATAAGGGTCTTTGGGCCCCTCAGGCTCCTGGACCCGGAAATGAATGCTACCTCTGCACCCCCTATAGCTACGCCCCTGATGGCTGCTACTATCACTGGTGTTGATCGATGAACACTTTGAGATGCTCGGGTGCTCTACAGAGCACCCGAGCATAATGGAAGTTAATGGGAGAACCCAAGCATTAAACCAGGCACCCCATGCTCTGAAGAGGGGAGGTTGTCTGGTTCACAGGAAAATGTGACCATCTAAAACATTATGGGTGAGGATCTGCTGCTGAGCTGACCCTCTAAAACATTAGGAGCAAGGGCCTGCTGCTGATCTAACCATCTAAAACATTAGTGGAGAGCGCCTGCTGCTGATCTGACCATCAAAAACATTATTTGCGAGGGCCTGCCGGTGACCCTCTAAAACATTAGGGGTGAGGGTCTGCTGCTTAGCTGACCCTCAAAAACATTAGGAGTGAGAGCAGCCTAATAAGCATGTTGATATGATGGAGGAGGAAGAGGAGGACGAGAAAAGGAAGATTGAACCATATACCCTTTTGTGTGGTGGAAGGGGTGCATTGGAGTACAGTGCATTCAATACACTATAAAAAGCCACATTTAGAGTGCCTTTATGTTGAGCCACTTTCCTCTGGTGGAGTAGAGAAGTCTGGGGCAATCCAGGCCTTGTTCATTTTGATAAGAGTCAACCTGTCAGAATTTTCAGTTGACAGGCGGATGCGCTTATCAGTTATTATGCCCCCAGCAGCACTAAATACCCGCTCAGACAAAACGCTGGCAGCAGGGCAGGCCAGCACCTCCAAGGCGTAGAGCGCCAGTTCGTGTCACGTGTCCAGCTTGGATATCCAATAGTTGTAAGGCACAGAGGGATCACTGAGGATGCTGACACGGTCTGCTATGTACTCCTTCACCATCTTCTAAAACTTTTCCCTCCTTGTGACACTAGGCCACGCATCAGGGTGAGGGGGCTGGCGGGGTGTCATGAAACTGTCCCAGGCCTTGGAGAGTGTTGCCCTGCCTCTGTTGGAACTGCTGTGTGTTCCCCTTGTCTCCCCTCCTCAGTTGCCCAAGGAACTACTTACTCTGCCGCCAGGGTTGTCAGTTGGAAATTTTTGGAGCAATTTTTCCACAAGGACCTTCTGGTATTGCATCATTTTGCTAGTCCTCTCCACCACAGGAATGAGAGATGAGAAGTTCTCTTTGTAGCGGGGGTCGAGAAGGGTGAACAACTAGTAATCGTGTTGGCCAAAATGCGTATAACCTGAGGGTAACAGGAAAGGCAGCATAACATAAAGTCAGCCAAAAGTGACTCTCAATCTCCTCATCCTCTTCCTCCTCTTTGACCCATCTATGCTGAATAGATGGAATAAACCTGCTATTGGTACTACTCTCTGTAGCGGAGGCAACCATTTCCTACTCCTACTCCTTCTCTTCCTCCTCCTCATTATCCAATTTACGCTGAGAAGACGAACGGAGGGTGGTCTGGCTATCACCCTGTGTACAGTCTTCCCCCATTTCCACCTCTTCCACATGCAAAGCATCCGCCTTCATTGTGAGCAGCGATTGTTTCAGTAGACACAGAAGTGGGATGGTTACGCTGATAATAGCGGCATCGCCGCTCACCATCTGTGTTGATTCCTCAAAGTTGTGCAAAACCTCACAGAGGTCAGACATCCATGCCCACTCGTCGCTTGTGAAGAGCGGAAGCTGACTGGAAAGGCAATGACCATGTTGCAGCTGGTATTCCACTACTGCCCTCTGCTGCTCACAAAGCCTGGCCAACATGTGGAACGTGGAGTTCCAGCACGTGCTCACGTCACACAACAGTCGGTGAGCTGGCAATTGCAAGAGCTACTGCAGCATTGTCAGGCGGAAATGGGCACACTTGCGGCGCACCTTCACCAGTAGCTCAGGCAAATTGGGGTTAGGTTTTGAGAAACCGCTAAGTTGAACATGTGGGCAAGGCATGGTATGTGTGTGAGCTTGCCGAGCTCCAAAGCCACCAAGTTACGGCCATTATCAGACACAACCATGCCTGGTTGTAGGTTGAGTGGCGAGAGCCACAGCTCAGTCTGGTCCCTTATACCCTGCCACAGCTCTGCGGCGGTGTGCTATTTGTCACCTAATCAAATTCGTTTCAGCACGGCCTGTTGATACACTGCTTCCAGCTACTGACTGATGATTGACTGGTGCTGCAAGATGAGAGTTCAGAGGTAGATGTGGAGATGAAGGTGGAGGAGGAGAAGGGGGGTTGCAGCCACTAATGTAGGTGGTGGCAGAAATCCTGATGGAAGTAGGGTCCGCAATTCTTGGTGTTGGTAGCACCTATGCCATCACAGGGTACGACTCGCTCCCGGCCTCCACAACATCACCCAGTGTGTCATCAGGTAAATGTAGAGTCCCTGGCCAAAAGCACTTGTCCATGAGTCAGTCGTTAAGTTCCCAATAACTGTGTTGGTCACGCCATGGTTCATGTTACGGGAGAAATGCTGGTGTAAGGCGAGGACGGCACACCGGGAAAAATATTGGCGGCTGGAGACTGAGTAACGAGGGACGGCCACCGCCATCAGGCAGCGGAAAGCCTCAGTGTCCACAAGCCTAAATGGCAACATTTCCAGGGCCAGCAATTTGGAAAGGTGTGCATTTAGTGCTATGGCCTATGGGTGGGTGGCTGGGTATTTGCGCTTTCGTTCAAAGGCCTGTTGTATGGACATCTGTGCGCTGCGCTGGGACACAGATGAGGATGTGCTAGCTGATGGTGCTTGCGAAGGTCTAGGTGCAGGGCATCTTGGACAGGGGATTGGCCAGCACATAACATATGGGAAGAGGAGGCAGTGGTGTGACCCGCAGACCCTGGTTGTGGACCTAGGAGTTCGGCCCACCTATTAGGGTGCTTTGATGCCATGTAGCGGATCATGCTGGTGGTGGTGAGGTTGCTAGTTTCACGCCCCTGCTCATTTTGGTATGGCACAGGTTGCAAATGACTAATTATTTTATTGTCCGCACTTTCCTCAAAAAAGCGCCAGACTGCGGAACACCTACCCCTTGGCAATGGAAATTGCCTCAAGGGGATGCTCCGTGGAACAGTTGCGGGCCTGTTTGGTGTGTCCCGCCTTCTCCCTTTTGCCACCCCACTGTCTCTTCCAGCCTGTTGCGGTGCTGCGGATCCCTCCCCCTCTGCACTGCTGTCCTCGCTCGTCTTGCCACCTTCCCAAGTTTGTTTGGTGACTTCATCGTCCAGCACCTCCTCTTCCACTTCCTCACTCTGGTTATCCTCCTGACTTGCTGACCTAACAACAACCTCAGTTATTGACAACTGTGTCTCATCCTCATTATGAACCTTTTGAGACACTAATTGCGGTTGACTTATTGGCAACTGTGTTTCATCATCATCATCATCATCATCCACCTCGTGAAACACTAATTGCCAGGCAGAGTGGTGCTTAAAGGACTGGAAGCATTATCTGCTGCAATCCAACCGACCACCTGGTCACACTGGCCTGACTTCGAGAGTGGTGTCCTGAGCCGCCCTGCAAACTGGGACATGAAGCTAGGTATCGTGGATGAGTGTGTTTCTTGTGCTCTGGCAGCAGGCACAGTTTCGCCATGGCCTCTGCGTGCACCATTAGCAGCATGGCCACAAATAAATTAGACCAAATGTCACAGATATATAGGATGCGCAAACGTTATACAGGAGATGTAGCGCAGGTAATGTCGCTGTCACCAGCAGTGAAAAAATTAGACTGAATGTCACAGATATTTAGGATGTGCAAACGTTATACAGAAGATGCAGTGCAGGTAATGTCGCTGTCACCAGCAGTGAAAAAATTTGACTGAATGTCACAGATATTTAGGATGTGCAAACGTTATACAGGAGATGCAGTGCAGGTAATGTCGCTGTCACCAGCAGCGAAAAAATTTGGCTGAATGTCACAGACATTTAGGATGTGCAAACGTTATACAGGAGATGTAGCACAGGTAATGTCGCTGTCACCAGCGGGGAAAAAATTAGACTGAATGTCACAGATACTGTATTTAGGATGTGCAAACGTTATACAGGAGATTTAGCGCAGGTAATGTCGCTGTCACCAGCAGCGAAAAAATTTGACTTAATGTCACAGATATTTAGGATGTGCAAACGTTATACAGGGGATGTAGCGCAGGTAATGTCGCTGTCACCAGCGGGGAAATTTTTTTACTGAAAGTCACAGACATTTAGGATGCGCAAACATTATACAGGAAATATACCGCACGTAATGTCACTGTCACCAGCGGCGATTTTTTTTTACTGAATGTCACAGACATTTAGGATGTGCAAACATTATACAGGAGATGTAACATAGGTAATGTCGCTGTCACCAGCAGTGAAAAAATTTGACTGAATGTCACAGACATTTAGGATGCGCAAACATTATACAGGAGATGTAGCACAGGTAATGTTGCTGTCACCAGCGGGGAAAAAATGAGACTGAATGTCACAGATACCGTATTTAGGATGCGCAAACGTTATACAGGAGATGTAGCGCAGGTAATGTCGCTGTCACCAGCGGCTAAGAAAAAATTTGACTGAATGTGACAGATACCGTATTTAGGATGCACAAACGTTATACAGGAGATGTAGCACAAGAAATGTCGCTGTCACCAGTGGGGAAAAAATTTGACTGAATGTCACAGATACCGTATTTAGGATGTGCAAACGTTATACAGGAGATGTAGTGCAGGTAATGTCGCTGTCACCAGCAGCGAAAAAATTTGACTTAATGTCACAGATATTTAGGATGCACAAAAGTTATACAGGAGATGTAGCAAAGGTAATGCCGCTGTCACCAGCGGCCAAACAATTGCGCTGAATGTCACAGATTTTTCGGATGCGCTAATGTAACACAATAGATGTAGCAGAGGTTGTGTCACTGTCAGCAGCGGCCAAACAATTGTACGCAATTTAGCGCAGGTTGCGCTAATAATATATATTGCAGCCATATAAACAATAGTCCTTAAAAGGACTTTTGGGTCTCTAACACCTTTCAACACTAAAGAATTCCCAACACTAATATCTGTCCCTTCTCCTGCAGCTCTCCCTGACTAAGACTGAGCTGAACCATGTGTCATCGGGTGCTATATAGCAGCCGATGACACGTTCCTGCCAACCAATCACTGTAATGCCAGTAACCAACATGGCTATGGCATTACAGTGAGGGCTAGTACTTCCCCGCACGTAGCAGCATGTCCCTGCTTCACACAGCAACCTCTCCCTACACTGGCAAAACACTGAATGTAAAATGGCGGCCAGATCAGGTTTATTTATAAGGTAGGGGGTATGTCCATGTGCTGAAACGTCTCAATTGGCTGTCCTGTACCACCTGATCGATGTGTCATGGGTCAAAGTTCTTTACAATGTAAAAGAATATGGCGGGCGCAAATTTCTCCATATGTTCCCATGTTCGGCGAATCGCGAACACCAAAGTTTGCCACGAAACAACCGCCGGGCGAACTGCAAGGCCATCTCTAGATGGCACACGGATAGTTCTGGCGCCTGCACACTGGAGCAGCATCGGACTGGCCCACCAGAGCACCAGAGGGCCTAGGCACTGATACCATAGAAGGCCCCAAAGGTTCAGGAGAAAAAAAATTTGCACCTGCCTTTGGAGCCAATAACTTGCAACTTGGGTCTATTTCTTTGAAATAATACCTAATAGTCTTTATTGATGATATCAGGGTTTGGGCCCTGAGAATAATTGGTGGGCCCAAGGAACCGCAGTCCGACCTTGCGTGGCGCCAGAGGTTCGTCCAGAAGAAAAGCAGCACCAGGACTCAAAACTTAGTTTGCTCAAAGAGGACCTGTTACCTCCCCTGACATGTCTGTTTTAGTAAGTACTTGCATTCCCCATGCAATAACCATTCTGTAGCATCTTTTCTCATATTTGTATGTGTGCCTTTCCTCTATTATTCCTTCTAGAACTTTATGAATAATAGTATAATAACAGTGTACAGTACACTGGCAGCATTAATTGAGTAGTATCAGACCCTGCAGGGACACCCCCCCCCCCCACTGGGAACCCCCAGTTGTCCCTTTATTCATAAATTTCTAGCGGGAATAATATACTAGTGGCACAACATAGAGCCATAAGATTAAAGGGAATCCAAATAATCACTATTCAGTCCGAGGGCGTCATCATTGCTCTCATTGCACCCATTCATTTCTGTGGCCGGCCCCTCCCTTGCTGCTTACACACTGCCTGGCCCTGTCAACCAAAGCATTGAGGGGGGGGGGGCTGGCCACAGAAAGAAGCGGGGCTTGGGTGCAACAAGAGCAATGGTGACGCCTACTTTGGCACATTAGGAAACAGTATCACAACTCAGGAACGCAGCCTCAACAAGAGAAAAACAGCATTTTAATCAGGTGGACCGCAGCTATGTATCTAAGTAAACACTGGGATAGGGAGGTCGCTGGTGACAGATTCCATTTAAGTGCTCCGGAATCGTTGCTTCATGTAAAATAAATGTATTTACTAAGCCGTTATCTCCAGAGTGGTGACACGTCCTCCTTCGTTAGTACAAACTTTTTCTGAACAATTTTATTGAGCATCTGAATTATTACAAACAAGAATAAAAGAACAAATAACAAAGCGAACAGGAGAGAGAATTTTCATCAGGTAAGGTCGATATCACAAGTAAAAAGCACCGACACTTATGTTGGATAGATGAGATGTGAGAGATAATAAAAAATAGAGCGTATTGAAAAAAAAGGTATAATAGTTTGTGCTTGTTTATTAGCTAGTTTTTCATTATAGTCTACATGACGATGAGTGTGAAGATCGGTGACGTTATAACCACAGCAAACTATTTGTGGACTGTCCTTATCTAGATATATTTGATTAGTACATGTTACATGGCAGTCAGCAGGGGACAGATGTTTTAATATCTTTGTGACTCTTAGGTCTCTTGCACACGACCGTGGTTTGGTTCAGCGTCCGAGCCGCATTTTTTTGCGGCTCGGGTGCGGACCCACTCACTTCAATGGGGCCGCAAAAGATGCGGACAGCACTCCGTCTGCTGTCCGCATCCGTTGCTTCGTTCCTTGGGCACGCAAAAATGATAGATCATGTCCTAATCTTGTCCTTTTTGCGGACAAGAATAGTCATTTCTATAATGGGCTGTCTGTTCCGTTCCGCAAATTGCGGAAGGCACACGGGCGGCATCCGTGTTTTGCGGATCCTCAATTTGTGGACCGCAAAACACGGCGTGCTTGTGTGCAAGAGGCCTTAAGCTTGATTTACACTGCCTGATGTTCGGGCTGATTATCGGAAACATACGTTCCTATGAAAGCTCATTCCCAATAATCCGTCCGTCTAAAGGTGTCACAGATCACCAAAACCCTGTCACTTCGGGTGAAATTATCTGAGATGCGGACACTTCAATTATCATTCCCGGGCAGCAGATTGCGCACTCTGTTGCTCAGGAAGAGTGATTTTGTATGGGGACATGTGATAGCTAGTGTTGGGAGAGCATGCTCGGCCGAACACCATTTTCACTCGAGCATCACAATGCTTGGCACATCACGGTGTTTGGCCGAATACTGCGCGTGCTTGAGCGAGATGCTCGAGTCTCCTCCCTGCACGTAGCAGCCAATAAACGTGTGGGGAGGAGACTCGAGCATCTCGCTCAAGCACACGCGGTATTCGGCCAAACACCGCGATGTGCCGAGCATTGCGATGCTCGATTGAAAATGGTGTTCGGCCGCACGTTTCTATGTTAGAAAGTATATTATAGTGAATTTGTATTGTGCGGCAGTTGTGTGCGGTTCTGCTGCGTAACTGCAGGTATATAGAAGGACAAGAGTTATTAGAACAAATAATTTCTACTGGTGTGATATACCAGTCGTCCCCGAAAAAACTGATTGAAGCGGGGTGTTATATACCAATATACTTTCTTTATAGTGCATTTGGGGACTGTATAGTGCAGTCCCCAAATGCACTATACGCGAAAATTATATTGCGATATTTTGCATTGAAAAAAATAATAAATGGAGATCGCAAATTCGAATAATACATCTGGTATGTCACTGTCCATGTTGTGGGACTATTTGTGCACTTCTAGTAATTATTTCTTGGCTGCAAGGTTTTTCAGGTTCGCCTGCCATTAAAATGAATGGGACCCGATGCGAACTTGCGGTTTGCGAACATTTGATCGCGTTCGCGAACCGTCCCGGCAGATGTTCGTCCATCCCTAGTGCCAACACACTGGAAGACATCTCTAGCCTGGGTGAGCGGTGTCCCAATTTTTCTATATGGTTTTCTTGCTTGGTATAAAGTTGCATATGTTACAGTATAGACATCTTGATATCTTTTTAGTGCTCAAATAAGGCTACTTTCACATCACCGTTTTTGCTGGATCCATCAGGGATGAGCAAAAACGTTTCCGTTAGGATAATATAACCGTCTGCATCCGTTATGAATGGATCCGGTGGTATTATCTCTAAAATAGCCAAGATGGATCCTACACTAAAACCATTGTAAGTCAATAGGCGCCAGATCCGTTTTCTTTCGTGTCCAAAAAAAACGGATCCGGCACCATTGACTTACGTTGTGTTTTATGCTCTGCATCCCATGACATGCTCAAAACACTGCTTGCAGCGCTTTTGTGTGCGTCATGGGAACGCAACGAAACGGAATGGAATGCATTCTGGTGCACTCGGTTCAGTTTTGGGGACAAAACTGAAGCGTTTTCCTCCGGGTTTTGAGATCCTATGACGGATGTCAATACCGGAAAGGAAAACGCTTATGTGAAAGTAGCCTAAAGCTTTGTGATCTAGAGAATAAACATGGTGTGAAGGGGGCCTGAATAGATATTTACTATGAGCCGCGCAAAATCTGTAGCACCAAACCCATCCCTAGTAACTATATTCACAGCTGCAAAAAATAAAGCGCTTATGTTGGCGGCAGGGTCTCATGAAGACATATAAATGAGTTAGAAGAACCTTAATAGGAGCGTTGTGCTCGGCATAGTGCAGAGAAGAAATATTAATAATCATCCGCAAATCATCTCATTATCAGCAAAGTATCTTGTGTGTTTCTTAGGTGAGGAAGAGAAGGGGGGGTTAAGAACCGAAGTACCGTGTGGTTACCATTCATGATAGGTTATGGCTAATATAACACTTATTCCTAAAAGCTATAAATGGAACATAAGGGAAGGACTGTACTCGGCATGAAAACAGCTCTCAGAAAATGATTTCATTCCTCGCACACACAGAATATTATACCTTAGGGTCTTAAGCTGAAAGTAGTAAAATATATGTCAAGCTGAAAAAGACACTGCTTACCACATGAATGATTCCAAGTGTAGGACGCGGAACAGCCGAAACAAGACACGTGCAAGAATCAAGAAGGAGAACAGGTGTTTGAATATATTCTATATTCTTAAAGTGAATCTACAGGCTACAAGCTTCTATGTGTCATTCATCTGATATATGTAACTCACTGGCAAACATGTATTAAAGAGGACCTGACATGTCTTGGTTATTAACTACGTGCACAGGGCCGGTGCAAGGATTTTTGGCAACACAAGCGAAGCTACATTTTGTCGCCCCCCCCCTCGCAGCTCACCTGGCCCTGGTCCCGTCTGCAGCAGCTGGCTTCTACAATCGCTGGTTTGAGGACCGTATTTTTCGCCCTCTAAGACGCACCTAGGTTTTAGAGGAGGATAATATGAAAAAAATATTTTCCATTACACCTCAGGTCAGACCAGCAATCAGACCCCCAATGTTAATAAGACCTCAGATTAGACCCCCAGTCAGAAATCAGCCCCTATCCATCATGCCGCCATGTCAGCCATCAGCCCACATTCATCATGCCCCCATGTCGGCCATTAGCCCCCCATGTCACATTTCTCTCCCTCCATGTCAAATCACCCCCCTATGTCACATCAGCCCTCCATCTCACATTTCTCCCCCTCCATCTCACATTTTTCCGCTCTCCCCCAGGGTACGCCCTAAGGCAGCCGCTTGGTCTGCCTTATGGTAGCACCGGCCCTGTACGTGCATTACCCCATGTAATAACAATTCTGGAGCATCTATTCTGGGTTGTGCCATTCCTTTATTATTCCTGCTAGAAGTTTACAAATAAATTGCCAGCAGTCTACAGTAAAGGTACTGCTGGGTGTTACCAGTAGCGGGTGTGTCTGACTCTGTCCACTGTGCAGGAACACACACCCCAACTGGTAACGCCCATCTGTACCTTTACTGCAAGCTGCTGGCAATTCATGCAAAATACTTATAGAAGGAATAATAAAGGAATGGCAAAACATAGAGTTATAAGAATGACTTATAATACACTGCTCAAAAAAATGAAGGGAACACTTAAACAACACAATGTAACTCCAAGTCAATCAGACTTCTGTGAAATCAAACTGTCCACTTAGGAAGCAACACTGAGTGACAATCAATTTCACATGCTGTTGTGCAAATGGGATAGACAACAGGTGGAAATTATAGGCAATTAGCAAGACACCCCCAATAAAGGAGTGGTTCTGCAAGTGGTGATCACAGACCACTTCTCAGTTCCTATGCTTCCTGGCTGATGTTTTGGTAACTTTTGAATGCTGGCGGTGCTTTCACTCTAGTGGTAGCATGAGACGGAGTCTACAACCCACACAAGTGGCTCAAGTAGTGCAGCTTATCCAGGATGGCACATCAATGCGAGCTGTGGCAAGAAGGTTTGCTGTGTCTGTCAGCGTAGTGTCCAGAGCATGGATGTGCTACCAGGAGACAGGCCAGTACATCAGGAGACGTGGAGGAGGCCGTAGGAGGGCAACAACCCAGCAGCAGGACCGCTACCTCCGCCTTTGTGCAAGGAGGAACAGGAGGAGCACTGCCAGAGCCCTGCAAAATGACCTCCAGCAGGCCACAAATGTGCATGTGTCTGCTCAAACGGTCAGAAACAGACTCCATGAGGGTGATATGAGGGCCCGACGTCCACAGGTGGGGGTTGTGCTTACAGCCCAACACCGTGCAGGACGTTTGGCATTTGCCAGAGAACACCAAGATTGGCAAATTCGCCACTGGCGCCCTGTGCTCTTCACAAATGAAAGCAGGTTCCCACTGAGCACATGTGACAGACGTGACAGAGTCTTGAGACGCCGTGGAGAACGTTCTGCTGCCTGCAACATCCTCCAGCATGACCGGTTTGGCATTGGGTCAGTAATGGTGTGGGGTGGCATTTCTTTGGAGGGCCGCACAGCCCTCCATGTGCTCGCCAGAGGTAGCCTGACTGCCATTAGGTACCGAGATGAGATCCTCAGACCCCTTGTGAGACCATATGCTGGTGCGGTTGGCCCTGGGTTCCTCCTAATGCAAGACAATGCTAGACCTCATGTGGCTGGAGTGTGTCAGCAGTTCCTGCAAGACGAAGGCATTGATGCTATGGACTGGCCCACCCGTTCCCCAGACCTGAATCCAATTGAGCACATCTGGGACATCATGTCTCGCTCTATCCACCAACGTCATGTTGCACCACAGACTGTCCAGGAGTTGGCAGATGCTTTAGTCCAGGTCTGGGAGGAGATCCCTCAGGAGACTGTCCGCCACCTCATCAGGAGCATGCACAGGCGTTGTAGGGAGGTCATACAGGCACGTGGAGGCCACACACACTACTGAGCCTCATTTTGACTTGTTTTAAGGGCATTACATCAAAGTTGGATCAGCCTGTAGTGTGTTTTTCCACTTTAATTTTGAGTGTGACTCCAAATCCAGACCTCCATGGGTTGAAAAATTTGATTTCCATTTTTTTATTTTTGTGTGATTTTGTTGTCAGCACATTCAACTATGTAAAGAACAAAGTATTTCAGAAGAATATTTAATTAATTCAGATCTAGGATGTGTTATTTTTGTGTTCCCTTTATTTTTTTGAGCAGTGTATAATAGATGCGCCAGAATTGTTAGTACTTGGGGAATTCAGGTAGTTACAAAAACAAACATGTCAGAAGAGGTGACAAGTCTTCTTTAAATATTCAGTGCATGCAATATACTGTAAATAAAGTTATCTCAGCTGCATGCATCCATACAGACAGGCTCAGACTGGCCTGCAGGGGTACAGGTAAATCACTCGGTGGGCCCCTGAGCAAGGTGGGCCCCTAGTCTCCCACCCCCTGCACAAGTGGCACCTAACACAGTAGACTTAACTGCTCTATATACATATATTCAATGTACAGCACCTCAACCAGCCTATCTTCATATAAAACACTTGAAGAAACCCCCCAGTTTATTATTATAACTCGATCAGAGCTGAGATGACTTCTAGGTATAGAGGAAAGCTGCCAGTGTCCTCTTCTCCCCAGGACTTACCTTCTCAAAGTTGCTGCAGGGACCCCCATATTCCATCATCTGGTAGCATCTTGCTGCTGTGTGAGCAGGTAATATTTGAATGTATCCGTATGGTGAGCCCCCAAAATAAATTTTACTGGTGGGCCCTAGGCACCCCAGTCCAACACTGCATACAGACCTCACACATCCAGTTAATCAGTGCTTCTGGGGGCTTTTAAAGGATTCGGTCAAAAGACTACAGTAGGTTGTGTGGCTTTAGGGCAGGGATCAGCAACCGCCGGCACTCCAGCTGGGATGAAACTATAACTCCCAGCATGCACACTTGGTTTGCTGTTGTCAGAAATCCTACAGAAGTGAAAGGTGACGGCTGGGAGTTATAGTGTCACCATAGGTGGAGTTCTGAAGGTTGCTGACCCCTGGTCTAGTGCCTTGATGGCTGTTGTGCTGCACAGGAAGATCCATCTCTACAACTAGCCGTTTTCCTACAGAAGTTGGCCTAATAGGTCTCTCTGCCCTCATATGAGCAGAGCAATACTACAAATGATCCATGAGAGTTCGGGAGACCTGTTATAAATTTTGCATTTGTGTGAGGGAGCTTTAATTTGTGTGTCTGCTAAAGGGGTGTTGCCATTACACCTAGAGAGTCTGCTCTCTATAAAACTGCTGCACCCTCTGTACTTTGATTGACAGGACCAGGTAGTATATACGTTATCACACCTGGCGCTGTCAATCAAAGTGCAGAGAGAGCAACAGTTTCAGACAGAGCAGAGCCTCTAGGTGTAATGGCAACACCCCCGTTGCTACTAGAGGCTCATTTGTATATAGACTTTAGCAGCAGACCCTTTAAGTCTTGAATGTTGTGAGATGGACCTTCACGAATCGAACTTGTTTTTCCGATACGTCCCACAGATGTTCAATCAGACTGAGATATAGGAATTTTAAAAGCCAAGTCAACACTTGGTCAGCAACAAAGCTTAGGTAGGTGGTATGTGTCAAAATAGCATCCACATGAATGCCAGGACCCATGGTTACCCAGAAGAACATTGCCCACGCATCAAACTGCCTCATCAGCCTTATCTTCTTCCCATAGTGTTTCTTCTAAAGGTAAGCTTTACACATGCATCTGGCCACATAAAACAAAAAAAAATTGTCATTCATCCGACTAGGCCACCTACTTCCATTGCTCCGTGACCAATTCTAATGCTCGTAGGCCCTTTTTTGGTGCTTCCAGTGGTGGTGAAGTGCCAACATGAACACTCTGAACAATCTGCGACTTAAAGGAGTTGTACTATGAAATACATTCTACATTTTTAAAACCAGCCCCTGGGTCTGAATACTTTTGTAATTGCATGAAATGTAAAATTTTGAATAGCCACTGAGTTTTTAATGTATCTGTATAGCGACACCCAGTGGTTACCTAGACTTTCTACTGCCTGAGGCAAAAACTGAAACAGCGATCCCCCCCCCCCAATGACCCTTCAGCTGCCCCCCTCTTGCCCCTACCTGGTGTTGCCTGAGGCGATCGCCTCACCTGGCCTCATTGGTGGTGCACCCCTGGTTTGGTTCCAAATAACCTGGTGTGTTAATTTGCAGAACAATAGTTCCTGGTACAGAGAAAATTCACGCGAGCTGCCCCAACAGCCACCTCATTATGCAAAAATTTGGCGTTTGGTGTTGCAAATATGGATATGTTGATTATAGGTCTAATGTTCTTTGATGATTGATAATGTGAACACCGCCATGAACATGGAATTCTATACACAAGTGACTGATCACTAGAGTGAGTATTGTTTTAGTAAGACGGGTGTTAGATGATTCCTAGGCTGACTTCATGTGGCATTCACAGAATCACATACGCTGAGCAAAGGGTTATGGTCTCCACAGTCACCACACCTAACAGTCTGTGTCTGGCATCTCTGGGGTTATCTGAAGGGTAGGGTTCATGAAACTAATTCCCAGACAGTGCCAGGACTGTTAAAATTCAAGTCCAGAATACTGAATGTTAGGTGATGTTCCTGGACATAAGATGGGTACAACTTTGCATAGCCACTGGCGGAAACCAGTTCCAGCATCTCCTGTAACACATAAGTATTTTATTCTTCCATTACCCATTATCCTGTACAAACCACATGAGGGGAAACAGGATTCTGTTTTGTTTTTTCGTGGCCCACCCTGTATTAGGCAGCAAATAAACAGTCAGTTCTGAAGGATCTGAGTGACTTTGAGAAGGGCTAAATTGAGATGGCTGGTCAACTGGCTCAGAGTATGTCCAATATAGCAGGTCTTCTGGGGTGCTCCCAGTAAGCAGATGTTAGTTCCTAGCCAAAGTGGCCTAAGTAAAGATAGCAGGCAAACCAGGGAAAGGGCCATGGGTGTCCAAGGCTTATTGGTGCACAGGAGCAATGACTATCCTGTTTGGTCCAATCCTCCAGAAGGGCTTCTGCAGCAAAGATTGATGAAAAAATTAATGCTGTTTATGAAAAAAAAAAAGGCATCAGAACGGACAGTGCATAGCATCTTGCTGCTTAAAGGGTTTATGCCATGATGTAAAAAATTTAATCAGACATCATATAGTACATGACCAGCTCTTTCTAGAGATCCAGAGATCTCCCCATTCATTGCTCCAATTGTTCTGCTAGATTCTCTTCAGGCTAGCAGTTCAAGGGGTGTCCCCTTTCTCAGGGGGTATGTTCTCACAGCTTCTAACAGTAGATGGCTGGTGACAGATGAAGACTTAAACTGAACACATGCGATCACTTCAGTGAGGTGGAACAAGAAGTACTGTAAGGAAAAGAACAAACAGCAGGTGTCGCCAGGGGCACATCACCAATGAGGCTAGGTGAGGCAATCGCCTCAGGCAGCACCAGGTAGGGACAAGAGGGGGGGCAGCCGAAGGGCCATGAGCGGAAGGGAAGGGATTAGGTTAAGAAATTGGCATTGGGGAGTGGGGCGCTGTTTCAGTTTTCACCTCAGGCAGCAGAAAGGAACCAAACTTCTTCAGATAAAATGTGTTGCAACAGGTCCAAATATCTGTCTACAATCATATCCAGTAGTCAACTGCAGGGTACCATGCACTTCTGTTTAACCCCCCCCTTTAACCCTTTGAGGACATGGCAATTTTCAGTATTTTGGTTTTTGTTCCTCACTCGTCACATGCCCTTTCCAAAGCTATAACTTTTTAATTTTTCAGTTCACATGCAGTAGACCTATGAGGGCTGTTTTTTTGCGGGTCAAGTTGCACTTTCTAATGTCACCATTAAATACTGCATATGATGTAGTGGAAAGCTAAAAAACAAAAAACAAAATAGGATGGAATTGAAAAAAAATATTAAATGAGCCATAGTTTGATGGGTTTCATTTTTTTATGTGAATTAATACATTAGTGTATGGGAAATTTTGTATATTCCAATGCAGTACTGTCACCTGTAATCCTACATTGGAATATACCTGTGATAAGTCGGATAGCCTTATACAGGTTCCAGTGTATTACTGCCAAGGAACAGCTTCCCCGATCTCAGAGCGGAGAAGCCGTTCTGCGCTCAAATAGAAAGCTGCTTCAAGTGCTACGGACACAATTGACCACAGCATCTGAGGTGTTAAATATATGTGATCTTGCTTTATCACCAATCGCAGACATTAGTCTTGGGTATCTGCTGTGTAAATCAGCAGGGAGCAGTCGCCATCTTTTGAGAGACGGCATCTGCCATACATGTACATGCACATATCCTCAAGGGGTCACTTCTTGCACAGATAACACTCATTATGGCTTGAGGTGAACTTTGTCCTGCTGATGTGCACCTGCTGGTATAATTTTTGCATAGATTTTCTTGGGCTTCTCATAATCCTTTCCCGTCAGGTCCAAACTGTCAGGTAAGGACACGACGGGTCTCATTCATTTCTTCAAATGCTCTAGCAGAATGAAAGCCGATTGGTTGCTATTGCCAAAAAGGACAGTTTTTCATGAATGAGGCCCAATAAGGGTTATCCTGTACAAGCCACGCAATTGAAATCAGTTTCTGTTTTTCGTGGCCCACCCTATACATCTCACCAGTTGACAGGCGCCAACTATTATTCACTTCCCCAGTTTTCATGGTATAGATGATCTATATAGCAAAATAACAATAACTTTTACAAAGACAGGTGCACTCTGCAGTCTTACTAAACCCTCATACTAATGTAAAATTGAGAGATTAGCCATCATATCCTACTGTGGAGGACATGTCTGAGCCCGAGCACCGCGCCAAGGTTTCTCAAGTAGCTCGGGACCTAACGCTAAACCTACTTGTGCCGTATGGGCATTACCAGAAGCCAGTGGGCAAATTACAAGCATGCAAGGTCCGACTCACAGCAAACTCCCAGTTACCTCCAGCATGCAGCCATGCTTGCAATGGGAGGAGAGAGAGAGCTCTGGGCCCCACCCAAGGCTGGCTGATATAGCCCAGGCCTCACATGTGTACCAGAATGTTGCCTGTAGATTGAAATAAAGGCACATTCAGACTAGGAGTTTTTACACCTCCAAACGATTCTATAGATAAACTACAAATTGGCGTGGTAATAAAAAGCAGGAAGTGCTGAACCCCATATGCAGTGGCGCATCTATACCAGAGGGGCAGATTCTGCACTTGTGGTCCGCTGCTAATGGCAATCCCCAGCAAAAATGCATGCAATGGAGGATGCTCGCAGCAGACCACAAGTACCACAATAGACATCCTAAACAGGATAGCAAATGTGTGGATGTGATAAACAATCAAACAAAATAACAATAACTTTTACAAAGACAGCTGCACTCTGCGGTCTTACTAAACCCTCATATTGATGTAAAATTTGGAGATTAGCCAACATTTCCTACTGTGGAGGACATATCTGAGCCCGAGCACCACTCCAAGGTTTCTCAAGTAGTTCGGGACCTAACGCTAAACCTACTTGTGGCATATGGGCAATACCAGGAGCCAGTGGGCAAATTACAAGCATGCAAGGTCCGACTCACAGCAAACTCCCAGTTACCTCCAGCATTAGCTTTAGGTCCCGAGCTTCTTGAGAAACCTTGGCACGGTGCTCGGGCTCAGACATGTCCTCCACAGTAGGATATGTTGTCTCAACTTTACATCAGTATGAGGGTTTAGTAAGACCGCATGGTGCACCTGTCTTTGTAAAAGTTATTGTTATTTTGTTTGATTGTTTATCACATCCACACATTTGCTATCCTGTGTAGGATGTCTATTGTGGTACTTGTGGTCCGCTGCGGGCATCCTCCATTGTATGCATTTTTTCTGGGGATTGCCATTAGCAGCGGACCACAAGTGCAGGATCTGCCCTCCCGGTATAGATGCGCCACTGCATATGGGGTTGAGCACTTCCTGCTTTTCATTACCACGCCAATTTGCAGTTTATGATCTATGTAGCAACATCATCTACATAAAAACCTTGTGAGTGCATACTATTAATTATCTTGATCTACAGCATTATTTATGGCCAAATTAACAATTCTGCAGGTTGTCACTGGAAACAATCAACAAGCTTGTCAACAGATGCACCCACACACGGCATTGCTGAGCTCCCATAATATAGTGAAAGTTTGTTTTTCCTGCTTCAAATCACTGCACAGAACCTTACAGATCCCTCTGTAAGGATGACGCTTTGTAGGCTAATTTACGGGGGCAGTCAGCTTGCCTGAGCTGCTGCTTCATTAACAGAAGTTCAGAGATATGCTCTATGGGAGTCACATGGATGTGAGAAACTGGTGAAATTACTTAATAGCAGGGCTTTTTTTCTGGCGGAACGCACCGGAACGGCGTTCCGCCACCTTTTGACATCGCAGCCTGCCATGCTCCAGCATCGCAGGCTGCGATGTATCAGCCGGGAGGGACTGGGAGGAGGAGCTGGGGGCCGGTGCGTTCACTGTGCTCCGGCCCCCAGCTCCAGTACAGTTATAAAATGTGTAAAATTAATAATGATTCTATTCATGAGGCCCCCTCTGTAGTAGAACATTCAATATATCCATCCTACTCACAGGGCTGTTATCGTAATCCAGGCCGGCCGGGCAGACGAGCGGCAGCGTCACTGACTGACGTCACGTGCCTGCCCGGCCTACTTTATGAATGAAGCAGGCGGCGCAGGCACGTGACATTTTATAACTGTACTGGAGCGGCAATGGGGGGGATCTGTGGATGGCAGTGTTATGTAGGGGTCTGTGGATGGCACTGTTAAGGGGGGGGTCTGTGGATGGCACTGTTATGGGGTGGGGGGCTGTGGATGGCACTGTTAAGGGGGGGGTCCTGTGGATGGCACTGTTATGGGGTGGGGGGTCTGTGGATGGCACTGTTAAGGGGGGGGTCTGTGGATGGCACTGTTATGGGGTGGGGGGGTCTGTGGATGGCACTGTTAAGGGGGGTCTGTGGATGGCACTGTTATGGGGTGGGGGGTCTGTGGATTGTACTGTTATAGGATGGGGGGGTCTGTGGATGGCACTGTTAAGGGGGGGGGTCTGTAGATGGCACTGTTATGGGGTGGGGGGGTCTGTGGATGGCACTGTTATGGGGTGGGGGGTCTGTGGATGGCACTGTTATGGGGTGGGGGGTCTGTGGATTGCACTGTTATAGGATGGGGGGGTCTGTGGATGGCACTGTTATGGGGTGGGGGGTCTGTGGATGGCACTGTTATGGGGTGAGGGGTTTGTAGATTGCACTGTTATGGGGTGGGGGGTCTGTGGATTGCACTGTTATAGGATGGGGGGGTCTGTGGATGGCACTGTTATGGGGTGGGGGGGTCTGTGGATTGCACTGTTATAGGATGGGGGGGTCTGTGGATGGCACTGTTATAGAATGGGGGATCTGCGGATGCCATCCCCAGATACCCCATTAACAGTGCCATCCCCAGATCCCCCATTAACAGTGCCATCCCCATCTGGGGGGTTTCTTTGCTGGGCTGGACTTTTATAGTCCCCCCAAATTTTACTTGCATCCCTGTTCTCTAAAGGGGCGGTCCTAGGGGTGGGTAGGGGCGTGGCCAGGGGAGGGGGGCTGAGTTCCACCACCTTTTCTCTAAGAAAAAAAGCCCTGCTTAATAGGGTAGATATACTAAGATTGGCATTACAAATGCCAGTATTGATATACAGTCCGTTTGCACAGAATGCCCCAAATGTAGAAAAAGCACAGTCAATCAATACATTTGGCCTATTTCAAGGCAAACCGTGCAACCAGAGGTTCAAATCTTCCCCACCTATGAGCTGGCGTAGATTTTAACTATCACTTATAGAAGTTTCTGCTGTAAATGATTGTAAATCCATTGGGCCATTTGAGGCCAAACCTCTCCTACTAATCCTTGCCCAGTTTTCTCACCATTTTTAGAACATCTCAAATGATTGTGTAAATTTGGTGTGTGCTATAATTTGTGACTTTTACATCACAATAGTGGCCCATTGATAAATGCTTCTCAATGACTTCTATAATAGAGTTGTGTGTGTGCATGCTGTGTGACCTCTGCAGAGGTCAATGTGCAGGGAGGGGGAGGAGAGCTGTGTCTACAATCTATTGTCAGTTTTTTACATCCTGTGTTATCTGTGTTATCTGGATGTTATCTGGAAGATCAGTATATAGATCCTTTGCTTTTAAACTGCTAATTATATAGCACCAATTAAAGGGAACAGCATGAGACGTCCACAGAGTGGACCTATAGCATAGTGGTGAGGTGGAAGCAGGAGACCATAGAGTGGCCTAATGACAGAGTCTGGAGGTGGCAGCAGCATCAGGAGGCGACAGAGTGGCACGACGACGAAAGATTGTGGAGGTGGCAGCAGCATGAGGAGGCCACAGAGTAGCACGACGATGAGAGATTGTGGAGGTGGCAGCAGCATGAGGAGGCCAAAGAGTGGCACAGCATCAGGAGTATACCACAGAGTGGCAAGGTGACCAAGTGTGAAGATGGCAGTAGCAGCAGCAGCATCAGGATACCACATATGGTGATGCTGCATATGTTGACGCAGGGCTGTGGTGCCTACATTGACACCCTGGCCACGCTTCACCTTCTGCCCACATATTCTACATATGGCCAAGTTAATCTCCTCCGGCGGCTTAACAAAAAACTGCCACACCGCAGAGTAGGTGATTTCCCCCCCAACAGTCCGCACTGACTGACTGCTACCGCCGCTGCTTCTGTGAACCCCTGCACCACTACTTCCCGGGCAGGTAGGTTGCTGCGAAGCAGGTGGTCTGCCCCAGGCACGTTTGGCTTCCGACCTGCCACTGCTGCCACCCTGCTGACTCCCAGCCATGCTTTAAACACATATAACCGCCGACGTGAACTGAGAATATATTTTTCTTTTTGTACTGAAATAGGCCACTAAACGCTTTCAAGACATATAACCGCCAACGTGAACTGAGAACATATTTTTCTTTTTGTACTGAAGTAGGCCACTAAATGCTTTCAACACATATAACCGACGTGAACTGAGAATATATTTTTCTTTTTGTACTGAAATAGGCCACTAAATGCTTTCAACACGTATAACCGCCGATGTGAACTGAGAATATATATTTTTTTGTACTGAAATAGGCCACTAAACGCTTTCAAGACATATAACTGCCGAAGAGAACTGAGAATATATTTTTCTTTCTGTACTGAAATAGGCCACTAAACGCTTTCACCACAAATAACTGCAACAGTGAAGTGCGTATATGTTTTTCCTTTTTGTACTGAAATAGGACACTGAATGCTTTCACCACATATAACTGCAGAAGTGAAATGCGTATATATTTTTCCTTTTTGTACTGAAATAGGCCACTAAACCCTTCTAACACAAAAAACTGCGGAAGGGAAATGCGTATATGTTTTTCTTTTTCCACCGATATAAGCCACTAAAGGATTTCAATATAGCACTTGCACACCAATAACAAGAACAAATTGCTGGAATGCCAGAGCTGCATAATGGCTATTTGGAACCTCAAATAATGTTTCGCTGCACTTGTAAATCGATTTTTTTTTTCACAATGAGGTTTTTCTAGCACTGTCCCTAGCGACTTCAGACGTCTCTCCCTGCACTAATATGCTGTGAAATGAATGCTCCCTATCCTTTCCCTGCACTTTTCACAATGAGGCTTTTCCTATTGCTGTCCCTAGCGCCTTCTCAAGTCTGTCCCTGCAGTCAGAACACTGGAAAATGTCTGACTCTAAGATGGCTGCCGTATTTATAGGGCTGTGACATCACAGGGCTGGCTGCTGATTGGCTGCATGCATGGCATTATGGGTCAGCCCGCCTTCCCAGAGTTCCTTGCCCCATGTCCTCACATGTGTAGCCGCCATTGTAGCCACCATTTTAGGAAAAGTTGTGATTCGTTACCACGAAACGCGGGATAATTCGCATTAGTTGCGAATAAAATTTTTCTTCGTCTGATTCGATTCGCTCATCTCTAGTTGTAACAAAAAAGTTAGTTTTGATTGTATCATATTCTTTACATAATGCATATTTTGCCGGAAAAAAATAAATCACTCAAAATATGTAAAACCATGTTTACCGTAAACGCTTGATTTAAAGGGGTTGTCCGGGTTCAGAGCTGAACTTGGACATATCCTCTTCTTCCCCCACTCAGCCCCTCTGACATGAGCATTGGAGCATTTCATATACAGGGCAGGACTTTTTTGTTTATATTTTTTACACTGCTAGGCAGGGGCTTCTGTCGAGCAGTGTTCCCGGTGACATCCCCGGCACTGATGAATGGGCTTTAGTGCTGCCCTAGCCATTTTACAAGCTAGGGCAGCGCTAAAGCCCACCCATTAGTACTCGTGATGTCACCGGGCTCACTGTTAGGTGAAAAACTCCTCCTAGCTTACCCATGGAGAGCCCAGTACGTCACCAGATCTCCAGAAAAAGCCCTTGCCCTGCGCAATTCAGTGCAGGACAAAGGAGGGCATCGGAGGATGAAATGCTCCGATGTTCATGTCAGGGGGGCTGAGTGGAAGAAGAAGGGGATGTGTCCGGGTTCAGATCTGAACCTCTTTAAAAAATAGGTTATTGAAGTAGTGCATAGAAAACAATATCGTTCTACTTTACATCTGTTAATAGAATATTAATATAATAAGATATTCTCAACTAAGGCATATGGTTTTTCAGTTCTAATTTTCTGCGGGGTTCCCTTTTCTAAGCCTGCAGAACAAGTAGACTGACGTGTTTTGCCTTTAACGCTAGAAATATACATCCCTATGTTTTGGCACACTGTGTTCTAATGAGTGAGGCGTGAAGTGGTCTCTCCCTCTCTTTATAAAGAGTGTGCAATGGAGAACTGCTGCCTAGAATGTAAATGCTTTTCCATCATAAAATAAGAAGAGATCCCCGCAGTGCTCCATCTAAGCAGGAATGTCATCAGGCTGTGTGTTTACACAGCGGCTCATTCCTTAATCTCTGTGATGTGATGGTGATTTTCTGTTGTGTGGTTCTTGTTACTGTTAAATGATGAGATATTCTCAGTGACAGCTGGAACTGTATGCGCTTGTGTTCCTAATCCTATTTATGAATATGTTCTGTGGTGTAGATTTGTCTGGCACTTTATGGTCATTTCTACATAAGATTGAAATATAAGATACATCACCATTAGGGCTCATGCACATGAACGTATTTTCTTTCCGTGTCCGTTCCGTTTTTTTTGCGGACTGTATGTGAAACCATTTATTTCAATGGGTCCCCCCAAAAAACGGACGTTACTCCGTGTGCATTCCGTTTCCGTATGTCCGTTCTGCAAAAAAATAGAACATGTCCTATAATTGTCCGCATTACGGACAAGGATAGTACTGTTCTATTAGGGGCCAGCTGTTCCGTTCCACAAAATACGGAATGCACACGGACGTCATCCGTATTTTTTGTGGATTTGTTTTTTGCAGACCGCAAAATACATACGGTCGTGTGCATGAGCCCTTATGGTTATTTTTTCAAGCACCATTAATTACAGGGCGCTGTACATATTTAAAGGGGTTTACATACATAATATAAAATAAGCACAATAAGCATGAATAACTGCTTGCCGAATGCCCCTTTACTATAAACATCTAGGCAGTCAGTATTTATCTCTGAAAGGATGTTTCTGAACGTCCTTGTAGAGTTCAGAGCTGTGTAGTAATTGTGCAGCAGTGGAAGCAGGGAGTCCATTGTCAGCGACAGGCTGGCCCCCCATAGTGAAGGCAGGGATGTCACTTCCTGCTCCAGTCCTAGTGATTCTGTGATTGTCAGGGGCCGGGTGTTTGCATGAGCTGCAGGGTCTTAGCAGACCCAGATCAGCTCTGCAGTGAGGCTGTAATGTATTGTACAGGGTGCTGTATTCCCCCTGTAACTGGGGCTAATATGTCAGCCCCAGTTACAGGAGAAATCAGCAATAGAAAAAAACAATGCTACAGTTAAATGTGGGGCACAAATTGTCAAATAAAAATAATAATAAATGTAATGAAAACAATAGAACTAAAATAATAAAGTCAATGTTAAAATAATAAGAGACTCAAGCGATATGGCAATAATATATTAATTTATTGATAACGATATATATATGCAAGTAAATATCAACAATACGCAATTGATATTGTAAACCTAAGCAGAGCTGTATCCCCTAAATTAATATAAATAGATAAAACTCACATAAAAATATATGATAAAATAAGCATATATCAATCCACTGTTATAGCTAATGAAAAACCGGAGGTCGGGTCCAGCGTTAATAGGTGGAACACAGTGATTATGGTCTTCTGTTATCTACAACAGTGGCTAACAGCAATTATATCTCCAGAGGTAAAATATGTGAAAATAAATAAATAGATGAATAAATAGGTGAAAATTCAACAGTAATATTACGTGATATAACACAGTGACATATAGTGTCTAATATAATATAATATCTATTAAATGAATAAATCAATCGATATTGAAAATGCTGTGCAAACAAATAGTGAAATATAATATATGAATATATAAATATATAAATAAATATATAAATATCTCTGGAGAATCAGCAATAATACTAGTAAATGTATTGCTGTATCCCACTGGTAGTTCTGTTCCTAGAATACAGTCTATATTTAATAGTAAGACGTGTGGCCTGGAACACAGCTTGATCCACACAATGGTCCGCAGGTACACTCGGTTTGAGCAGATATCTGCGTAGATAGGCTATATACTTGGGCAACCGCGGTGAACGCGGCAAGGTACTTGAGCAATAGTACAAATGTGTCCAGCAATGTTGCAAGATAATTGATCAACAGTGCCAATGTATCAGACAGTGTTGCAAGGTGATTAGGCAGCAATACACATATATCCAGCAGTGTTGCGCTGGTTCAAATATATCAGAGCTAGATGGATTTTACTCACATATAGTCCTACTCCCACCGTGGCATCCCACGTGGTGTAAGTTCAAGAGGACTTGCCTTTAGGTAGCGCAGCCTTGTTATCTGCTAGCAATGCTGTATCCACCCGACTGTGAACGGGAGTGCTGGCTGTATCACGCTGCAAATCCCGCTGCAAATCCACGTCCGGTTTCTTTGATTGGAATAAATGTTCCACATGTTTGGATCAGTATTGGTGGTGAAATGTTTGCCCGTCAATCTCTGTACTATGTTCAAAGAGACCCGCAGTTCAATTATTCTTAGAACCGCAATTCAGATGTCCTTTAGAAAGCGCTTTCTCTGTCCAGTATAGTAGAAAATTATTGCCGGTATATTGTCAGGTCCAATTGTTCCTCACCAGACGCGTTTCAAAGGCTAACTGCCTTCTTCCTCAGTGGCTAATTTGGATCTGACTGACTTGCCGGCTTTTTATCCATTTTTCCTCAAAAAGGCTCTTTATTAAACCTGAAATGGACCCAAGGGATCTGGGTTTTACAGATACAATTATCTTATGTTGCGGTAGTCCTGCGATATGTCTGCGGTTTTTATACACACATGCGTTTTTTTATTTTGTGTGTTCCTAGGTCCACCAAAAGCATTATGCATATCAAATTTTTGTTATAACTAGTTGCAATTGAGTCTTATATGGATAATACCATCCTATATCATATATTGAAACAAACACATTTTTTCTTTCTAAAATACAATATATAAGGACTATAAACCTTTATTAGAAACATATTAAAAACATATTAAATGATAGGGAGCTTCTGTGTTGGGTCTAAAAGGTATAAAAAATATAAAAAAAATATAAATATAAAAATATAAATATAAAAATATAATTTTTGGGTATTATATTCTGCAAGGTGCATATATATTTTTATTATTACTTTTCTTAATAAGAAGCAGACTGTGTTCCATGGGGGTCATCCCCTAAAATGGTTCGGGCAGGGTGTATGGGAAGGTGGTATAGATGAACTAGGGTCGGAGATCTCCAGCGCAGGGGGGGTCATAGTGCTGCTAAACAGCCCGACTAGTACCCCCCATGGGCCGAAGACACCCTACTGTCCTGTAGGTATATTCAATAACCATGAGGGCAGATGACAACTAGAAAAGAGGATGAAGCTGTTCTTGGCTACCTCTTTCTGGAAGGTAGTACAGACATAATGTTCCATCTGAGTGGTGATCCGAATATCCAGGAATTCTGTATATTCCTGATTAATGTTAGAGGAGAATTTAAGATTACATTCATTTTTATTGATATCTTCCAAGAAGGTGTGGAGGCTAGATATATCTCCCTGCCAGAATAGCTTCATCCTCTTTTCTAGTTGTCATCTGCCCTCATGGTTATTGAATATACCTACAGGACAGTTCCGTAGAATAAAGAGGAACTGTACTAACCAGACAGAATTTGAGGATGAAGCTGTTATTATGAAGAACAAATTCTTGGAGAAGGAATATCCAGAGACAGTTGTCGAAAAAACTCTATGTAAGGTTAGAAAAATGGATAGAAAAATGCTTTTCGAAACCAAACAAAAGAAGGATGATAAACCCGTTGATGAAAATAAATTCCGCATAATACTGCCCTATAATGCACAACACAAAAAAATAGAGCAAAGTATTAAAAACAATTGGCATCTTATCCAGAAGGATAAAATTATAGGCCATTTAATCCCACCATCACCGGAGATAGTGTATACAAAGGCCCCCAATTTGGGTCTGAAGATAGCACCATCTATTAAAAATCAGACAAGGGAAACCGGATCCGTCAATAAATGGCTAAAAAGGAGTGGGTTCCACAGATGTGGATGCTGTATAAACTGTAGGAATACGTCCTTTGCAAAAAAGACTATGCGAGTGATCTCAACACAAAATAATTTTTCAGTTGAGAAAAAAGATCTTCTCACTTGTAATAGCTCAAATGTAATCTACATTATTGAATGCTCATGTGCTAAACAATACATTGGCAGGACTAAAAGACCCCTAAAAGTTAGGATAGCGGAACATATAAATAATATTAAGAAAGGGTACGACAAACATGTACTATCAAAACATTTTAAACTGATACACAATCAAGATCCCAAGTCTTTAACCTTCGCAGCATTCGAACAGATAGAACGCCATTGGAGGGGAGGCAACCATATTGCCCGAATGTCTAGGGCAGAGTCTAGGAAGATTTTCGAATTCGGCAGTTTGGCCCCAGCAGGACTAAATGCCGAGTTGGAAATATTTGGGTTTTTGTGATGGGTCGGGTGTCTTCGGCCCATGGGGGGTACTAGTCGGGCTGTTTAGCAGCACTATGACCCCCCCTGCGCTGGAGATCTCCGACCCTAGTTCATCTATACCACCTTCCCATACACCCTGCCCGAACCATTTTAGGGGATGACCCCCATGGAACACAGTCTGCTGCTTATTAAGAAAAGTAATAATAAAAATATATATGCACCTTGCAGAATATAATACCCAAAAATTATATTTTTATATTTATATTTTTTATATATTTTTTATACCTTTTAGACCCAACACAGAAGCTCCCTATCATTTAATATGTTTTTAATATGTTTCTAATAAAGGTTTATAGTCCTTATATATTGTATTTTAGAAAGAAAAAATGTGTTTGTTTCAATATATGATATAGGATGGTATTATCCATATAAGACTCAATTGCAACCAGTTATAACAAAAATTTGATATGCATAATGCTTTTGATGGACCTAGGAACACACAAAATAAAAAAACGCATGTGTGTATAAAAACCGCAGACATATCGCAGGACTACCGCAACATAAGATAATTGTATCTGTAAAACCCAGATCCCTTGGGTCCATTTCAGGTTTAATAAAGAGCCTTTTTGAGGAAAAATGGATAAAAAGCCGGCAAGTCAGTCAGATCCAAATTAGCCACTGAGGAAGAAGGCAGTTAGCCTTTGAAATGCGTCTGGTGAGGAACAATTGGACCTGACAATATACCGGCAATAATTTTCTACTATACTGGACAGAGAAAGCGCTTTCTAAAGGACATCTGAATTGCGGTTCTAAGAATAATTGAACTGCGGGTCTCTTTGAACATAGTACAGAGATTGACGGGCAAACATTTCACCACCAATACTGATCCAAACAGGTGGAACATTTATTCCAATCAAAGAAACCGGACGTGGATTTGCAGTGGGATTTGCAGCGTGATACAGCCAGCACTCCCGTTCACAGTCGGGTGGATACAGCATTGCTAGCAGATAACAAGGCTGCGCTACCTAAAGGCAAGTCCTCTTGAACTTACACCACGTGGGACGCCACGGTGGGAGTAGGACTATATGTGAGTAAAATCCATCTAGCTCCGATATATTTGAACCAGCGCAACACTGCTGGATATATGTGTATTGCTGCCTAATCACCTTGCAACACTGTCTGATACATTGGCACTGTTGATCAATTATCTTGCAACATTGCTGGACACATTTGTACTATTGCTCAAGTACCTTGCCGCGTTCACCGCGGTTGCCCAAGTATATAGCCCATCTAGGCAGATATCTGCTCAAACCGAGTGTACCTGCGGACAATTGTGTGGATCAAGCTGTGTTCCAGGCCACACGTCTTACTATTAAAGAAAGACTGTATTCTAGGAACAGAACTACCAGTGGGATACAGCAATACATTTACTAGTATTATTGCTGATTCTCCAGAGATATTTATATATTTATTTATATATTCATATATTCATATATTATATTTCACTATTTGTTTGCACAGCATTTTCAATATCGATTGATTTATTCATTTAATAGATATTCTATTATATTAGACACTATATGTCACTGTGTTATATCACGTAATATTACTGTTGAATTTTCACCTATTTATTCATCTATTTATTTATTTTCACATATTTTACCTCTGGAGATATAATTGCTGTTAGCCACTGTTGTAGATAACAGAAGACCATAATCACTGTGTTCCACCTATTAACGCTGGACCCGACCTCCGGTTTTTCATTAGCTATAACAGTGGATTGATATATGCTTATTTTATCATATATTTTTATGTGAGTTTTATCTATTTATATTAATTTAGGGGATACAGCTCTGCTTAGGTTTACAATATCAATTGCGTATTGTTGATATTTACTTGCATATATATATCGTTATCAATAAATTAATATATTATTGCCATATCGCTTGAGTCGCTTTGCCTACCTTGTGAACTAGATATATGAGTGCCCATTCTATTTTTAATACTATTGTTTTCTGGTGATTGGGTACAACATCTGTCTGGTGCATCTTGCCATCTTAAACCAGAGGTGAGCCGTCCTTTATCTTTTTTCTACTTAAAATAATAAGAGTCAAAATTTTAAAAAAATGACATTAAAAAAATTCCACACTGCGGCTTCGAGCCCCGCCCTCAGCAACCATAACCCATAGATTGACAAAATAACCATTTTAAAGGTGTCATAATTTAAAAAAAAATGTATTTTAGTTACATAAAATAAGAGCAAAAAACTGACTGACTATTTGGGACAGTTCAAATGGATTTTTTTGGGCGCTGATTTTGGAACGTTTCTGCCTCAAAATCAGCTTCAAGAAAAAATCAGCTGCACCAAAAACCTAAAGCTGAAAATGGATCTTTGTATTGAAGCGAACATCCATTGGTTTAAAAAAAAAAATACAAAAAAAATCTAAACATAAAGGCCCATATGTCGACAAAGAAAGAGGCAGAAAATTTACATAATCAACGTGAAAAAAGAGTTATGGCTTTCAAAGACGCATTTAAAAAAAAAAATATTAACTAAAATATGCGCCTGGTCAGGAAGAGGGAGTGTGGGGGAGGTTAAAACACCTGGTCTTGAACTGGTTAAAATTAAGAAACTTTTGTACCAATCACTAGGAAGAAAGTACAAGGTGAGCCTCGCAGAGATGGGCCTTGACCAGAACAACAATATTGGGCAACAGGGTAATGACCTTCCGGGGTAAGTGGCCATTTTTTTTTTAGCTGGCACACAGGAAAGTCAAATCCTAATAGCAGACTTAGGGCTCATGCACATGAATGTACTTTCTTTCTGTGTCCGTTCTGTTTTTTCTTTGCGGACCATATGCGAAACCATTCATTTCAATGGGTCCCCAAAAAAACGTACGTTACTCCGTGTGCATTCTGTTTCTGTATGTCCGTTCTGCAAAAAAATAGAACATGTCCTATTATTGTCCGCATTACGTACAAGGATAGTACTGTTCTATTAGGGGCCAGCTGTTCCGTTCAGCAAAATACGGAATGCATACAGATGTCATCCGTATTTTTTGCGGACCTATTCAGAAGAATATGTGTATTCATATTAAAATAACCTTAAGATTATTACCTGAGATGATAAAGGCTCTATATATCTTTTGCTGTATAAAGCAGTTGTATTGCTTAGGCCTACATCCTGTGGAAGGTGATCTAACATCTTGACCCGTTTGATGTGCTGATGTTAAATCATCATAAACGCAAAGCTCTGAAACTTATCACAAACTATTCTAGTGTGCAGTACCTGTTACCAGGGGCGTACCCACTGGTGGGGACCAACGGGTCTGAACCCCCCTAGAAGCAGTGTGATTAAAAAAAATGAATTAATCCCTGTGCTGCTTGCTTTTAATAGACCGCACCACCAATTAGGCAAAGAGGTCTGTATTGCATCACTGCCAGAAGCATGGAGGTAAGTATTCGTTTTTTGTTTTTTATTTGGCACAATGCTGTTGGGCGCACAATGGGGCACTATCTAGGGGCATTTTTTACTGGGACATTATAGGGGGCACTATGAAGAAGGGGAGGGCAGAAGCACTATGGGGGAATCTACTAGGGGCACTTAGGTGTATTTTATACTGACACATTATGGGGGATTCTATGAGGGCACTATATAGGGGCATTTTATACTAGCACACTATGGGGAGCACTAAAAGGAAGAGGGGAGAGGAGCATTTATGGGGGCATTTACTGGGGGCACTAGATAAGGATATTTTATACTAGCACACATTATGGGGGCACTATGGGGACATTAGCTCAACTGGGAGCACTAAGAGGGGGTATTTCTTGTACTGGCACACAGAATAGGGACATTTCTGTATTAGTTCACATTATTAGGGGGCAGTTTTTGCACTGGAACTCATTTTAAGGGGGAATTTGTCTACTGTCACATTATAAGGAGAATTATTACTACTGGGGAGAATTATAGTGAAATACTACTGGGGGACTATGGCGAACATGATTACTAGTATGGGTACTAGAGGGGCATTTTTACTTCTGGGGCACAGTGGGGACATTATTACTAGAGATGAGCGAATCGAATCCCAGGATAAATCCGATTCGCCTAGAAGCCGAATTTTCTCATGCTTCGTGTCGGCGAATCGATTTAAACTGTAATAGTATAAAAAACTCAAAAATTATAACTTACCTCCTCCATTTGCTCGCGACAGGCCGCCAGCCGCCATCTTGCTTGAAGTTCTCAGCTGATATCCCGTGCGGCGCGAGGTTACATCATCACGCCGGCCGGCGTGATGACGTAATCTCACGCCGCACAGGATTTCGGCCGAGATCTTCAAGCAAGATGGTGGCAGCCGGCCCTTCGCGAGCAAATGGAGGCGGTAAGTTTGATAAAGTTTTTTTTTATTGTTAATTTTACACTCAGATGCCACGATCATGTATGAACGCGGCATCTGAGGGGTACAATGACGAGGGTGGCGCTATCGCAGCTCCCTGTCATTGCACCTGCTACTTACAAAAGAATGCGCTTTGTGATGAAGTAATTCATCACAAAGCAATTTTTATTTGTGAAATTCGGCGAATCAGCCGAATCGAACTTTTAAGAAATTCGCTCATCTCTAATTATTATTATTGGGGGTACTATTTCTACTAAGTGTGCTCTGGTAGAGAATTATTACTATTGGTGGGAGTTTGGGGAGCACTATTACTGTGGGGGGCACCCTGGCACAGTATCAGCTTAGCACTATTATTTTTGGAGGACATTAGGTTTACAACACTATTAGGCCCCTTGCAGACGAGTGTTCCTCCCGCAGCGAGTCTGCATCGCAGCACCCGGCCTGACCTCCCAGCACTGCCAGGGGGTCACATACAGGGCCGTTTCTAGGGGCGGGCGGGCCGGGCGGCCGCCCGGGGTGCTGTCAGAAGGGGGGCGCCGGCAGGGGCGCCCTCTTGTCGTTTCTCTGCCGTGCGCCCTGGCTCCCTCCCTCTGAGATCTCTCCTGCCCTGCGACCTGCGCCCGAGTGCCGAGTCCTGAGTCCAAGTCTCACTCTTTAGACAGTGCCCGTACGTACTACCGAGTCCAGTCACTCAGCTCCGGTACGTGCGGGCGGCACTTACTGACGTCACGCGCCTGCTCCTCCCACTAGGCGGCGCAGGCACGTGACGTACAGTGAGTGCCGCACTGCCTGCCTGTTACCGCCCGCCCTGAGCCCCTGAGCAGTGCTGATGCTGAAAAGAAGCCTGCTGTGAGGCGAGTGATGGTCTGTGGGGGGGGGGAATTAATTACAATGGGGGCGGGGGCCACTGTGGGAGACATGAAAATGGGGGCCACTGTCACTGTGGGGTACATTAAGTTTAATAAGTTCACTATGGATATTATTTAGAATGGAGGCTGCTGTGGGTGTCATTACTTATTATAACTATAATGTCTGATAGGCCTAGTCCTGAGCTGAGTTTTATTACCCTGCCCATGCCCTGTATAATAATGTACCCATCCCTGGGGTAATATAACTAAGGGGTATCAGGGTACATTATTATACAGGGCAGGGTAATATAACACAGGACTCCATTCTAAATAATGTCCATAGTGATCCTTATTAAAAATAATGTCCCCCCACAGGCAGGCTCTGCGGGCGGCGGCGCTCACTCACTGTACGTCACGCGCCGCGTGACGTACAGTTCGTGAGGTGAGCACCGCCGCCCGCACTGCCTGCCTGTTACCGCCCGCCCGGAGCAGTGCTGAGAAAGAAGCCTGCTGTGTGTGAGAGCCTGAGTCTGTGGGTCACTGAGTGCGTCACTGTGACCGTCCGTGTAATGTGGTGACACATTTTTTACACTCGCCCTGAGAGAAATTTTACCTAGAAACTGCACTGGTCACATAGCATTATATTGATTTATGATGCTATGTAACCCTTACCGTTCTGGAATATATTGGATAACACTGGCATAATGCTGCCAGTGTTATTCAATACATTCCCCAACTGTAAGTGTTACATAGCATCATAAATCAATATAATGCTATGTGAATCCAGTCAGTGCTGGGAGGTCAGGCCGGGTGCTGCGATGCGGATTAGCTGCGGGAGGAACGCTCGTCTGCAAGGGGCCTTAGTGTCAGGGACAGTATTTGCTGGGAGCAGTTATTTTTTAGGGTATTGTGTGCCAATAAAGGGGGCACTATCTGAGTGGTACTAATATTTTTAGGGAGACTGTTTCAGCAGTATAGTATTACCAGGCAAAGTATTAGGGGATGCGGGATGGGGTGTTTAGAAGGTGGGAGGATGATGAAAAAGTAGGAAACTATTATTTATGCTTTTCAAACATCAGAGACTTAGAATGAAATCATCATGGCGGTCTGGTCTGAATGGAGAAGATAAGGAAAGAGAACGTCTACATCACTCGACGTAAGAGATGTGTGGGGCTGTATTATCCTGTATGTTTTGTAGGGATGTATGTAATGGTAGGAGGCCAGGGGTTAGGTTAAGAATTTGGCTTGGGGATTGGTGGGGACGCCGTTTCAATTTTCGCCTCAGCCAGCAGAAAGGCTAAGTGCACCCTTGTGCTTTTAACATTGTCAGCACAGCACAGTGATCACTATGTGGCAGCGGGCATGCTCTTTGCAGGAGAGGAGACGCACCAGCTTCTCAACCTGCCATTTGTATAGGGATGATTCAGAGCACGACAGCGCCACCCACCCTGCTGTATCAGGCACCTATAACCATAGTGGTGGCTGCAAATGGGGCAGGGGGGCTTTGGCCTGGTGAGTAGTGGATGCAGCAGGCCTTGGACGGGTGGCGGTGGGTGGAGGGATGATTGGGGGGAGGAGAGTAGAGAGGAGGAGCTTCCTGGCTCAAGCCTGCTGTTGTATATTGTATAAGGTAAAGCAGACAGTGCAGCCAGGATAGGCCCTCCCCTCTCTGTATGATGTGTAGAGCCCGGCTCCTCCACCCGGATAAATATCATGAAGCTCCTCCTCCACTCTGCTTTAGGTGCCTTCAGGACTAGGAGGGAGGAAGCAAAGCTGCAACAGCTCCTGCCATGGAGCCTCGTGGTGGGCAGTCTGTGAATCAGAACTGGATGGTGATTCCTGTCACAGGGAGGGTTTGAATACAGTATTTTTATGTTGGGGCCACCTGAGTATTAACTACAGTGTGTCTATGTAGGATGAGGGTGAGACTCTTACCATCATCCTCAACAATACAATTTCAGCTATATGGTGTTTGTTGGGAGTTGCCTATTTGTAGGAGGTGCTTATTATAATAACAGACGGGGCCTAATATTTTGCCGCCTTTATTTTTCTTGGACCCCACCTAAGCAAAATTTCTGGCTGCTCCCCTGCCTTTCATAGCAGGCTGAAAAATGCTGGACTAGTAGAGTAAGAATATACAGGAAGGTATTGTGCATATGGACCTTTAGGCACTCCATGTCCCACTATTGAAAGCTCTCTTAATACACTGCTCAAAAAGATAAAGGGAACACTTAAACAACACAATGTAGTCAATCACACTTCTGTGAAATCAAACTGTCCCCTTAGGAAGCAACACTGAGTGACAATCAATTTCACATGCTGTTGTGAAAATGGGATAGACAACAGGTGGAAATTATAGGCAATTAGCAAGACACCCCCAATAAAGGAGTGGTTCTGTAGGTGGTCACCACAAACCACTTCTCAGTTCTTATGCTTCCTGGCTGATGTTTTGGTCACTTTTGAATGCTGGCGGTGCTTTCACTCTAGTGGTAGCATGAGACGGAGTCTACAACCCACACAAGTGGCTCAGGTAGTGCAGCTTATCCAGGATGGCACATCAATGCGAGCTGTGGCAAGAAGGTTTGCTGTGTCTGTCAGCGTAGTGTCCAGAGCATAGAGACGCTACCAGGAGACAGGCCAGTACATCAGGAGACGTGGAGGAGGCCGTAGGAGGGCAACAACCCAGCAGCAGGACCGCTACCTCTGCCTTTGTGCAAGGAGGAACAGGAGGAGCACTGCCAGAGCCCTGCAAAATGACCTCCAGCAGGCCACAAATGTGCATGTGTCTGCTCAAACGGTCAGAAACAGACTCCATGAGGGTGATATGAGGGCCCGACGTCCACAGGTGGGGGTTGTGCTTACAGCCCAACACCGTGCAGGACGTTTGGCATTTGCCAGAGAACACCAAGATTGGCAAATTCGCCACTGGCGCCCTGTGCTCTTCACAGATGAAAGCAGGTTCATACTGAGCACATGTGACAGACGTGACAGAGTCTGGAGACGCCGCGGAGAATGTTCTGCTGCCTGCAACATCCTCCAGCATGACCGGTTTGGCATTGGGTTAGTAATGGTGTGGGGTGGCATTTCTTTGGAGAGCCGCACAGCCCTCCATGTGCTCGCCAGAGGTAGCCTGACTGCCATTAGGTACTGAGATGAGATCCTCAGACCCCTTGTGAGACCATATGCTGGTGCGGTTGGCCCTGGGTTCCTCCTAATGCAAGACAATGCTAGACCTCATGTGGCTGGAGTGTGTCAGCAGTTCCTGCAAGACGAAGGCATTGATGCTATGGACTGGCCCACCCGTTCCCCAGACCTGAATCCAATTGAGCACATCTGGGACATCATGTCTCGCTCTATCCACCAACGTCACGTGCTGCACCACAGACTGTCCAGGAGTTGGCAGATGCTTTAGTCCAGGTCTGGGAGGAGATCCCTCAGGAGACCGTCCGCCACCTCATCAGGAGCATGCACAGGCGTTGTAGGGAGGTCATACAGGCAAGTGGAGGCCACACACACTACTGAGCCTCATTTTGACTTGTTTTAAGGACATTACATCAAAGTTGGATCAGCCTGTAGTATGTTTTTCCACTTTAATTTTGAGTGTGACTCCAAATCCAGACCTCCATGGGTTGAAAAATTTGATTTCCATTTTTTTATTTTTGTGTGATTTTGTTGTCAGCACATTCAACTATGTAAAGAACAAAGTATTTCAGAAGAATATTTAATTAACTCAGATCTAGGATGTGTTATTTTTGTGTTCCCTTTATTTTTTGAGCAGTGTACATTACAACACTTTTTTTTCCCTCAGGGATTCTACACGGAGGATGAAAAAAAAAAACTTTGCGGGTCTCTGTATGAAATCAGAGACACACAAAGATGCAATATGAGCCCATAGCAGACAATAGAATCTCCAGAATAGACTCATGCAACATAGATTCCTAATACGTGTGTATATGAGTATGAGTGGGCATGAGCACTCATGGAGTGGAGCCAGATCGCTATACTCAATGGGGAATTAGTTTGGATAACTAATAAAATTTTTTATACATTTCTGTACTTCCTCTTTGGAATACAGGCCTCATGCACACGACCGTTTTTTGCATCAGTGTCCGATCCGCTTTTTCTTTTGCAGATGGCACATATTCTTTTCTATGGGTTCCGTGATTGGCGGACTGCAATATGGGCACAATTGTGTGCAAGAGGCCTCACTTGGCAGATTTGTTTTTGGAATGATAATTACAGTTGGAAGAAATGAACCAAAATTCCAAACTAAATATAATATTTTTATTTCATTTTATACAATAACAATAAAGATGGAAAGTGTACATGTATGGGTACTTTCACACTAGCGTTTTTCTTTTCCGGCACAGAGTTCAGTCCTAGGGGCTCAATACCCCAAAATAACTGATCAGTTTTATCCCCATGTATTCTGAATGGAGAGAAATACTTTGAGGATGCTTCAGGATGTCTTCAGTTCAGTCACTGAACGGCGTTTTGGACGGAGGAAATACCACAGCATGCTGCGGTATTTTCTCCGTCCAAAATTCCGGATCAGTTGCCGGAATGCCAGATACGGCATTAATTCACATGGAAATGTATTGGTGCATTAAAAATACCAGAATGCCGGATCCGTCCTTCCGGTCTGCGCATGCGCAGACCGGTAAAAATGTGAAAAAAAAAAATATAGAACGGATCCGTTTCTCTGGATGACATGCAGAGAGACGGATCTGTTCTTGCAATGCATTTGTTACACGGATCCGTCTACAAATGCTGTCCGTTTGCATGCAGATTGCCGGTTCCAGCGACGGAACTGCTTGCCGGATCACTCTGCCACAAGTGTGAAAGGAGCCTATAGATGCACTCATTAAAAAGGTAGCGCTAAAAAACATTTATAGATTGCATTTTTTTTTTTGTCTTTCCTTTTTTATTTGCTATAAATATATTAAATATAAAAGAAATAACATTTTTTCAAAATGCTATGCCTTATTCCTTCTTCAAGGTTGACTTTAAAAAAAAATAAAAATAAGTGAGAATGTTCACAAACAATATATGGATTATTTTACCAAAAAGTAAAAAACTGTTCCCCAACCACTGGCTGATACAGTCGATACGATATACTGTATATCAGTGCATTAAAAGCACGTGGTATCGTTATGTAGGGAGTCCAGTCCTGCCAATATGCCAGCCATAGCTAAACTCCAGGCACTAATTTCTTACTCCTTAACTATGGAGGCCACATTTTGTGTAGGATTATCATTTTAGAACCAAATCTAAATTATTTCATATAAATAACCCTAAATCAGTTAGTGACTTGGGAATTGACTAGAGCATAATAGGCGCCTTGTTTTGCCAGCAGCTGAGGATGAGTTCCTTGTTCAATGACCCGTCCGTTCTGAATTACTGCTATGATGTCAGCATTTTGTACTGTGGTCAGCCTGTGAGCAATCACTAAACATGTTCTTCCTTGTCTCGCGTCATCCAATGCCTTTTGGACAATCTGAAAATATTAGGGGGAAAAAAAGGTTATTACTACTTGTTACAAAAGCCTAAAAGGAGCTCAAAAGGCATCTGTCAGCAGATTTGTACCTATGACACTGGCTGACCTGTTACATGTCCACTTGGCAGCTGAAGACATCTGTGTTGGTCCCATGTTCATATCTGCCCGCATTGCTGAGAAAAATGATGTTTTATTATATGCAAATGAGCCTCTAGGAGCAACGGGGGAGTTACCATTACACCTAGAGGCTCTGCTCTCTTTGTAACTGTCGTGCCCTCTGCACTGTGATTGACAGGGCCAGGCAGTGAAAACATCAAAGTGCAGCGGCTGCGGCAGTTGCAGAGAGAGCTGAGCCTCTAGGTGTAACGGTAACGCCCCCATTGCTCTTAGAAACAAATTTGCATATATTAAAACATCATTTTTCTCAGCAATGCGTGTAGATAGGAACATGGGACCAACACAGACGTCTTCAGCTGCCAAGAGCACATGTAACAGGTCAGCCAGTGTCATAGGTACAAATCTGCTGACAGATGCCCTTTAAATAAGATCTGTCACATTTCCTGACATGTTCGTTTAAGTAATTATTTGTATTCCACGTTAGATGACCATTCTGGAACATCTATTCTTATGCCTATGTGTAGTGCAGTTCCTCTATTATTCCTACTACAGATTATGAATAAATTGCCAGTTGTGTGTTACCAGTGGTTTGTGTGTGTGTTGCTATACAACAGGGATGCTCAACCTGCGGCCCTCCGGCTGTTGTAAAACTACAACTCCCATCATGTCCTGCTGCAGGCTGATAGCTCTAGCCTGTCCAGGCATGCTGGGAATTGTAGTTTAGCAACAGCTGGAGGGCCGCAGTTTGGGCCTGGACAGACGCTGTCCAATTGATGCTGCTAGTGTCAGACTGTACAGGGAAAGACCCCTAACTGGTAACACCTAGCTGGCAATTCATTAAATTCTAGTAGGGATAATAGAGGAATAGCACAACATAGAGTTATATGAAAAGATCTTCAGAACTGTTATTGCATGGGAAGTGCAAGCTGTTACTAAAACAGATTTGCCAGGAAAGGGGACAGGTTCTGTTTAGGAGACGTCCATCAGGACAACCAATTACACATTTTGAACCGTCAGGAATGTCATCATAGCGTCCGAATCGGGTGTGCGAATGGATTCGGGCCAGAATCAATTGTAGCTGAATCAAAATCTGTATTTTTTTGAATGTTTGGGTCCAATTTTGATTCTATTGAATAGATTTTTTTGCTGAGCATTAATACTTTAGCAAGTATCCCAATCATGTGAGTTACTGAATGATCTGTCCGTAGAGAACACTGGCTGACGGGTGGTTCCAGTTGCAAGACATGGTACAGCTGCCACTGGAAAATGGAAGAGGAATCTGGAAGAGAGAGCTTCCCAAATGGAATCTCCCAATGTCAATTTATAAATTGTGGAGGGAGATGAGCCACCTTTTAGGCTAACTTCACGCCCCTTGTTACTACATTCTCTCAGGGGATTGTAGCACAAATGTGAACCAACCAAGCTTTTCCCATTCAGCTAAGCAAAAATATCAAGCGAGTTTCATAAATAAATCTTGGTCCCTGGAAATTCCATTTGAATGTATTCATGAGTACGCTAATGAATAAATGGCATCAACAAGCGACAAGGCACAAAATATTGATACTGGAATTTATCAGGCGCAGCCATCAATCTCATATACATAACCAAATTATACATGATTACTAATTGTGACAAGGAAGCACGGAGCAGAAATGTACCTTTTCGCTTTCTGTGTCAAGTGCAGATGTTGCTTCATCCAGGAGCAGAACTTTTGGCTTTCGAATTAATGCCCGAGCAATGGCAATTCTCTGCTTCTGCCCTCCTGAAAGCTGGGCGCCTTTATCTCCCACTCGTGTGTTGTATTGCTAGTAAAAGATGACATGAGATTAAGTGCCACTAGTTTATTTATTTATTTATTTTTAACTGTATATGACACGTTTGCATTGCTTACTACATGTCAGATCAGATGTTCCATGTAGTTATTGCAGATAGCATTGACGGTAGGTTACCAGGAAGCTACAAATGGGGCTAGGCAGGGTATATACATGATCATGTTAAAAGGGTTTTCTGACTTCTTTATGCTGATGACCTATCCTCAGAATACGTCATTGATATCAGATTGGTGGGGGTCCAACACTCTGGAGCCCTGCCGATCAGCTGTTTGAGGAAGCCACACTGCTCACCAGAACTCCAGTAAGCGCTGCGGCCTCCTCACAGTTCGCCAAGCACAGTACCATACATTGTATAGCGCCTGTGCTTGGTATGGCAGCTCGGCCCCATTCACTTGAATGGGACTGAGCTGAGCCTAAGCCATGTGACCAATGAACGTGATGTCACTGATCTAGAGTAAGCTGCAAGACTGCCACGGCACTCCTATGAGCGCAGCAGACTCCCCAAAGAGCTGATCGGTGAGGGTCTAGCGGCTTTGCTTGGTACGGCAGCTCGGCCCCATTCCCTCGAATGGGATTGAGCTTCGCCTAGGCCATGGTACCCGATGAGCGAGATGTCACAGGCCTAGGGTAAGCTGCGAGAAGGCCGCAGCACTCCTAAGAGCGCTGTAGACTCCCCTAACAGCTGATCGATGGGGGTCCTAGGCGATGGACCATCATTGATAAGATACAGATGACCTATCCAGAGGATAGGTCATCAGTATAAAAAAAAGTCTGAAAATGTCTTTAAAAGTGGAGTTGGGGTATTGATATACAGCAACTTGTTCGTTAGCATCCTTGGAAAAAATGTTTAAAGGGGTTTTCCAGAACTTATTAATTAAATACCAGTGTGATCACCAAATGAAATATTCATAGTTACCCACCTCCTGCCACTCTGGTCGCATTCCACCATCTTCTGTTCCCCGGCTTGTTTACTTCCAGCTAGATATGGACATGGTCACATCTCCAAGCGGACATGTCACTGCTGAAGCCAGTCATTGACATAAGGAGCACATGTGATCAGGTCCATACACAGCAAGAAGTAAAAAAAAGCCAGAGAATGGAATGAAGATGGCAGACAGAGAACCAGTGCACAGGACCGGAACGGTGGGGAACAGGCAAGTACGAATCTTTCATTAGGTGATCCATGCTAGGAGCCATAATTAAATAGCTAATAATTCCTGGAAAACCTCTTTAAAGCCATACTGTTTCATAACTACACACCTAGACAATTCCGCCATACTGTACACATTATGAATGATGCCATTCTGTACACCTAAACAATGCAGTATAATGTAATCCTATGGACCTGTCAGAGGCACGCTTCCTGCATGGTGTCATATGTAATGATATTAGCAGCAGCAGCTTGTGGGCTGTTCTTATGGATGGCGGGGATGGGGGCGGTTCACATTTTTGAATGCCCTTATGTACATTAGTATGTCCCTAATGCCGGCTCCTTACATAAAATTTCCTATGCATTATCGGATTTTCTCAGCTGACACTTGAAGTAACATGTAGGCCTCTTGCACACAAACGTATTTTCATTCAGTTTTTGTTCTGTTTTATTTTGCGGACCGTATATGGAGCCATTCATTTCAATGGGGCCGCAAAAAAAAACGGAAGGTACTCCGTGTGCATTCCGTTTCCGTATTTCCGTTCCGCAAAAAAAATAGAACATGTCCCATTATTGTCCACATTACGGAAAAGGATAGTACTGTTCTTAGTCCATTCACACATCTGCAAAATGGGTCCACATCCGCATTTGCGGATCCGCACTTCCAGGTCCGCACTTCTGTTCAGCAAAAAAATAGAACATGTCCTATTCTTGTCCGCAATTGCGGACAAGAAAAGGCATTTTCTATGAGAGTGCCGGCGATGTGCTGTCCACTAAATGCGGAACGCACATTGCCGGTGTCCGTGTTTTGCGGATCTGCAAAACACATACGGACGTGTGAATGGACCCTTAGGGGCCAGCTGTTTGGTTCTGCAAAATACGGAATGCACACGGATGTTATCCGTATTTTTTGCGGACCGCAAAATGCATACGGTCGTTTGCAAGAGCCCGAAATGTTTTAAATACATCTTATGATAGATTTTCATGTAATGTCTATAGCCAAAGCAACCCCACTATCCGACTATTAAATTCTTTGTACTTACATCAGGCAGGTTTTCTATGAATGTGTGAATATTTGCGGCTTTTGCAGCTTCAACGACTTCTTCATGAGTCACTTCTCTGCTAAGAACTCCATACTGAATGTTTTCTTCTATGCTGCAGTCAAACAACATGGGCTCCTGAGATACAATTCCCATCTGGGACCGTAGCCATTTCAGGTTTAGCTTCTTTGTGTCTTTTCCATCAGCAAACTGTAATTGGAGTAACGGAATGAATATTAGAAGAAATAAGAAGAAAGAAAACTGGCACATACTGTACGATGTTCCAATTTACTGTCTATCATCCTGAGTTATTTCTCACTGTGTTAAATGCTGGATTATCTGATACAAACTGTGCAGTGTGAATATCACTTAAAGGGGGTGTCTATCTGGACATGGGTGGCATATTCAAAAGGAAATGTCATGAATGTCCAACAGATGTGTGGCCCACCTCTGAGACCCTCTCCTATCTCAATAATAGGGCCCCCGTCCTGAACCACCAAGAGGGCAGAGAAGCGTTGCCAACTGTCCAGAAATTCCTGGACAGTCCGTATAAATTAAATAGGGGACTTTTATGCAGTGTCTGTCAAAAACAAATTTGGGGAGGTTGGTGGTAATTAAGCAGGTCACTTTGATTGCAATTTTCTGCATTTTAGACCTCACAGTAAACTCTAGTATTAGTATCTGATCTATAGACATATATTGCTTATAATATTTATAGTTCATTATATTTTTCCAATTTGTCCATCATTTTTTTTTTTGACTGTCTGTGATTTTTTGTTAAATTGGCCAGAAAAAAAAAAAAAAAAATGTAGGTTGGCAACCCTGCAGAGGAGGTTGTGCAGGAACAGCTCTCTCCATTTACTTGTATGGGGCTTCTAAAAATGTCTCATGGCAGTGTGGGAGACTACCAGACATTTATGGTTTACCCTATGGATAGACCATAAATGCCCTAATGGGAAAAAATATAGCTTTGGTCTATTCAATGTCTATGGGGCAGAAGGGTTGCCAAACAAGCGACAACCTCTGTTCTTCATCTTGTGGCATCCAAAGCAGTTGGCACCCTCCTGGTGGTAAGACCCAAGCAGAGATCAAGATATATATGTATATGCAATTCTCTTGAAGTGCACAATTCCATGTGTTGTTGGGGTCCACCGCTTAGACCTCATCTATGAATTGAACAGTAATGAAGAAGAGTGGCTCACACTTTGGTAGACCCATCTGGTTCATGTAATGTACATGGCCGGCCATTCATTTGTAAGGCAGGCATCTAACAGTACATCGCCCCTGCAGACTGCTGCAAAATTCAAACCCTATGTTAAGTAGCACCATTTCTTGCAGAAATTACCTATATAACGCCTAATTCATGTCTACTATTATCCAGGAGCAGTGCTAGTCCCTTACCAAGTGTATTAGGTAGATTTCAACATCATAAAAGCATAAACCATTGTAAATATACTAAGCAGATTAGCAAAGCAATAAATATAAAAAAGGGGAATATGTTAACTGAATGAGCCACTAAGTAGAGTCTTTAATTTTATAGAGCATATTACAATTTCCTGATAAATACAAACGTCTGATTAATGTGCAAATCCACACAACTAGGAAATGGCGATTAGAGTCATTTTGTTAATTTTCAGAGCCCATTTTAAAAGTTGATGAGACTGTTCAAGCAGCAATAAAAAATCAATGGAAAAATGGCAAAAGACAGCATGGGTAATTAAGGATTTGTACATTAACATACCGATCAGTAAATTAGGCATCCGCCATGTTCAGGAGAATCATCTACGAGATGATGATCAGAATTTAAATGTTTACATAATTTACCCCCAATGACAATGCGGCAGCCATTTACACCTGAGTTTTTGACTGATTTAGGTAAACAGTCACATCATTAGGACTAGAAAATCCACCGTTTAGATTTTTGGACACATACTGAATCCTATTACAATAGTGTCTGCCAAATACAATAGCGAACACAACCCACAAAAAGTAGGATTTGCATATGAAAATTAATCAGAATCGACCTAAACGATGGAATTCGTCTTTCATTTTTAGCAACGGGGGTCATTTGTTTTGCTCAATGTAATTGCAGGGTAATTATGGATTTGCTAGGCCAAAAATATAGCCACATACTTATTAAATACATATTTCAGACTTTCTACTGACTCTAGAACATTGTGTGGGTGAGAAGTAGAGATCAGTAGATGAAAATAACATGCCAGTTGTCAAAATGCTTGCAGGGTGCTCATAAACTGATACTAAAATGGCAGTTGTCCCACAGGAAAGATTCTCTTTGAGAACTAGAAAAGTGTATGTTGATGTGAAGGAATGTTTCAGTAATTAGTCAGTAAAGAGAGACTATGCAGATCTTACCACTGTGCCTTCCACCGGATCATAAAACCTCTCCAGTAACTGAATGGAGGTACTTTTTCCACACCCACTGCTGCCAACCAGGGCAAGTGTTTGTCCTTTGGAAACTTTTACACTGAGCCCCTGAAGTACTTGGACATTTGGTCTTGTTGGGTACACAAATTTTATCTCTTGGAGCTCAATGTGTCCTTCAAAGTCATTCTATAACAAAAACAAAATATTGTTTATAATTATTAACAAAGTGAAAATATTAGGATAAATAACACAAATGCATACATTATGTCCAAGTATGAAGATTTAATATTTATTGTAAAAAAAAATTGACCACCACCAGACATCAATGGTATATCTAGGACATGAGATGGCAAGGTCTATGATGCAGAAATGCCAATAAGTAAAGGCTGAAATTACACCAACAAATTATTTGACAGATTTTATGACTAATTATTGGTCAGATGACCTATTACACAGACAGATCTTTTGTTATGCACACCAACTATTGGTCTGATTAGACAGATATTGGTCACATAATTATTTGGGGGCAATTTTTTTTATTATTGCATTGTAGTTATTTTGACTAAAAATCATTTTTTCAGTTGGTCTTTAATAACAATATGGAATCCTTCCTTCTGTACAAAGCTGACATGCTCTACTAGCTGTCTGTGGATTTTCTGTCTTTTCCGTCATCTGGGGAGCAGACGGACTCCTTATCTCTGCCCTCTTACATTATAAATGCTCATTAAAGCTCAATCCTTATCTTACAGATAAGAATGTGACTTAAGTTTTTATGACTTCTCAGTAGTTTAGCGATAAGGCTTATTAGATGACTGCACAAAGTGAAAGTAGGATTCACAGTTAGAAAAACAGTTAACCCTTTGTGACAGATAGGCTCAATATTTTTAATAAAGGCCCATTCAAAATATGATTTTTAGCCAAAAAGAAGTTAAAAGCAATCATAAAAAAAATTACCCCCAAAAGGTGTACATAGCCTTTAAGTATTATATAAATTAACGTATGATTAATTTTAGGAGGTGTTGGCAATGTACTCAGTTGACAAAGCAACCACTGAAAATTTGTTATGACATGTGGCCTGTGGACCGCCACATGGGTGTGTTGACAGGAATACCGCCCCCTATCATTGGACATACAGTTAACCTTTATTATGCATCATTTATGTGTATGAGAACCAGAGTTCTGATGAATTTTTGTCCATGTTAATTATATATGTTTATGATTTTTGAAATTTGTGGTGCACATAGATCAGCCTGTGTGTTCTCTAACTCTGCTACATAAATAGACACCGTCAAGCCTTTAAATGTGTTCTGAGAAATCACAATATAGGATGGAAGAGGTATTTCAAGGTAACAAATTGATTAAATTGTATGTCTACAAGTAGTATTTGCCAATAAAGCTTCTTTTTGCTAATAAAAATTCTGACCATACTAATGAGATAAAAATTGATAGAGAACCGGTCACCACATATGTATTTTAGTAAATACATTCCCATTGAAATCATAATTTTGGGACATATTTCATCTTATAACTGTGTTGTGCTGTTCCTGTATTATTTCTCCTAAATATGTATTAATAAATTGACAATTAAGTGCTACTATTCAACTTTACAAAAGGCTATGTCCCTGCATGTTCTGACATGACAGCACTGATTGAACAATGTCAGACTGTGTAGAAACACACACCCAACTGGTAATGCCCAGTTGTCAATTTATTCAAAAATTTCTAGGAGTAAAAACAAAGCTGATCGGTGGGGATGCGGGGTGTCAGACCCCCACTGATCTGATATTGACAACCTATCCTGAGGACAAGCCATCATTGTCTAAGTAATGGGACCCCCCTTTAATACACAGACCAGGGGAGTGTAAAGTAATTCAAAAATCACATGTCCAGTCATAAAACATGAATCCTGAAGCAACTGTTTAGGAAGAGACAAAAAATGAATAAATATATTAGTATTTTTAAGTAATCATACCGGTTTTTCCCCCTCTTCGCTATAACTATCAATTGCTGGTTTTCTTTCCAGGAGCCTCATTATGCGCTGGGCTGATACCCTGGCTTTCCCAAAGTCCGGAGCTAAAGATGTGGACTGCCCAACATTCATAGCGGCAAAAACAATGGCAGAGAATACACTGTAATAGGACAACATAAAATACAATAAGCTCCCTGATGCAAAAAAAAAAATGTCTACCAAGTAATTATTTTGCCAATAGTAACACAGCTTGTTCTGTGAAAAAATATCAGTATGATAAAGCCTAGACTGTAAACACACTGTCAGGGGTAGTGAAATCATAAGTGACTTCTGATCTAATGCCGAGCGGTACTGTGCATTGTGCTCCCTTCACTGAGACGTCTACAACAAAATAAACCAATTAAGTTAAATTTGGCAGAAGTACCAAGCAGACTATGAAGATGAATAGCGTTAATGGAGCAACCTTCTATTAGATGAAATGAAAGGAAGTGTTCAAAGAGGTACAAACAGTAGAGTTCATTCTGTTTGTGTATCCTGGAAATAGATCTCTGTGTAGAGGTGAGCATGCACTGTATCCATATATATGATAGATAGATAGATAGATAGATAGAAAGGCAGACAGGCATAGAGATAGATAGATAGATATGAGATAGATAGACTGATGATCGGTAGAAAGACATGCATATAGATAGTAGAAGATATATAGATAGATGATAGATAGTAGAAGATATATAGATAGATGATAGATAGTAGAAGATATATAGATAGATGATAGATAGTAGAAGATATATAGATAGATGATAGATAGTAGAAGATATATAGATAGATGATAGATAGTAGAAGATATATAGATAGATGATAGATAGTAGAAGATATATAGATAGATGATAGATAGTAGAAGATATATAGATAGATGATAGATAGTAGAAGATATATAGATAGATGATAGATAGTAGAAAATATATAGATAAATAGTTATTTCTAGGGAGGTAACATCTATCTATCTATCTAATTAAACAATGAAGTTATAAATAGAAGTATTTTAAATTGAATATACAGTATATTGATGCATCAGAACAGAGTTCACCATGTAAAGTTTTAATCCAACATTAGAATGTATTTATTTTCTGAAACCACTTTTTTCTATGAGCTGTGTCTGGTATTGCAGCTCATGCTCCCTTACATAAATGCTGCAGTACCAGGCATAGCCTATGGACAAGAGTGGCACCGTTTCTGGGAATGTTCCTGCTAATCCAGGATAACTCTTTTTTTTTTTTAAAGGGTCTGTCTCAAGTCAGCTCGTTTCCAGGGGGTTACCCAGTACTTGCACACTACAGGAAAGAGAACTGGTCTGTCTGTCTTGCCTATGCATAATGATTACTTTCTGAAGGGAGGACATAACTATGTTCTTAGGGTCACTGGAGTTCAATACTTACATAAACACATTTTCAAATTCTGTGTAGCAGTGTGCAATCAGCCAGGCTCCAAAGCGAAATACAGCTGCATTCACAAAGAAGTTTATTGACTGGGAAAGTGCATAAGTAAATCCATAGATAGGAGCTTTCGCCAAGGAGTCCCTGCAGCCAAAAAGAAAACTTGTCAGTGGCTGATGCTATAGGATTACTGTATATGTTGTTATCCGCACATAATCATCATGTGGTCAGCCCACAAACAACTTTTAGAGCCTGTCCACAGGATAAGCAATACATGTATCATCACTGGGGGTCCGACCTCCGAGTCCCCCACCTATAGTGAGAACCGGCACAAGGTACCCTGTGTGCATGGATTGGTAGCGTACATTTGTGACCACCATTTCATTCCCTGTCTATGGGAGTGCCAAGTATAGCGCTCAGTCCCATAGAGGTGAATGGATCGGCGGTTACTATGTGCACTACAGCTCCATTCACACAGGCAACTTGAGGACCACTGATCTTGTGATCATTGGTGGTTCCAGCCAGTGTCGGACTGGGGTTCCTAGGGCACACCAGTAAAATGTATTCTACGGGCCCACTGTAAAGCTACAAGCAAATGCTGTCCAACAAGAGGATACTGGCTGGCCTAGAAGTCTTCTCGGCCACCTGATGCATCTATAATAATAAACTGTGTCGTTTGTTAAATAATCTACCAGTGTTTTTTACATGGACATAGGCAGGTTGAAATTCTGTACACTGCATATCTGTATGTGGTGCGGTGTTATGTGTAAGGGATGAGGGACTGGGGGGCCACCTTTGTCAGGGGCCCACCGGGGGATACACCTGATCCCCTTTGGGCCAGTCCGAGCCTGCCCCCCCCACCCCCAGCGATCATAAATTTATCATTCATACATGTATTCATGTTCAATTTAATTGATGCTTGAGAGTCAAATCCAGCCATTGAATGCATTCTTAAGGGTGTTTTCCAGGAGAAAAATATTGATGACCAATAGGTTATTAATAGTTGATCAGTTGAGGTCCGACTCCCTGGACCCACATTGATCAGCTGTTTGAAGAGGCTGCAGTGCTCCATTGAGCGCTGCGACCTCTTCCTAAGCCAATGACATAATGGTCATGGCTAGGTGCAGCTCTGTCCCATACAAGTGAATACCCCAGGGCTGCAATACCAAGCACACCCATTATACAATGTATGGCGCTGTGTCCACATGCTGTGATGAGGCTGCAGGGTGCTGACAAGCACTAGGGCCCTTTCAAACAGCTGAATGGAGGGGGGTCAGGAGTCCTACCCCTACCAACCTGATACTGATGACTTATCCTGAGGATCAATCAATATTGTACTTCCCTATACCAAAATACACATTGAAGGTAAGCGTTAAGCTGGCCTGGCCATACACTTTAGATAGCTGCCGGCTGAATGCTGTGTTATCCAACAGCTATACTGCCTGACCCCCTATCCATATACATGCTTGTGCACGTCTTCTGAAAGGGGAGAGGGGAGAAAGCTGCTGCCAGACTTCGATGGCTGCAGCTTATTTCTCCTGAGAACATAAGGGTCCAGCATGTTGAAATCTAAATCTCGATCCATCTTCTGCCACAACATTTGCCATTGGAGGAAAGTCAGGACACCACCATACACATTAGATGATTGGTTGGTCCATCAGAAATCTATGTATGGCCAGCACTAGTGTAAACCAAGGATGCTCAACCTGCGGCCCTCCAGCTGTTGCAAAACTACAAATTCCAGCATGCTGTAATAGTTGTAGGCTGTTCAGGCATGTTGGGAGTTGTAGTTTTGCAGCAGCTGTAGGGCCGCAGGTTGGGCATATCTGATGTAAACTATTTTTTCAATCGATGCTGTTCTATAAAGGATAAAAGAGCAAGGAGATCCCAAATAAGAGAAAGGATAGATCCATCAAAAGTATAACCTAAATGCAGAAAATAGTCCTCTAAAAGACAGGAATTGAAAATCCACCACAGAAAACTCTGTTCTGCATCAGGGTGCTCTCAAAAAGTGGTCTGATGGATGGTTTCACATAATGTATTTCACACAACTGCAAAGGGTGTTGTAGGTAGCACATTTTTTCTAATGAATAGTGTCACTTACTTGTAAGGAACGCTTAAACTTAGACAGTATTTTTCATAAAATGTCTCTTCTTTTGTCAGGGAAACAACTGTTCTTATATTTTCAACGGCCTCAGTGGATATCTGCATAAAAATAAAATCATGTTTTTTCAGCAGATCTTGTATCATATGACAAATATTCTGTGACTTTTCTACAAATGAAAGATTCCCCATGATTATGTTACATGTTTAATCCAATTGGTCTGTGAAAATGATAGAAGCCCTTGAACAGCCATCTTTATACCACATTAAGCCATATACTGTAGCACTGAATAAACACAGAGCAGAACTGTACAAGCCAAACATGATGCAAAATTGACGCTAGTCTGGCATCAACAGGTATAGATTCAATCCACTACATTAAATTTTGTCAGTCACCAGGAGTCCCTCAAAAGGGCATCTGTCAGCAGATTTCTACCTATGACACCGGCTGACCTGTTACATGTGCACTTGGCAGCTGAAGGCATCTGTGTTGGTCTCATGTTCATATGTGTTCGCATTGCTGAGAAAAATAAAGGTTTTAATAGATGCAAATGAGCCTCTAGGAGCAATGGGGGCGTTGCCGTTACACCTAGAGGCTCTGCTCTCTGCAATTACCATGCCCTCTTGTGTGATCATGTTTACACTGGCCGGCCCTATCAACCAAACTGCAGAGGATGCAGCAGTTGCAGAGAGAGCAGAGCCTCTAGGTGTAATGACCACGTCCCCGTTGCTCCCAGAGGATCATTTGCATATATTGCAACTTGATTTTTCTGAGCAATGCGGACACATATGAACATGGGGCCAACACAGATGCCTTCAGCTGCCAAGTGCAAATGTAACAGGTCAGCCGGTGTCATAGGTACAAATCTGTTGATAGATGCATTTTAAAAACTTCCCTCTGCTCCATATGAGACTATTACTGTTCTGCCCAGCTAAATTAGAGAATCATTACAGATCAGGTCTGCCTCAGTCTTGGTATTTCTGAAGTGTTTAGCGGTGTTCTAGCGGTGTTAAGTTGTAGTGCACTTTGTTTTTCCTGTTACAATACTACTGCATTGTGGGTGGTGCTCTGCATTGTGGGAGTGCAAAGCATCCTGGGAAAGAGAAGTCTCCAGGACACCTCAGCAGAGCTGTCCTATGCATGTCTCCTTCTCAAACGCCACCATCCTTGTAAAAGCATATCTGGTGAGAGATATACCTTTGTTTCAGGGATATTGTGTGCTGCAGAGGTGTTAAGTCAGTTGTAATTGTTACTCAGAGATTTGTTACTACTGTTAGCTAACCATGCAATCCTATGTACAGGCAGCCATTTTACCATGTGCTTCAGTATTAATGTAATGTTATAGTACATTCTATGCTATGCTTAATACTTATACATATTTGTTTTCTTGTAGTTTTACCAAACAATCCTGTTTTACCAATCAATTAAATCAATCGTATATATAATCAATCACATATGTACGACCATTAAACAAGTTAGACTACAAAGAACAGTTCTCTTATTTGGAAGACAGGAATGGTTTATGCTGAATGTCAGACTGCACACTGTGTGAACGTGTAAAAAGACAATTACATTGAATGACTAGGATGGCTCCCATGCTATGGATTTTGTATGGGGGTCCAAGGTCCTTCGAGTTAACAATAACAATGCAAAGAGAAGGTTCTGTGTACCTAAATGCACAAAATAGGAGATTATGTCTCCGATTGGTGTTGGTGGTTCTGATAACTGGGACTCCAACTGACCATGAAAATGAGGATCCCATGTTGAATGGAATAGTAGTTGCACATTTCCCTGCATTAAAATCTATGGGGCTGCCAGAGATAGCCTAGCACAGTGCCCCTGCAGCCCCATAGAGCTGAATAGGGTGGCTGGACACCCACCATTCAAAACACATAGGGGGTCATTTATTAAAATCTTTACCGACACCTCTTTATAAATTTGGCGTATCCTGTGCCAGTCTAAATGTAAGACAGCTTCCGAGCATTTAGACCATTTTCTACACCTAAAACAGGAGCAGAAAATGATGAATGAGTTGGGCCTGCCGGCCAGCCCCCTTACCCGCTCATGCCACACCCACTTTTTTAGACCTGGCACGAGAGGGGGAAAAAAGTCAGATTGCGACGCAAATAACCTTTGTGCCACAATCTGCGTCCTAGTGACGTAGAGGAAATGGCGTTTGCTGTAGACATTTTATTCTCTAAAGAAAATATTCATTCTTACTCTGACTCCTCTAAATCACTTACTGACATTTTTCTTCAGAAATATATCAATGTTTTTACCCAAAGGACACAGTGAGTGACCACAATATTTAATGAATTCATGTACTTTTCAAAGAACGCCAATTACTTATTGTTAGGATTATGGATTACACAATCCATCATCTCTGACAACAAAGTAGCTGCAAATTGAATCCGTAAGTTTAGATCTTTTGGGAGTGAGAATATCCCATGTGCGGAGAATATTTAGTAAGTATCAGCTGTAATTAGACTGTTTTATAATCTACACAAGAAAGGTCTTTAAAATATTAAACGGCCCTACAGGTTGTCTTTGGACAGATAAATGCAACCTGACATTCCCTGTTATCAGTCATCATGTTTTAATAAGAAAGGACAGAAAGCCCAGAAAAATGGCAACCTGCAGGACTAGTACTTTACACAGATCTCCATTTCCGGGACCAAACTATCTATATCTAGTTTCACATCGGCGGCAGAGCTCTCCAGCAGGCTATTCCGGCAGAGAGCAACCAGACGGATTGTTGTTGGATAGGTGCAAAATCCATGCCAAAATCTGTATACGTGTGAACAGAGCCTAATATAAGGAGCAACAGTGTAGAGTTACTAGTAGAGTGACTTTCTTGCAGCTAACCTCCTGGCACCAAATCCGGGTTGTATATAGGTGGTAGTATTGTGTCAATGGACAGGGACCGGTTGCTATGTGATGATGTCTCCTACACAACCCCCCTTCTCTCTCATTTTACAAAATACAGTCGGCATAATAAAAACCTTTAGGTCGGATTCAGCATGTATCATATGTTTATATTACTTGAATGTGTCATGGCCTGGCCGCAGGTTTATCTGATCGGAATTCACATTATTATAGGGATCTATAAAGGCTGTAAGTTTGGTTTAGTTAAACCCATGGTCGGTAAGCAGTGGCGTAGCTATAAGGGGGGGGGGGGGGGGAAGAAGCAGTCGCTACCAGGCCCAAGAGCCTGAGGGGGCCCAAAGAACCTTGAGCCGCATAAGAAAACAGCAGTATTATAGAAAGTGCATGCTGGTCAAGTTACACCTCTGGCTGTAGGGAAGGGGTTAGGTCAAGAATTTGGCATGAGGGGGATGCCGTTTTAATTTTTGCCTCAGGCAGCACGAAGGCTATATGCTTCCCTGCCCATGGGCACAAAGGACTGAGTGAAGGGGGGCCCAAGCTGAACTCTTACACCAGGGCCCATGAGCCTTTAGCTACACCCCTGCATGCAAGCAATACGGGGTTATAATACTTCTATAAAGTTGATGAAGCAGTTTTTCCATTGAAGTCAACAGGGGAAAAATGTAACAAATCCTACTATGGATTATAACGGAGATCAGATTTTAGTGGATTTGGTACACTTTCATATTATATTACCCAAAGCACTCCATCTAAAAAAATCCTGCAAATGATAAATTAGAAAATATGACTCATTTAGTATACACGTCTGACTAATGATATAAATTGTCAGTTTGACCCAGGGAGTGGTAGAAAATGAATACTGTAGTCTGGGATCTCCTTATACTGAATAATATAAAACTTAACTTTTACTTGATTTAAAACGTCTAACATTGATACAAAAAGTGTTTAACATTCAGTAGTCTAGGTACAGTAAAGGTTCAGATAGGTCTGGATAGGTATAGCCAATTGTATCTCAAATACATCAGTGGCGGTTTTTTAAGTGGAAAGACAGCTTATCTCATTATCTGCCTAGGTACTCTGACCCTATAGATACTAGTCTTACCAGTGGGGAGCACCTCAAGTGGCTGTCGTCGGAGCACCCGCCCTGAAAAGAGCGACCCCCAGCCTGCTGGAACCTTGGACCTGTGCTAGATTACCCTGTTGCTTAATAGACCCTCAGAGCTCCAACGCGTTTTGCCGGGTCCTCCAGCTCATCAGGGAGAAGCGTCACGGGTAGTTGCAATACAGAATGGCAGTGGCAAGTAAACTCTGCAAACCACTTCCTTTTAAGAACCAAGTCCCGCCCATAATGAGGGCTCGTCAACGCGGGCGTCCAATCTGGGGTGGAGGGCTGGAGCTGGCTAATTTGCACAAACTCCTTCCCACCTCACTCACTGAGCAGCAACACCAGCGTCACGAGGGGCGGAGAAGTTGCCAGGGGGATGGATTCCCCAGCAGGTTTGTTTATGTCGTGGCCTAACTAAAGCCACACATGAGGCATCTCTTAGTTCAAGCTAAAAATACTTATTAGTCTGCATTGCTTATATTATACAGACAAACAACCACTGTATATACAAGGAGAGGCTGGTGTTAGCCACCAAGCTACAGTACAGACCAAAAGTTTGGACACACCTTCTCATTCAAAGAGTTTTCTTTATTTTCATGACTATAAAAATTGTAGATTCACACTGAAGGCATCAAAACTATTTGTAGTGGAGATTAGTGGTACCCGGTGGGGTCTTCTGCTGTTGTAGCCCATCCGCCTCAAGGTTGTGCGTGTTGTGGCTTCACAAATGCTTTGCTGCATACCTCGGTTGTAACGAGTGGTTATTTCAGTCAACGTTGCTCTTCTATCAGCTTGAATCCGTCGGCCCATTCTCCTCTGACCTCTAGCATCCACAAGGCATTTTCGCCCACAGGACTGCCGCATACTGGATGTTTTTCCCTTTTCACACCATTCTTTGTAAACCCTAGAAATGGTTGTGCGTGAAAATCCCAGTAACTGAGCAGATTGTGAAATACTCAGACCGGCCCTTCTGGCACCAACAACCATGCCACGCTCACAATTGCCTAAATCACCTTTCTTTCCCATTCTGACATTCAGTTTGGAGTTCAGGAGATTGTCTTGACCAGGACCACCCCCCTAAATGCATTGAAGCAACTGCCATGTGATTGGTTGACTAGATAATTGCATTAATGAGAAATAGAACAGGTGTTCCTAATAATTCTTTAGGTGAGTGTATATGGGTGACACGCTAGGGGTCATGGAAGGGCGACAGATGCCGCCAGCAGATCCCCTTAAGGACTGTCGCCCACATATAATAAAGAGAGAGAGACTATCATATAGGATCTATCTGAAATCACACAACACCAGTTTAAACTCGCGGTATGATTATTGCTTAAAAGAGCAATATTAAGACATCTCATATTGTCTGATAGTGAGCAGCATAGGCTATATTTGTTTTTGTGATATTTCACAAATTTTTGGCCTAATATTCGCCATAAATGAGCAAATTCTAGAATTCGTGATCTCCAGTCTATTTTCTTGATTGCGAAAATCGGCAATGTAATATGTGCATATTGTGCTCGCAATACAGGCGTGGCTCACTTTTGCTACATTTTTCAAGCTGCTAGAAGTTTTTCTGAGACTGGACAAAATGGTTGGCAGCAACTTTCGTGACTGTGAGCAAGAACTCCTGATCACTGTAATTACTTTTACATCATAGCACTGTTTTTGATTACATTTCGCATGCCTGGCAGAACAATAGCTTTATATGCAGATAGAGTGCTCCAACATTTTCACGATTGCACAAATTGGCACTAATGATGCGCATATTTTTTGGCGCAATACATGCAACTTCACATTTTATCAGGTCTCAGTAGATATTACTGATTGGTGCATTAAGTATTGTTGTGACATCACAGCACAATGTCTGTAGCATGTATGTATGGACAGCAGAACCTATCAGTTTAAGACCACTTGAAAAATGGCAAAAAATCATATTTAGCATGGCTGGATCTTAACCAGGTTCCAAGCTTCAACATGCAACAAGAAGAAATGGGAGTGAGACAAAACATTTTTTGAGCATTCAATTTAATGAAAACAATGAATAAACTGAAACAGGCTGTTTTTCAACTGATCAAAAGTTTAGGACCAAACCCTAAACTAAACCCCCCCAAAACAGAAATCCATCTTTCAAACATGAACTCAGTAATGAGTAGCTCTGCCGTTATTGTTTATCACTTCAAAAATTAGTTTCGGCATGCTTGATGCAAGCGTTTCCATGAGGCGAGTGGGAACATTTCTCCAAGTGGTGAAGACGGCCGCACGAAGGCCATCTACTGTCTGGAACGGTTGTCCATTTTTGTAAACTTCCCTTGCCATCCATCCCCAAAGGTTCTCAATTGGATTTAGATCAGGGGAACATGCAGGATGGGCCAAAAGAGTGATGCTATTCTCCTGGAAGAAGTCCCTTGTCCTGCGGGCATTGTGTACTGTAGCGTTGTCCTGTTGAAAAACCCAGTCGTTACCACACAGACAAGGGCCCTCAGTCATGAGGAATGCTCTCTGCAACATCTGGACATAGCCAGCGGCCGTTTGACGCCCCTGCACTTCCTGAAGCTCCATTGTTCCACTGAAGGAAAAAGCACCCCAGACCATTATGGCGCGTAGAAAACATCTCAGGTGGGATCTGCTTGTCATGCCAGTAACGTTGGAAATCATCAGGACCATCAAGGTTAAATTTTTTCTCATCAGAGAATAAAACTTTCTTCCACCTTTGAATGTCCCATGTTTGGTGCTCTCTTGCAAAGTCCAAACGAGCAGTTCTGTAGCGTTCAAAGAGACGAGGTCTTTGAAGACGTTTTTTGTTTTTGAAGCCCTTCAGTCTCAGATGCCGTCTGATGGTTATAGGGCTGCAGTCAGCACCAGTAAGGGCCTTAATTTGGGTCGAGGATCGTCCAGTGTCTTGACGGACAGCCAATTAAATCCTCCGGCTCCATGCTGATTAAATTTTTTGGGGTCTTCCACTTGACTTTTTTGTTCCATAACCCTCAGGATCATTTAAGAAATTTCAAATGACTGTCTTACTGCGTCCCACCTCAGCAGCGATGGCGTACTGTGAGAGACCCTGCTTATGCAGTTCAACAACCCGACCATGTTAAAAAAGGGAGAGTTTTTTTGCCTTTGCCATCACAACGTGTGACTACCTGACAGAAAATGACAATGAATCCACATCTTTGCACAGATTTGGCCTTTCAAAAGGCATGTGCTCCTAAAATTTGGATCAGCTGAAAAACAGCCCATTTCAGTTTAATCGTTATTTTCAATTAATTAAATGCTCAAAAAATGTTTGTCTCACTCTTTCTTCTTGTTGCATGTTGAAGCTCTACTTGGAACCTTGTTAAAATCCAACAATGTAAAATATGATTTTTTGCCATTTTTCAAGTGGTCTTAAACTTTTGATCAGGACTGTATATATAAGCTAACTATCCAATGTAATTGGATAATGAATAGTATCCAGATGAAAGCACAGAGCACAGCAATGTCACTGCTCTCTCTCTCTCAGAACTGCAAAAAACAGCAGAAAATGGCTGCTGGGGAGGTTCTTATATAGTAAGGGGTAGGCAACTTTCCTATTGGTTGCTAGGGATGTTGCTAAGCTCAAATATATTGCAGCCTTCTGATTGGCCCACAAGCTAGAAGTGAGGTTACTGATGAAAAAAAAATATATATATATATTTGTGATTACGGATATATAGCACTATATTCTATATCTTTGTGAATTCTCGAAGTGCCGATATTCCCGATAAAAATTAGCGATTAGAATATTTGTGATCAACACTATTGTCTAATTATAAGAAAGGCTTAAAGGGGTTGTGTCACTTTAGTGAGTGTCATTCATCATGTAGAGAAAGTTAATACAAGCCCACCTTCTAATGTATTGTTATTATCCATATTGCTTCCTTTACGGGCTGGATTCATTTTAACATCACATTATACACTGCTTGTTTCCAAGGTTACAGACCACCCTGCAATCCATCAGTGGTGGTCGTGCTTGCACACTATAGGAAAAAGAGTCAGCCTCTCTGGTGGCAGGGATAGTGGGAGCTAATATAGGCTAGTGCTTTTTCCTATATTGTGAAAGAACGACCACCACTGATGGATTTCAGGGTGGTCTGTAACCATGGAAACGAGCAGTGTATAATGTGTGATTGAAAAATAAATCCAGCCAGCAAAGGAAGCAATATGGATAATAACAATATATTAGTAAGTGGCTTGTATTAACTTTCCCTACATGATAAATGCCACTTACTGACGTGAGACAACCCCTTTAAATGAAAGCACTTCATTCAGACCATCAGGGGTAACACTCCTTATTTTGAATATCCATTTCGATTCTGCTCTGAGGATAGCACCATCCCAGTCACCCCCACGCGGGCTCTGGGGTATATGCTAAATCCCCATAAAGCAAATGGAGGATGTGTTCCCATCATGTACCTCATTTTATATGTGGAGCTACATTTGTTCTTATTGTTCAGAATGTCATTGAAATGATCCCTAATTCTGCATCTAGGCTCTCTTTTCGTTTTGCCTATGTAACCCAATGGGCACGTGCATTTAGCAAGATAGATCACCCCACTTGTCTGGCAGTTGATAAAGTCTCTGATGTCATTGACCTATACATGCCGATCTAAATCTTTTCGTGATCAAAACTTGATCACAGGCAACACAACTGCCGCATCTGAACATCCCCCTTGGTCTCCGGGATAACCATGTGTCAGATTGTAGTGGTAGTGGCTATTGACCATCCTATCCCTCAGGTTCTGCCCCTTCTGGTATGTAATCTTGGGATAAAGACTGATGACTTCCTTCAGGTCTGGGTCATCACATAATATACCAACGATTTGTCTCACCTCAACATGTGCACCAAAGAGACCAATAATCCGAATTGGTTGCTTTGGTTGGGTATCCTTTTTCTTAGGGGTTAACAGTTCTTCCCTTTTTGAGTGACCAGCATATTCAAATGCCGTCCTCAGAATGTTATCTGGATAGCCTTTCTTCCAGAACCTATGGCGCAGCTCATTGGCCTGATGTTTAAAAGTCTGCATGTTTAAGCAATTCCTCCGTAGCCTGAGATATTGGCCCTTTGGTATCCCTTTCCTCAGAGGGCACGGGTGGGTACTTTCCTATCTGAGTAGACTGTTTGAGGCGGTAGCTTTTATAAACACCTCTGTAGTAATTATGTTGTCCAGGCCCCTTTAAATCAGGACATCAAGAAATAGCATACCGTGGGGGTCACAGATTGAAGTAAAGTTCAATCCAAGATCATTTTTGTTAATGACCCCCACAAAATTACTGAAGGATTCCTTAGTCCCCTTCCAAAGAATAAATATGTAATCGATGAATCTCAGCCACAGGCAGATATGATCAAGCCAGTGGCTGAGATCATCCGACCAGATGACATTGGCCTCCCACCAGACCAGGAGCAAATTTGCATAAGACGGCGCACAGGGGCTTCCCATCGTGGTGCCCCTGAGTTGGAGGTTATAACGGCCATTATACATAAAATAATTCCTAGTAAGATTGAATCCCAAAAGGTCAAAAACAAATCTATTATGTGTCACCAGAACAGTATTTCTAGTGGCAAGGAAGCTTGCTACTGCCTTAAGACCCAGGTGATGATGAATTGAACTATATAATGCTTCTACTGTGATAGCGATATAAGCTGTCCTTCCACTTAAAAACTGCCACTGATGTATTTGAGATACAATTGGCTATACCCAGCCAGACTTATCTGAACCTTTACTGTACCTGGACTACTGAATATTTTTTGAGAAAATGACTCATAATGCAGTTTCCTAATATATAAAAGTGTCTGCACAGATAGAGCATAACTTTAAAGGGCTTTCCCGGAATTACAATTTTAATATTTTTTACAGATATGCTCATGTAGTTACTAACCTCCTGTACATATTCCCCATGCTTTTTTTCCAATTTGACCTCTCCTGACCATTTTGAGCCTCAGCAACGCTCCTCTGTCTTCTGTTTACATAACAGTGGAGACTTGCTCAACACTGACTGTGTTATGTAAACAGAAGACAGAGGAGCGTCGCTAATGCTCAAAATGGGCCACTTTAGAGCTATTTTTCTAATAAAAATGTACAATTTCAATAATTAAAGTATATTACAAAAATGGTCAGTATCACTGCCCCTACACATTACAAAAATAAAAAATGAATGACAGTTACACTTTAAACTCCACAATCAACCAATCCGCAGTAAAAACACAAGCACATGCGTTACTACGGTATTGATTTCTCCGCTTTAGTTAATATTGATAGATTCTTCACCCCATCATTGCAGAACCTCCTGTGGTTGCTTTAAATAATACATAAGACATCCTATTTGGTATTCACTTTGAGATGCTGACCCATTTTAATTGAAACTGTTTCTTTTATATTCCACAGATATAATAAAAAGGAAATATGTTGCAAATTCAAACAATTCCCCATGCCTCCCATCCTGCTGGTTTACAAATTTGTCAAATGCTTCTTAATTTCCCTAATGAAATGTAGCTTTTTGTCCCAAAAGGATATTTTATGACTCTCATAAATCGTCGTCTTAAGCTATCCAGGTGTTTGATTATTTCATTAATCTCCAAATCCTTTTTGCACATAAAATAGATTGAGAGCAGAATTGGCCATTTCACGTCATTTTCTATCACATTTTGACAATTAAAACGGACTTACCCTTCCAGCTTCTTCTAAAGCTTTTTGATCATTTGATGCATGGCCAGTCATTGCTCTCATTCTAATAAAATTTGCACCAACCAAAAAGGGAATACAAGCCAAAATAAGCAGCGTTAGCTGCCAGCCGTGCACAAATGCAATTATGATGGCTGCTAGTAGAGTGCACACAGTCATGACTATCAGTCCAATTCGACTACCAGTGGCCTACAGACGAAAAGAAAAAGTGAAAAACATTATCAATAAAAGATCACTGTGAAAGAAACCGTTTCTGTTCTTTCAACTTCTTTCAAAATCTTTCAACAGAGATTTTTTAATTTCATTTAATATATGAAAAATCCAAAACATATTGAAAAAGAAAAATGTTCATCTAAATGCACAAAAGAAAAGCCAAATTATCTTTTAGTTTCACATGGCAATGTCATTGTTTTTCCTGTATAAACATTCCCTAGCCTCTGAGAACATATCCATATAAAATTCAAATACTTTCATTGCATACATAATCACTGAGAAACCTGCTTGAAGTTCATGCCACCCTCCAGTAGAGAATAGGAAAGGGGAGGCGCTCCATCAGAACGCGGCAACGGAACAGTCAGGATCGGGATCAGTGTGGATTCCAGCAGTGAGACCCCCAGCGATCAGCTAGTTATCCCCTATCCTGAGGATAGGGGATCATTTATAAATTTGGCACAACTGCTTTAAAGGGAACCGATCACATTGAACATGGTTTCTGAGCTGAAGGCAGCATGTTATAGAGCAGGAGGAGCGAAGCAGATTTATATATAGTTTTATTGGTGCAGTAAATCTTGTAATGCATTCATCTATATCCATGCTCATTCTGGGCTTTGAAGTCCAGGAGGCAGTCCTATCAGTGATTGACAGCCTGTCCTCTATGACTGTGTAAAGTCGTGGCCAAAAGTTTTGAGAATGACAAAAATATTAGTTTTCACAAAGTTTGCTGCTAAACTGCTTTTAGATCTTTAAAAAGAAAGACTGTCCAGCCTCACTGAAAAATACTTGAGGCTTTATTTAATCCCGTGCAGATAAAAACCAACATACAGCAATGAAGAAAAATCGACCGGTTTCGGATCACTATAGATGTGGATCCTTAGTCATGATGTGCATCAGTAGGAGGTGAAGTCGAGACTAAATAGTGAACCACTGAGAACAGGTGATCACAATCAGGTACAGGACACACCTCCTGATGACATCCTCCACAGATAAAGTGCATAACAATTACAACATGCCCAAAGACATAGAAAGTAAGATAAAATGTACAAATTACAATAATAAAAAAGAAGTAAAAATATTAGTAATGTAGAATAGTATCATGACGCCTGTTCAATCCTGACGGTATCCGTGAGCCTAATTTGAAAATCCAAAAGCACTCACGATTGAGCAGCTTTTTCTTGTGATCACCGCCTCTGCTTGGTCTGTTAACCCTCTCCACTCCTTGTACTGACATGCTATCTGTATTACCATTATGAACCGCAGCGAAATGCAAACTTGCGGCAGAAACATTTTTTATTTTAGCATGGGGTACATCAGAGATACGACGGCAAATTCGAACTTTTAAGCAGTTTGTTGTGCACCCGACGTACTGTAGATTACACAGAGAACATGTTATGCAATATACCACATATGTGGTGTTGCAATTAATGTATTGCTGAATAGTGTGAGTAGTGTGATTACTTGTAGACAAAATATGCGGGCCCATCCTCATATGTGAGCAACATGTGCATTTTTTATGTCCACATTTAAAATTACCTATGTGTCTCAGCCAGGTAGGCTGGGTCCCAGGTTTATCCTGGTAAAGAGAGGGGCTCACCATATTAGCTAAAGTAGCAGCACGTCGGGCAACACATTTAACACCGCTTTTTACAACATCACCCCAGACTTGGTCATATTTGAGAAGATGAAAATGTCTTTTGACAATATTACATATTTGTGAGTATTCACAGCTATAACTTGTGGAAAAAATCACTTGCTTCTCTTTATGACCAAGTTTGGGCTTATTGTTTGGGAAAATTTGATTATCCCGAGACATAGTGGAAACCATATTTTTGGATCGGTTTAAAAGTCTGCTGGGATAATTCCTGGCTAGGAGACGGGTGGTAACAGTGTTCATTTCTTCAATACAGGTTTCACTAGAGGAGCAATTGCGCAAAGCGCGAATATATTCACCCCTGGGGATGTTGTGGACAGTATGTGCAGGATGACAGGATCCCGCATGCAGGATGGTGTTTCCTGCAGTTACTTTTCTATAAGTGCGACTCTGTACACGGCCATCCCCCACGTCCCCCACCAAACACAAATCCAAAAAGGATATTAGGGTCTTATGCGAATTTAGAGAAAAACGTAAATTGCAATTATTAGCATTGAGGAAGGATCCGAATGATGGTACGGCCGCCACATCGCCCGACCAAACAAAGAGCAGGTCATCGATGTAGCGACCGTACCACCGGACGGATCTACTCCATGGGTTGGAATCAGAGAAAAGAAAATGATGTTCCCACCATGCCATATAAATGTTTGCAAGCGATGGTAAGAAACGGGCCCCATAGAGACTCCTCTGCATTGGAGAAAAAACCTCCCATTAAACATTATGTGCTGCATAAGAAATAATACAACTTTGCAGAGGAAATCTCTAAAGGGTAATGAGAAATTGGAATAAAGACTCAAAAACCAACCCAAGGAGATAATGGCGAGATCCTGGGGGATAGCCGTGTACAGAGAAGCGACATCAGCAGAGATCCAAGAAAGATCAGAGGACCACTGGAAGGAATGGAAGGCCTGTAAGACTGAAGCAGTGTCCTTCAGAAAACCAGGAATACACTGTACCAGTGGCTGCAACATACTGTCCACCCAGGATGACAGATTCTCTGAGAAAGACCCAATACCCGAAACTATAGGGCGCATAGGGGGGGGGGGGAATCCCTCTTTATGTATCTTGGGGAGGGAATGGAAGATGGGGACCACTGGATAAGAGACAAAAATATAGTCAAATTGTTTTTGGTCCAAGTATCCACTATCCAGTCCCTCCTCCAAAATACTCCTCAAAAGGGTTTGTAAAGGAGCGGTGGGATCCTGTTTCAACGTCGGGTGCACATCAAACTGCTTAAAAGTTCGAATAGTACGTCGGGTGCACATCAAACTGCTTAAAAGTTCGAATTTGCCGTCATATCTCGGATGTACCCCATGCTAAAATAAAAAATGTTTCTGCCGCAAGTTTGCATTTCGCTGCGGTTCATAATGGTAATACAGATAGCATGTCAGTACAAGGAGTGGAGAGGGTTAACAGACCAAGCAGAGGCGGTGATCACAAGAAAAAGCTGCTCAATCGTGAGTGCTTTTGGATTTTCAAATTAGGCTCACGGATACCGTCAGGATTGAACAGGCGTCATGATACTATTCTACATTACTAATATTTTTACTTCTTTTTTATTATTGTAATTTGTAAATTTTATCTTACTTTCTATGTCTTTTGGCATGTTGTAATTGTTATGCACTTTATCTGTGGAGGATGTCATCAGGAGGTGTGTCCTGTACCTGATTGTGATCACCTGTTCTCAGTGGTTCACTATTTAGTCTCGACTTCACCTCCTACTGATGCACATCATGACTAAGGATCCACATCTACAGTGATCCGAAACCGGTCGATTTTCTGCATTGCTGTATGTTGGTTTTTATCTGCACAGGATTAAATAAAGCCTCAAGTATTTTTCAGTGAAGCTGGACAGTCTTTCTTTTTATTGGAATCTGCTGTGCGCCTAAGGTTCACGGCGAGGTCCGGGCTCCTGGCTTCCTGTGGATGAGCGCAACATTTTCCAGTGTTGCTTTTAGATCTTTGTTTCAGTTGTTTCTGTGATGTAGTGAAATATAATTACACGCACTTCATACGTTTCAAAGTGTAGTATTTGTAGTATATTAGTGCAAAGAGTCAGTATTTGCAGTGTTGGCCCTTCTTTTTCAGGACCTCTGCAATTCGACTGGGCATGCTCTCAATCAACTTCTGGGCCAATTCCTGACTGATAGCAACCCATTCTTTCATAATCACTTCTTGGAGTTTGTCAGAATTAGTGGGTTTTTGTTTGTCCACACGACTCTTGAGGATTGACCACAAGTTCTCAATGGGATTAAGATCTGGGGAGTTTCCAGGCCATGGATCCAAAATGTCAACGTTTTGGTCCCCAAACCCCTTAGTTAGCACTTTTGCCTTATGGCACGGTGCTCCATCGTGCTGGAAAATGCATTGTTCTTCACCAAACTGTTGTTGAATTGTTGGAAGAAGTTGCTGTTGGAGGGTGTTTTGGTACCATTCTTTATTCATGGCTGTGTTTTTGGGCAAAATTGTGAGTGAGCCCACTCCCTTGGATGAGAAGCAACCCCACATATGAATGGTCTCAGGATGCTTTACTGTTGGCACGACACAGGACTGATGGTAGCGCTCACCTTTTCTTCTCCGGACAAGCCTTTTTCCAGATGCCCCAAACAATCGGAAAGAGGCTTCATCAGAGAATATGACTTTGCCCCAGTCCTCAGCAGTCCATTCACCATACTTTCTGAAGATCAATCTGTCCCTGATGTTTTTTTTGGAGAGAAGTGGCTTCTTTGCTGCCCTTCTTGACACCAGGCCATCTTCCAAAAGTCTCACTGTGCGTGCAGATGCGCTCACACCTGCCTGCTGCCATTCCTGAGCAAGCTCTGCACTGGTGGCACTCCGATCCCGCAGCTAAATCCTCTTTAGGAGACGATCCTGGCGCTTGCTGGACTTTCTTGGACGCCCTGAAGCCTTCTTAACAAGAATTGAACCTCTTTCCTTGAAGTTCTTGATGATCCTATAAATTGTTGATTGCACGCGTTTCTTTGCAGGTCACCATGGTTAACAATGGAAGAACAATGATTTCAAGCATCACCCTCCTTTTAACATGTCAAGTCTGCCATTTTAACCCAATCAGCCTGACATAATGATTTCCAGCCTTGTGCTCGTCAACATTCTCACCTGAGTTAACAAGACGATTACTGAAATTATCTCAGCAGGTCCTTTAATGACAGCAATGAAATGCAGTGGAAAGGTTTTTTGGGGATTAAGTTAATTTTCATGGCAAAGAAGGACTATGCAATTCATCTGATCACTCTTCATAACATTCTGGAGTATATGCAAATTGCTATTATATAAACTTAAGCAGCAACTTTTCCAATTTCCAATATTCATGTAATTGTCAAAACTTTTGGCCATGACTGTATACAGAGATAGCTGTCAATCACTGATAGGACCTCCTCCTGGACTTCAAAGCCCAGAATGAGCAGGAATTTAAAGGGATTCTGTCCCCTCTTTTTACCCTATAGAGATGCGGATATGCACGGCTAGATCGCCGCTAGCATGTCCGCAATATACCTGTCCCATCTCTGAGTGGTTTTATTGAGTGTAAAAAAAGATTTTATATATATGTAAATCAGCCTTGTAAGGAGCACAAGGGCCCCCCTGTGCAGGAGCCCAGAACCGCCTGTATCCAGGAATCTCCTTCTTGCTCACAAAGTCATATCGCTGTAATCTCGCAGTGCGCAGTTCCTTCCCTGATGCTGATACCAGCACAGGGAAGGAACACTATGCCGGCACTGCACATGCGCCCCTTGGGCTCCTTACCAGGCTGATTTACATATATAGAAAATCATTTTTTACACTCAATAAAACCACTCAGAGATGGGACAGGTATATTGTGGACATGCTAGCGGCGATCTAGTCGTGCATGTCCGCATCTCTATAGGGTAAAAAGAGGTGACAGAATCCCTTTAAATGAATGAAATACAAGTTTTACTAAATCTTTTGCCACTACACTATCAATCTGCTCAGCTCCTCCTGCTCTATAACATGCTGCTGGCAGATTATTTCACATTTTCATAGTGACAGGTTGCCTTTAAAATGTAAGAGCTATAGTTGGTTGGACAATATGGTCATGATACAATGTGACCAAGATCCTTATCTGGGGACATGTCTTGCTTCATCTGCCAACAGCTGTATGAAGGACAAACTCCAATATAGGTAAGTTGCAGGCCAACAATAAAAAAGTTGGCCATGTAGCCATAGAAGGAAGGCAAAGGGAACAATTGGCGCACACTGGCATATATGCTTCACATTGCATAAATCAAGACACTTGGGGGGTCATTTATCAATCTGAAATGAGCCTAAATTAGGCATATTTCAGGTGCAGATTGTGGTGCAATAATTAGTTGTGCCACAATCTGCAACTTTGCCCCGCTCACTCCACTCACTCACTTCCCCGCCTCTTCATAACTTTGGTGGAACCACCGCCAGCTTAGGGCTTTATTAAGATCGGCGTCTAAATCGCCTGTCTTAATAAATGACCCATTGATTTCCGAACCTTTTTACACCTTAGCCGACAAGAGGGCATAGATTAGTGGAATGACCATTAATTCAGAGTTGTGACCTAAATATGCTCTAACACATGTGCCAAAATGTTTGCGCAGTTTTGGAGTAACTAAGTAGGTCAACTTATAGGTGGTGTAAACTTAAGACTAGAGATGCTAAAGATCTGGCAGCATCCAGCATTAGTCATACTGTTTTTGTGGCTAGACTGTTTACGGCTACATGCACACGACCGTATGTTTTTTGCGGTCCGCGAAAAAAAAAAAACGGATGACATTCTGCATGGCATCTGTTTTTTTTGCGGATCCGTTTTTTTTGCGGATCCATTGTAATAATGCCTATCTTTGTCCGCAAACTAGAAAAAAAATAGGACATGCACTATTTTTTTTGCGGAGCAAAGGAACGGACATACTGATGCGGACAGCACACGGTGTGCTGTCCGCGTTTTTTGCGGACCCATTGAAATGAATGGGTCTGCATCCTTTCCGCAAAAAAAATGGAACGGACACAGAAACAAACAACGTTCGTGTGCATGTAGCCTAAGTCTAAGTTTATACAGTCTTACTTTTAGATTATTAGTAGATCTGCTCCTTTATGTCTAAACTGCTCTCACAGGGCACTCACAGGGGGTCTATGGGGTCTTAAGCTGGCAATACATTTTAGATCTATATCAGCAAAACCCACCGATTTCAGTGCAATTGGCTTACCATGTAATGTGCTTCTGAACCTCTCCAGATGCTGGAGGAGATAAGGATCTGGCTGCTGGATTTCAACACACCATCCTTTGCTTCACAGGAAAATAAGCTGCCAACAGATATGACTGCCAGCAGCTTACTCTGCTCTCCCCTCACTCAGACGACAGGTATGTCATGTGTATAGCCAACTTTACTGTATTGTACATCTATAAGCCTCTGATTTCATATAGAAACTCTGACGTGTGCACTACATTTCTCATCTCACCAAAAGATGAGGAATATAATAAAATAAACATTTACAAACAGTTCTAATAAAAGTATCTTGCGACCAGTCTACTTTGAGGATCTAAGTACATGTGTACTGTAAAATGATGAAGTCTAGCATTAGTACGTACTCCTTTCACTTGAGATGCATCTGTTGCAAGTCTGGTAAGCAAAACTCCAACGGCATTTGCATGATCATCAAAGAACCCCATTTCCTGTTAAGAAACATGTTATGAAAAAAAGATTAGTTTTTTTTAAATGTTTGTTCCATGTCGAAATAAACAGTTTTCCATATGTATCACAATGTGCCACGCCAAGCTGGCAGGTTAATTTACTTTTGATTTACTGTATATGCCTGCAAGTCATGGGAGTAATTAGGAAGTGATGGGGAGTTTCAGGTAAGTATTTCACATAATACTAGCTAAAACAAAACAGGAATTTCGAGCGTTTATGAAATAATTGTAGAGGTTGCTAAAAAACCTTTAATAAAGTGGCAAAAAACTAAACTAAAAAAGCTAAACAGTAAAATATTAAGAATAGGGATGAGCGAAACCGAACTGTATCGGGTTCGCTGTTCGGGTGGGTTAGGAATTCTGTTATATGTTGCGTTCTAAAGGAATATAACGGAATTCTGCTTGGTTTCCGTTATGCATGACTGTTTTTCGTCCTGCAAAACGGAAACCAGACGGATCCATTATGACGGATCAAAACAGAATGCCTCTTAAAGGCTTACCGTTTTGCATTTCGTCTACGAATTCCATTGTATTCCGTTAAAACGGAACCTATAACAGAATTCCTAACCCACCCGAACCCGATGCAGTTTGGGTTCACTCATCCCTAATTAAGAACACTAAACAGTTACAGATTGGAAATGTAACAGATGCCCATTGCAGAAGGTTGGCTTGCTAGATCAAGTAGGTTTTTCACAAGGTAAATGTTTTTACTTGAATTTATCTAGCAACAAATGATTATGGTGAGTGGTTATTAGGAATATGGCATTTTATACCCCTATCACTTACACAAGATGTTACTGGTTTTGATAAGGATTTGGGTGCAGAATCCAAACCTCAATTCTCAAACCATAAATGGTCCCTGAAGCTGCTTATTAGATAATTGCCAATAAAACTGGCAAAAAGTGGCATGTATATTGGTGTCATCTGACTGTACACTAGACATGGGTTTAGATGAGCTCAAGTTTAGCATATTCAAAGGATTTGTTAAAAGTATGAACACACAGTTCCAAATTTTCTCAAAATAAATTAGGATACGGAATCAAATCAATAAATGCACAAATATATATTGTAAATTAGTGCAGGCATCTCATCCCTCTATTTTCAGAATGGAGAGGAACCTGGAGGATGTTCATCCCACCTACCAGGACACAGCAGACCTAGTAGAGTTTGCTTGCTATAATGCTGTTTTGGAAGTGTATTGTTGGTATGGATTTTTCTCCCTGCTAATAGCTCTACAGCCAGAACCATCAATCTTACTTTCCAATAGAGCCATATACCATTCCGTGTCCCCCAGTATTCCCTCAAGAAAAATATTTTTCTATATTGGCGATATATTAAACTACCAAGCTGTTTCTTTGGGTGCCCCTGTTTTTTTTATTTTATTTTTTATCTCCGACATGCACACCAGAATATAATTAAAAATGCACTGAAACATACACGATTACTTTAATTCCAGTGGATAGTCAGTGAAGAGGTTCAATTTTCACTAAGCTCTTCTTGTCTACCTCACTTATTCCGTAGATATCTCAGTAGCACCTACCTGTCGGAGCAGTGCTTTAAAGGATAATGATCTTAATCTCATTGTTAAATTTTCTCCAGATATTCCAAATGTAAAACCCTGGAATGCAAAATAAAGGTAAATTAGAAGTACATCATCTTATTTTGTAAATTATTTACATTTAAAATACCCCAAAAGTCTGCAGAGGAGGAGATGTATATGCAGCACTTGGTCAGACCAAATAAAAAAGTTAAATCCTTATTATAATTAGAATATATTAAACAAAACACAATTTGTGGATATACCCCCTTACCGGCTCTATCTATGTAGGAAAAACTGACGGCGTGTCACGGTGAGCAGAGACTCCTGAATAGAAGATTGAGGAAAAAACCAGCACCGCCGTATTCCAAACTGGTCACTTTATTTGTAGAAAAAAAAAAGCAAACACTCAAGCAGTAAAAAACATCACCTTCTTGACGCGTTTCGGGCACCCAGGCCCTTTGACAAAAGAGTGGTATAATAATGAATGAACATACAAAAGTTAAAATACACGTTTAGAAAATGGATCCACCTATCAGGAGAAAAGTCTAATTAGCAAATGGGAGGCAACCTAATGTTAAATCAGCCTCAGGGTAACAGCCACCTGTGAATGGAATAAACTTCAGTAAGTCTTCAAAGCAAGCATATAGAGCACTGTTCAGACACACTCAATGTGCTTTTGCAATACAATCGAAAAAAACACACTAAAAACAAAATAGATTAATATACCGTACATAAAATCCCTGATGTTAATAACGTACTGTTTTAAATAGGAGACAGGACGTTATATATATATCACTATTAACATCAGGGATTTTATGTATATTAATCTATTGCTTTTGTTTTTCGTGTGTTTTTTTCGATTGTATTACAAAAGCACCTTGAGTGTGTCTGAACAGTGCTCTATATGCTTGCTTTGAAGACTTACTGAAGTTTATTCCATTCATAGGTGGCTGTTACCCTGAGGCTGATTTAACATTAGGTTGCCTCCCATTTGCTAATTAAACTTTTCCCCTGATAGGTGGATCCATTTTCTAAACGTGTATTTTAACTTTTGTATGTTCATTATTATACCATTTTTTGACAAAGGGCCTGGGTGCCCGAAACGCGTCAAGGTGGTGAGTTTTTTTTACTGCTTGAGTGTTTTTTTTCTACAAATAAAGTGACCAGTTTGGAATACGGCGGTGCTGTTTTTTTTCTCAATCTTCGAATGAGAATATATTGTAATACATCTATAAGCTGCAGACGTTTTTTTTAATAGTCCCAGGGGCGTAGCTAGAGTCTCGTGGGCCCTGGTGTAAGAGTTCAGCTTGGGCCCCCCCTTCCCTCAGTACTTTGTGGCCAGGGGCAGGGAATGTATTTGGTAAGAATCTCAAATTTGCAAAATAAGAGTAGCATTAGCACAAGAATGTTTTCTATAATTATGGCATTATTATACTTTGAGTGCTGATGCATTGTCTTTTTTTCCCAGGGGCAGGGACGCACATAGCCTTCGTGCTGCCTGAGGCAAAAATTGAAACGGCACTCCCCCTCCCCCCCCCCCCCCCCCCCCCATGCTGAATTCTTGACCTAAACCCTTCCCTCCAGCCAGAGGTATAACTTGACCAGCATGCATTTTCTATAATACTGGTGTCTTCTTATGTGGCACAAGGGTCTTTAGGCTCCTCAGGCTCCTGGGCCCGGTAGCGACTGCTACCTCTGCACCACCTATGCCCCTGACTATTCCTTTATGCTATGGTTTACAAAAAAAAAAATATTATGTTACATATACCCACTTACTGGTACAGATAGCACATGTTGATATTTCTCATCCACATATACACACACACAGATTACATTTTGAATAAAAGATTATAGTACTTTTTATTTTGCCTCTATCAGGGCTGTAAATGTAACTTTTTGTATGCATTCTGTTCAGACTAGTGGAGCTTTCCTTCTACATCATTTTTTACATACCTGGATGATGTAAACTATCAAGCTTATCACTCCAAGTGCAAGAAACATTAACGAAAGCAGAATTGTCCTTTGTCGTAGTTGTTCAGGATCTTGAATACTGAAAGCCTACAGCGATAATAGCATACAAATATTGTTTTAGAATTTGGCAACAATACATAAGTGTTTTAGGGTAAAGTTTCAGATATTGATCTTACTCCGATAACTTTTCCGAAAATGACAGCAAATGTTGGGTATATGCCACCGTTAACGGCTGCAGCAATGACACCGAAGATAATATAGAGCGATTCTGGTTTGTTGAGTGCAAGTACTTTTTTAAGAGAGAAAGTGGGAAGAGCTTCTTCCGCAACCTGTAAGGAGTAATAACAGGTTGTAAAGTAAATTAAGCTATTGATCACCTTTGTACATACTAAGAATAGTCTATTAGTCTGTACTTCTGTGTACCTCCTTTGCGTCGCCGGCAGATTTCTTTGATTGAGATTTCCTTTTCGATGATCTGCTCTTTCTCTTGCTGGAAAGCCTCTGCAGGCTATTTCTATGCCTGATACCCAAGGCGTTAGGATTTTGCAAGTCATCAGCAATCTCTGCGTAATTGTCATTTACAGTGTCATATTCAAACATTTCTCCTTCATCCTCCTCTTCTTCTGTTTCTTCCTCATAATCACTATCTTCTTTCTCTTCAGTGTTTTCATAACTCTATCAAAAATAAATAAACGATCTGTATCATCTAATACAATCCTGCATTGCAATCATTAGATATCTCTATTGCATTGTCAATGTTTTAATGTTTTGTTACTCTTATAGAGTCCATTGATTTGTTTCTTTTTCTTTTCTTTATTGTAATAGAATGTTGTCTAAGCCTTTCACCGCGCGTTATACCATGTGTTACGTTGTACGTGACAAATAAGCTTGAAATTTAAAGGAGGCAATTTATGAAGTCACAGTCACCAGAATTTTTGCTTATATTGTGCCACAACTCATTTGGGTGAGACTAATGAAATCTCTACGCCAGTTTTCTGCCATAGAAAAGTCACACATGTTATCACACGCAGCAATTAGCAACAAAGCTTCCAACTTTTTAGCTTTTTCCAACACCCTTGCAACTTTTTCACATGGCGGGACATGGGCTGGATAAGACGAGTCATTTAACATGTGCGCCAGACAAATGGAGTAGATTTCAGTTCTGGCACATAGATGGTCTGACCTACTCCAAAATTTTAAGAGGTATCCCCCTTTATGCCTTGTACCACATTTATTATGTTTTGCGCCTCACTCAACAAGAGGGCATTGCTTAGAGGAACAGGGACGTGGCTTAGCTGTAATGGGCATGACTTTACTGTACACAATGGGCGTCAATCATTTAGTGCAAAGTAAGCCAAGCAGTAGTGTCTTAAGAAGCACCAAATTTCTTGTATGGCATGAGTTATAAATTTAGTGCATTTTTTAGGCTGTTTCTATCAGGGTTAGTAAATCTGCTCCATTCTGTTTATGATTCAACAAAAAAAACGACCGTATCAATCTCAAGGCGAATATGAATGCATAAACCTACTTATACTATACATGTTAATTATATTTGCAAGTTTACTATGGGAGACTAGCAGACAGATATTCCTATGCAAAGGCTGGGGCTTCTCAACGACGGGTGTCGCCTGTCACAAAGAGGTCTCATTGCGACGTGGCATCTAATGATCGGGTTTTTATGCAGCGCATGTCGAGACTGCGACACTACAGTTGCCAAAAATCCAATTTTCTTGGCCTTTTGGTTGCAAGTTGCACATTACTTTATAGGCCTAAGGCATATTTTGTGTTCAATGTGGTAGAATGTACTACCTGCAACATTACAAGAGAGTAGTACACCCCCTTCTTCTCCATTAGATAATCATGTGACCCCTGTTCCACCACAACACCATTGTGAAATCCAGCGATGACATCAGCTGTACGGACAGTAGACAGTCGGTGAGCAATCACAATTGTGGTTCGACCAGCTCTAGCCTTAGGAAAGAGAACAAATATGATTTTGTCACATATCTTCTAGATGAAGTATACATCACTAAGCACAGCATAATTATATATAAGCAGGGGCTGATTGCCATAGACCTTACAGGGAAATTTCCCAGGGGGCCAAAACCCATGGGGCCGCCCAAGCCCTCCTCTCTGCCTCTGGCCAGGTACATAATGAACTAACAGTGGTAATTAACGCTGTGAGAATCAGGGACTCATGTACGCGGCCAGCGGTCGCACATCCTGAATTCAACTGTTATAGCCGGCATATTACCTCCTAAACCCCTGCTCCATATCTTAATCAGAGAAAACTGGAGGAGGAGTAGGAGCAGGACAGAAAATGGCAGCTATTAATGGCCACCACAGAGGGACAGCTTTTGGGACAATATATTGTGCTGCACTGTGGTATGTCCTTCTGCTGGGACAGTATATTGCGCTATGATATTTCTGACTACCCCTACTTGTGTTGCCCCAAATTCTATCAATTAGGACCCCCCTAAAACATGGGGACACTTTTAGTTTTTAGTTTTTTTTCCAGGGCCACTTTAAGTTCCCAGTCCGCCCCTGTAGATAAAGTTACCTTATCCAAAGCGTTCTGCACAATACTTTCACTCTGAGTGTCCAAAGCGGATGTTGCTTCATCAAGCAGAAGGATTTTGGGGTTACGGACTAGGGCCCGAGCAATAGCTATTCTCTGCTTTTGTCCTCCACTGAGCTGAGCTCCTCTTTCACCTACCATTGTGTCTAAACCCTGAAACAAGCAGAAATATGAAAAAAATATAAGCAAAAAAAATATAGCAAAACACCAAGGCTGTAGACTGCCATGTGGCAACTCAACGGTTCTTGTATGTAACCCATGACATTAATCATAAGAAATCTTCCACACCATGAATGCTAACACATGAATTAGATGTGGGATGTCCAGACAGTTAACTCAATGAAGGATTAAATAAATTGACAACGTAGGGTTGAGAAACTGAAGAAGGCATGTGCTGTCCATGTTAATAGCAAATCCAAAAACTTTCAGAACCGGGACGTTTCCACACATGGACGTTCTATAGCAGCTTTAAAAAAAAAAAAAAAAAGCCTTATATTTATTTAAGGGTGAATAGCCCTTTAGTGCACAGATTGCACATGACCTCAAGCATTGTCATGGAGTGTAGCTAATCAATAATATCTTACATCTGGGAGCTTAGATATGAAATCAAAGGCATTGGCCTCTTTGGTTGCTTGAATGATTTCATCTTCAGTAACATCCTGTCTTCCATAGCGAATATTTTCCCTGATTGTTGTTCCAAACAAAACTGGCTCTTGGCTGACAACTCCAATATTTTCCCTTAGCCACTTTACATTGAGCGTACGCACATCATGTCCATCGACCGTAACCTAAGAGAACAAGCACAAACACATATCACATACAGGGAATGGTATAGGGCGCTCTACTTTTTTCTTCTTCTTTTCTCATACATACCTCCCCCATAAGAGGATCATAGAATCGCTGTAGCAGTTGAATTGTGGTACTTTTCCCACAGCCACTGGACCCCACAAGGGCAATCGTCTTTCCAGCATCAATTTTAAGACTGAGACCCTTTAAAATCTGAAAGAAAAATAGTTATAATTAAATTGGCTTGTTTTTTTTTTTAGATGACTTATCTGATAGAAACCTAATTCTGGTCTCCAAACTGCAAAATCCCTAAAGAACTGATTCTACCATCTCTAATAAGGCATCACTGAATTTAGACACAGCCCATCATACATAGCATCTAATAATCTATTTAACATAGGGCAGCGATGGCCGCAGTGACGGAACTCCAGCTGTGGTGAAACTACGACTCCCAGCATGCTCCATTCATTTCTGTCTACATCTTGGGAGTTGTAGCTTTACCACAGCTGGAGTGCCGGAGGTTAGCAATCACAGGGAGAAATATGCACTCATATACTGTATATTCTTGACCTATACAGTCACCATAGGGAAAAATATGCACTCATATATATTCTTGTCTATACAGAATACTGTACAGTCCTGGGTGCGTGTAGTTAACAGGCAAGTATATTTTCTTTTGCATAAACAATGAAGGTGTATACTTACTTGTATATCTGGTCTACTTGGATAAGAGAAGTGAATATTCTTAAACTCAATGTGCCCTGTAAGTTTCTCTGGTTTGTGCCCTACGTTCGAACTACTGTCAATTGGCCGAAGCTGGAAACCAAAAAATAAATAAATTGAATATTTAATTAAAATTAAATTAAAAATGCATCTCGTATACAGTATGTTAATAAACTTAAATCTTATAGGAGCACGGGCCCATTAACTGTATCAATTAGCAAATCAAAGATAACAAAGTGGAATTAGTTCAGAATTTCTGGAAAAATTTGAGTCGCCACAAATCCAAATTTCTTCGTGCTTCGTGGTAACAAATTAATTTTTATGGAAATGGCATAAAAAAAATAAAAAACACACTCACTTCATCCAATTGATTGGGGAGAGGCTGTCGCGACCATCTTGATTGAAGAAAACGCAACAAATCTCATGCGCTGATGTGTGACACCATGTCAGCGTACTGACCAGGCACGGTGAAATCATCGATGATGACATCACTGCGCCCGGCCAGTGTGATGACGTCATCAAGCCAGCGCGCGCAAGATTTGGCGCATTTTCTTCAATGAAGATAGCTGTGACGGCCTCTCCGCGATCAAATGGATAAGGTATGTATTTTTTTAACCTCTAATTAACCCCTAAAAGGCCTCAATGTGATTCTCAGATGCCTCGATCAGCGTCGAATGCGGCATCTGAGGGGTCCCCATTCCCCGTCATGGGGATCCCCATTCCCCGTCATTGTGCCTGCTACATATAATGGAATGCGATTTGTGACTAAGTACGTCATAACAAATCCGAATTTGTCGAAGTTCGGCGAAGCAGCCAAATCAAATTTTTTTTTTTAACTTTGCTCGCCACTAGTATCAATCATTGGGATTATGTTGAGATGAATGATTCCTTGTATGATGGTTTGTTCCCTTACAGTCTGCATTATTGTCTGCAACACATACCGCTTATACGAAGGGATATGCTGACATCAAAAAAAGATTTTTATGCCCGCATGATGATCGCCAAACAAGCATTTGCTCACTTGGCGTTTCATCATTGGATGCATGGAGAAAGGACTGCGATATAGATATTCATATGAACGAACGGTCAAGTGATCATTGCCCCATATATCAATGGGCCATAATCCAATTCCAAATCTGAAAACTCTTAAAGTCAACACGCTGACAATTGAGGGGGGGATTGCCGAGCATGCTCCTTATAGTGAAGAGTTAGCATATCTACAAGGGTAAGGCTACTTTCACACTAGCGGCAGGACAGATCCGACAGGCTGTTAACCCTGTCGGATCCGTCCTGATGCCATTTCGCTGTGCCGCCGGACTGCCGCTCCGTCCCCATTGACTATAATGGGGACGGGGGCAGAGCTCCGGCGCAGCACGGCAGTGCGCGGTGAGAGGCCGCCGGACAAAAAAGTTGGACATGCTGTACTTTTAGTCCGGCGGCCTTTCGCTGTGCACTGCCGTGCTGCGCCGGAACTCCACCCCCATTATAGTCAATGGGGACGGAGCGGCAGTCCGGCGGCACGTCAAAAAAAGGGGAAGGACGGATCCGACAGGGTGAACAGCCTGTCCGATCCGTCCCGCCGCTAGTGGGAAAGTACCCTAAAACGTCAAAGGGGTAAAAAACCTGCAGACTGAATCTTGTTAGAGATAGGATTTACATATTTTAACACTGAGCACAAATTGCAACACAGTAGCTTCACTAAAGCTGAGGAGTTTCTTTAAGGACATAAACTAATTTGTAACCAGAAGGGAAGTCAACATATGTTGGTGTATTTTAGCAACCACTTATGTCTTCCAAAGATATGATTCTTAGATTCCATCTAGAACGATACTTGAGCTGAGCCTCCAGTTTGATACAGTAGCTCTTCCCTTTGGGTTTTCTGACATTTTCTTTCCTTTTGTTATATTTAGAATTTAGAGGGCTGGCTCTGCTCGTAATAGGTTTTATATTTGCTGATTTATGACACATATAAAGTTGGTATTTTTGATGTTGAGTAATTATATGTAAATCGCATTTTCACATACATTAAATACTATAAATATATAAATGTCTATTGCAATTTATTCTGGTCAATAATCCTTAACCCCTTAGTGAGCAGCCTGTTTTGGGCCTTACTGACCAAGCGTTTTTCTTCCTTTTTTCATCGTCACGTTCCAAGAGCTATAACTTTTTTTATTTTTCTGTCTATATAGCTTTATGAGAGCTTGTTTTTTGCGGGACAAGTTGTAGTTTTTAATGGCGCCATTTTTGGGTACACAACTTTCTGATAAACTTTTATTAACTGTTTCTGGGAGGGAGATTTGAAAAACAGCAATACTGCCACTGTGTTTTTACGTTATAAATTTTACGGCGTTCATTTTTCGGTATAAATAACATAATATCTTTATTCTCTGGCTCAGTATGATTACAGTAATGCCAAATACATAGTTTTTTTAACGTTTTACAACTTTTTTGCAATAAAACCCCTTTGAAAGAAATTTTTTTTTTTGCATTGCCGCTTCCCAAGACCCATAACTTTTTAGTTTTTCTTTCTATGGAGTTGTGTGAGGGCTTGATTTTTGCAGGACGACTTGTATTTATCACTGGTATCATTTTGGAGTAAATGGCGCTTTTTGATAGCTTGTTATTAAGTTTTTTTCAGTGGCAACAAAGAATAAATTAGCAATTTTATTTTTATTTTTTACCGCATTCACCATAAGGGATAATTTATGTGATATTTATGTAGTCTGGGTCGTTACAGACACGGCAATACCAAACATATGGGTCAGATTATTATTTTTTTTCATTGAAAAGCGTATTTTCAATGGGAAAAAGCGTAATTTTTTTAATGGAATTTTTTTATTTAATAAATTAGTTTTTTTCTTTTTTTTTACCGCTTAATAGTCCCACAAGGGGACTATAACAGACAGTATTTTGATTGCTTTTAAAATGCAATGCACTATCCCTATAGTGCATTGCATTTTTATGGCAATGCTATTCTAACATTGACCAGCAGGCTGCGCTAGAGAGGCACAGCCTGCTGGAAATTACTTAAGGCTGGTCTGGGGCCTACATCAGACCCCAGGCAGCCTTCACACACATCGGCACCCCGCGATCGCATTTGCGGGGTGCCGATGGGAGACAGAGGGAGTCCGTTCCTTTGGTCAGCACTTTACTTGCGGCAGGCGCCATTGCCCGCAGCATGTAAAGTGCTAAAAAGCCCGGATCGGCACTCCTGCCTGTCAGGGCTGTTAGAGCAGGGCCGCGGCTCTCATGTGAGAGCTGGGTTCCCACTCCCCACTGCACGGGGGACCCGTGCAGCGCTTAGACTGGGCTGCCATAAAAAAGCGGTGGCCCAGCCTAAGGCCCCTTAGTCACCGCTGTAAAAAAGCGTATGGGTGGTCACTAAGGGGTTAAAAGGTGCGGTCTGACTTAAGCCAATTGGCATTGATCATGTAGACAAACTCGATACTAGGCACTTACTAATGTAATGCGATTGTCCATATTGTCTCCTTTGCTGGCTTGATTAATTTGTCCATCACATTATACACTGCTTGTTTCAAGGAGTTACGACCACCTTGCAATCCAGCAGCGGTGGCTGTGCTTGCACACTATAGTAAAAAGCACAGACTCTCTGCTGTAGTGTGGACCATGGGAGTGTGCATAGGCACGTATGCGCAGCAGCTCTAATCTCCAGCCACCTTGAAACTGTGCTTCATCGGTGGCTGTAACCCCTGGATACGAGCAGTGTATAATGTGAAGCAAAGCAGGCAATATGGACACATCACAATACATTAGTAAGTGCCTTGTATTAACTTTATCTACATGATAAATGCAATTTGCTGAAGTGAGACAACCCCTTTAATTTACACATCATATATTATGGTATTTAAATAACGTAACTGTAGTTTTGAATGTTATAGCTGATCCACATACACATGCTATTCTATTAATACCCATGAAGCTAGCATTTGCAAGCCATTTTCAGCAATTTTTTTTAGGTGAAGTGTGCATTTCACAGCCGATATTCCTCGTGCCTGTCTCCGACTATACCTTTCTGATGACTTTATATACTTCATAGGCAGCTCCACGTGCATTAGAAATGCTCTCTAGGTTAGGAGCTGCTTGGCCAAGGGAAAATGTACCAATGAGTACTGAGAAAAACACCTGTTGAATGGAAGGGAATAATATTAGGCTCGCGTTACCATATACATCCTCTACGCAATGTAGCTACATTGTTTCATCGAATTAAAAATACATACATAGGACCTGGTGGATGGCCAAATCCTATTGTTGCTGGAAGTAAAATGTAAGAACCAGATATGTAGAACAGATGAGGCCCTGTTCTTACTACTGCTAAAAAAAATACACTATTTTAATAGTATACAATTGCACTATTGCTTTATCTTATTAATCGATCCGGCCATCCATGTACTATAGGGGGATTAGCGTCAAAAATAAGATGAAAATGCAGCAGAGAAACACACAAGGGAGCATGTACATTAATAAGGTTTTCGGAGTTCTACAAGAAAAATGGTTGGAGATGGGAGGGAATGTGATGAAATAAAAGAACCATCATATACTTGGTAAACCCACACCTCGGCCCTGGTGCTCCCCATCAGCCTTTGTCTACTTGATAGGTCATCATGATCTGATTGGTGGGGGTACAACTCCCAGCATCCCGCCAATCAGCTGTTTGAAGAGAAGGCAGTGCTTGTATCAGCACTGCTTCTTTGAGACTACACTGCACATTGTCTCACTTGCAGCGGCGGGGCAGTGTAATTACACGTACTCGTTCCATTCAAGTAAATGGAAGAAGCCCTCGTAATTACACTGCACCAAGAGACTTCAGAGACGATACACAGTGCAATCTTGAAGAGGAAGTAGTGTTTGCACAAGCACTGCCTCCTCTTGGGTGCCAAGAGTCGGATCCCCTCTGATTCAATATTAATGACCTATACTAAGGAATATCAATATATCCTGGATGCACTACCCCTTTAAGCTTGCCATACACATTACATATAAGTCAGCCAAACCTTATGTGTATAGGGGCCTCTCTACCATCCCCCAATGCAGATGTCGAGGTCAGGCATGTTGTATTTCAAGATGTCCAATCCATTTGCCCTCAAAGAGGTAAGTTACCTACTTTCTATTCATCACACATGCATGCTTAAGCAAGCAAAGCATATATGTGAGGATTGGGAGAGAGAGCTGTTGGTCAGATGAGTATTTAGCCAACGGATATCTTATTTGTATGGCCATCTTAATAACTCTCACAGACAGGTCAAAGAACTTTTTCTTTAGTTCATCTGCTGCAGTACAGAAAATAGTACCTATGTTCTACTTGGCCTATCATAATAGGAAAGGTTCAGCGCCATCATTTACAAACATGTCTGACTTTTGGACAGGATGTTTTCAGAACAAGGTTTTGCATTGCATAGCTTATGCATGAGTAGGGCTACTGCTTGAATACAGTTCTTCAAAATATATGTCAAATATGATTGATAACTGCAAAGGAGATTTTATCACTAATTCTGAGTATTATTCATTAAAATATTTCAAAAGGGAAAAAATATTTCACTTACAATTAACACTTTGCCAATGCTGTATGTGTCATGTTCATCCACTACGAGTTTGGTTCCATACCAGAAACCTAAAGCATACGCTGCAAAGATGATAAACTGAGAGATTCCCATGGACACATTAGTTGTAATTGACTTTTTTATGCCAACTTTTTTAGCGTCTATTAAGTTTGTATTATACCTGCCAAAGAAAAAGAAGCATTAATCTCCAATATATTTCTTAATGAGCATAGCCTTCAAAAATCAAAAATTACCAGTGACTATGAGTCCTTGAGTTGTTATTTTCCATTGAACTGCTGTGGTAAATCTATAGCAATATGGTACCATTTGCTGTATTACTACTAAGTAGGCAGCTTTGCCTTTAAGACTGTAGGGAAGTTGAAGTCTATTGATTTTACCTTGTTTCCACAGACATAAGCAGCAAATGCGCGCCCCTCCCCCCCCCATTCTGATGCTTGGCCCCCCCGTAGGCTACTGTTGTAAGGGTATTGTTAAGTAGTGATTGGTTCTGTCCCCTTTAAATCTGTCTCTTTTATATTATCTTCTATATTCTATGTAATAATGTAGTTACTCAGGAATAGATGACATACACAAACCCCCCAACCCAACCCCCATTGTGCTGAGAAGTAAAATTCCTAAGTGGTTATCTCTAGAGATGTCCCGAACTATTCGCCGGCGAACATCGCTTGCTCGTGTCCGCCGCGGCGGGCGAACATATGCGATGTTCGGTCCGCCCCCTATACGTCATCATTGAGCAAACTTTGACCCTGTACCTCACAGTCAGCAGACACATTCCAGCCAATCAGCATACCCTCCCTCCCAGACCCTCCCACCGCTCTAAAAAAGCAAGGACGGCAGCCCTCTTAGATTCATTCTGAAGCTGCAGTGTTAGAGCAGGGAGAGTGCTGCTGCTGCTGCTGAATTAATAAGGAAATCGTTAGCTAGGCCAGTGTTCTGTGTCCACTCCAGTCCTCAAAGACTCATCTGCTGTAAGGACAGCGTCCTGACAGCACCCCAAAAATCTTCCTTTGCTGAGTTGTCAGATACAAGTGACGCGGTTGATGATGACGATGTGTCCGTGGATGTCACGTGGGTGCCCGCTCGAAGAGAAGAAGAACAGGGGGAAAGTTCAGATGGGGAGACAGAGAGGAGGAGGAGACGAGTTGGAAGCAGGGGGAGGTCGTCACAAGGAGCTAGTGGCACAGTCAGACAGCATGTATCGGCACCCGGGGTCAGCCAGACAGCACGCCAATCAACGCATGCTGTTGCCACCACCAGAATGCAGTCATTGCAAAGCTCAGCAGTGTGGCATTTTTTTTGTGTGTCTGCCTCTGATAACAGCGATACCATTTGCAACCTGTGCCAAAATAAACTGAGTCGTGGGAAGTCCAACACCCACCTAGGTACAACTGCTTTGCGAAGGCACATGAACTCACATCACAAATGCCTATGAGATCAACACACGAGTACAAGCAGCACACAAATTCAAAGCCACCATCCTCCTCCTGGTCCAGCATCTTCAGCCACGTCAACCACTGCTGTCCTCCTTGCCCCCTCTCAACCACCCGCCACTCCGCCTTTCACCTTCAGCAGTTCCTGCTCATCTGCCCACAGTCAGGTGTCTGTCAAGGAAATGTTTGAGCGTAAGAAGCCAATGTCACAGAGTCACCCTCTCGCCCGGCGTCTGATAGCTGGCTTGTCGGAACTCTTAGCCCGCCAGCTTTTACCATACAAGCTGGTGGAGTCTGAGGCCTTCAAAAAATTTAGCTATTGGGACACCGCAGTGGAAGGTACCCGGCCGAATTTTTTTTCCACAAAAGGCAATCCCCAACCTGTACTCTACTGTGGAAAAGGAAGTCATGGCATGTCTGGCACACAGTGTTGGGGCAAGGGTCCATCTGACCACTGATACCTGGTCTGCAAAGCACGGTCAGGGCAGGTATATCACGTACACTGCACATTGGGTCAACCTGCTGACGGCTGCCAAGCATGGAATGCGTGGCTCTGCAGCGGAGTTGGTGACACCGCCACGACTTGCAGGCAGGCCTACTGCCACCTCCTCTACTCCTCCTACTCCATCCTCTTTGCTAACCTCCTCGGCTGAGTCTTCTTCTGCTGCTGCGTCTTGCTCCACATCAACTGCACCCCCTCAGCTTCCCAGGGGCTATTCCACATCCCAGATACGACAGTGTCACACTGTCTTGGGGTTGACTTGCCCGAAAGCAGAGAGTCACACCGGACCAGCACTCCTGTCTGCCCTGAACGCACAGGTGGATCAGTGACTGAACCCCCACCAACTGGAGATCGGCAAAGTGGTGTGTGACAACGGAAGCAATCTGTTGGCGGCATTGAATTTGGTCAAGTTGACACATGTGCCGTGCATGGCACATGTGTTCAATCTGATTGTACAACCATTTGTGTATAAGTACCCAGGCTTACAGGACGTCCTCAAGCAGGCCAGGAAAGTGTGTGTCCATTTCAGGCGTTCCTACACGGCCATGGCGCGCTTTTCCGATAGTCAGCGGCGAAACATGCTAGTGAGGCGCTTGATTTGCGACAGCCCGACACGTTGGAATTCAACACTCCTAATGTTCGACTGCCTGCTCCAAGAAGAAAAAGCCGCCAACGAGTATTTGTATGACCAGGGTGCTAGGACAGCCTCTGCGGAGCTGGGTATTTTTTTGCCACAATACTGGACGCTCATACGCAATGCCTGTAGGCTCATGCGTCCTTTTGAGGAGGTGACAAACCTAGTCAGTCGCACCGAAGGCACCATCAGCGACCTCATCCCATTTGTTTTCTTCCTGAAGCGTGCCCTGCGAAGAGTGCTGGATCAGGCCGTAGATGAGCGTGAAGAGGAAGAGTTGTGGTCACCATCACCACCAGAAACAGCCTTATCATCATCGCTTGCCGGACCTGCGGCAACGCTGGAAGAGGAGTCTGAGGAAGAGGAGTCAGAGGAGGAATGTGGCTTTGAGGAGGAGGAAGACCAACCACAGCAGGCATCCCAGGGTGCTCGTTGTCACCTATCTGGGACCCGTGGTGTTGTACGTGGCTGGGGGGGGGGGAGAACAGACCTTCAATGAGATCAGTGAGGACAAGGAACGGGACATGAGTAGCTCGGCATCCAACCTTGTGCAAATGGGGTCTTTCATGCGGTCATGCCTGTTGAGGGACCCTCGTATAAAAAGGCTGAAGGAGAACGACCTGTACTGGGTGGCCATGCTACTATACCCCCGGTATAAGCAGAAAGTGGCTGAAATGTTACCGAATTACCGGAAGTCGGAAAGGATGCAGCAGTTCCAAAACCAGTTAAAAAGTATGCTTTACACAGCGTATAAGGGTGATGTCACAGCACAACGGGAATCTAACAGGCGAAGAGGTAAAAGTAATCCTCCTCCTACCACGACCACGCCGGCAAGGACAGGACGCTTTACAGACGTGTTGTTGATGGAGGACCTGCAGAGCTTTTTAAGTCCTACGCATCGCCACAGCCCTTCGGGGTCCACCCTCAGAGAACGACTCGACCGACAGGTAGCAGACTACCTCGCCTTAACTGCAGATATCGACACTCTGAGGAGCGATGAACCCCTTGACTACTTGGTGTGCAGGCTTGACCTGTGGCCTGAGCTATCCCAATTTGTGATAGAACTTCTGGCCTGCCCCGCTTCAAGTGTCCTGTCAGAAAGGACCTTCAGTGCAGCAGGAGGTATTGTCACTGAGAAGAGAAGTCGCCTAGGTAAAAAAAAGTCTAGATTACCTCACCTTTATTAAGATGAATGAGGCATGGATCCCGAAGGGACTGACAGTGGGGGATGCATTTGACTAAAAAAGGCCTGATGAGATGCCTTGGGCTAAAAATGGTCCCCATGCTGCTATATTTAATCTCTGCATGCCGGATGACTTGCGTGACTTCTCCGCCACCAACTAGGGTTCAAGCCACAATGTTTTAGTACACTTTCTGCCTGGAAAACATTAAGCAGCGGCTGCAACAATGCCTAGTTTTTCAGGCATGTGTACATGCCTAATTTTCTGGCCTCTGGTGCTGCACTGTGGCTGCAAAAACAAAACAAAAACAAAAAAAAAGGCACATACATGTGTCAATTCCCCTTCGTGATCGTTACCTTGTTGTGGTGAAGGGGCTTGCGTATCACAATGAAGCGATTACCTCTATGAGTGTGTTGGCAATGTTGGCACACTCCAGATAAGGTCGTTGCTTCATTGTGAACAGACCAAAAGCGATCGGCTGGACAATTTTTCATAGAAAAAACATAAATTTTCTTTGTGATCATCTAAGGTGATCATTAAAGCCTACTAGGCCAACAATGGGCCCACACTGCAGAATCATTGTTTTCTGGGTCACTTAACTGTCACTGAACTACCTCAGCACGACCATAGGCTTTGAAAAACCGCCATCGCCTGCAATCTCCCGAACGTGAGCACGAGCACAGTCATCACTACACCAAGATTGACGCATAGAGGAATAAAATTTATGTCATGAGTGTGTCAACTATTGACAACTCTTTGCGGTTGTTTGCGGTGCGTTAAATGGGGAGTTTGGTCTGTCACTGTGAAGCGGGCGTAACCCTTACAGTACCTGATCGATACAACATCATACCTGATCGTATACACACACTGGATGTTTTAAAGCACGTTATTCCAAACAATTTAGGGATGTTAGGTGATTTATGCCCTTTATGGATTAAAACCCGACTCTGCGTCAACTATGTAATTTTCCATGGGAGTTTTGCCATGGATCCCCCTCCGGCATGCCACAGTTCAGGTGTTAGTCCCCTTGAAACAACTTTTCCATCACTATTGTGGCCAGAAAGAGTCCCTGTGGGGTTTAAAATTCGCCTGCCTATTGAAGTTTATGGCTGTACGCCCGTTCGCGAACATTTGCGTAAATTCGCATTCGTTAGCCGTCATCTTGCAGTGTAATACTGCCACTGACTGCCCGACGAATACATCAGGCAATTGTGATTTAAAAAATCATCATTTGCCGGCAGCAGAGTGTGGTGTCTAATTACAATCAGCTGCTGGCAAACCACTAGACAGCATGAGGACGAATGATGGCATAGCGATTGTTCCTCCCAATGATACAGAGAAGATTGCTACATGTAATAGCAGTGGTCTCCTCCGCCAGCTAGCAGGCATTTGCCCGGAGGGAACACATCCCTCCCGATATTCGCTTGTTCAATCGGCCTCTGTAATACAGGCTTAAGCTTATTCATTCCTCAATCTTTTGAATTCATGTTTTAAAACAGATATGCCTACTCAAACAATGGCTGAGGCGTGTCATCACTGCAGCCAGTGATTGTCAGAGTGTGTGTCAAGAGGGCAAAAAAGTATCAGAATATTTTTGCAAATTCATGCAGTTTTTTGTTTTGTGCAAAAACCACAGCAAAATGGCAACTTGGCTTTTTGACTCTTAGTTGTCCTTGTGTGGAGAGAGGGACCATGTAAGAGAATTAACACTTGGTAACGTAATTAAAAAAAAAATATTAAAAAGGAAAAAATATATTTGTATAGGGTTGGCTAGTAGATAGAAAACAGAAAAAGTGAGAGACCTCAGTTGGTATCTTTTAATGGTTAACCGAATCATCTTTTCAGTTAGGCTACATTCACACTAGTGTTTTGTATTTCCGTTTGAGATCCGTTCAGGGATCTCACAAGCGGTCCAAAACTGAGTTTTGCCCAAATGCATTCTGAATGGAAAAGGATCCGCTCAGAAGGCATTAGTCACCATTCCGCTCTGGAGGCGGACACCAAAAGGCTGCATGCAGCGTTTTGCTGTCCGCCTGACGAAGCGGAGCCAAACGGATCCGTCCTGGCACACAATGTATGTCAATTGGGACGGATCCGTTTTCTCTGACAATAGAAAACAGATCCGTCCCCCATTGACTTTCAATGGTGTTCAAGACAGATCAGTCATGGCTATAGAAGACATAATACAACCGGATCCGTTCATGACGGATGCATGCGGTTTTATTATTGTAACGGAAGCATTATTGCAGATCATGACGGATTCGCAAAAAACGCTACTGTGAAAGTAGCCTTAAGCTTCATGCACTTAGCCGTGTCCATATTTTATATCCACAAAAATTACGGATACCATTTTGCATGTTTCTCACTTCCATCGTAAAAAGGACTATTCTCATCGGCAATACAGACAAGAATAAGATATTCTATAATTTGTGGAATGGTCACATGGATCTGCAAAAATTATAATGTGAGCATTGCTTCATAGAAATGAATTAGTCAGTGTGCTTTCCACACAAAATACCCATAGCACCCAGATGAAAAATATGGATGTGTACAGGAGGCCTTAAGCCTGAGGCTAGTTTCACACTAGCGGCAGGGGACTCCGGCAGGCTGTTCACTGCATGCAATACTTTTAGTCCGGCTGCCTCTTGGCGTACGCTGCCGTGCTGCCGCCGGAACTCCGCCCCCATTATAGTCAATGGTCCCCCCCGGGGGCACATGTGAACTGACGGCAGGACGGATCCGTCAGGCTGTTCACCTGACGGAGTCCCCTGCCGCTAGTGTGAAAGTACCCTTAGGATGCAGGTTTTCAGTTTTTACCATGGTCATTGTAAAATTACTGCAGAAAATGCTGTGGTTTATAAAAATGATGTAAAAAACATGATGCAACACTTGCACTGGTAAATATACACTGAGGACTTATTTCCAGGCCATTGATCATTATCAATCTTGTAGAGAGTACAAATGCAGGAAAATACAAAAATGAATATACTGTCACTACTGTTTATAGGTGATCTCCCCCATTGTTTGGCACCGTTGAAAAAATGTAAATAGGCTTTTACTACTGATCGATTGCTAGTGGGTTGAAAAGTCATCCCACATGAATAACGGATTTCAGACTGAAATGGCTAAAACTGATGCAAAACGTGCATAATGGATGCCTAAAATACAAGATCTGTGTTTTTTTTTTTTTTGCGGGGAGGGGGAGTTCTGCTCTTCTGACGGATGAGAAGAACGGAAAACGAAACGGTGATGGGAACCCAGCTTTACTTGTGTTTGTGTGTGAGGGTGGGCCCAAAAACTTTGTGCTTCAGGGTCCATGGCTATATACGTCTCTGGCTCTAATAATACCACTTACTGTTTAAGGGCCTTTTCTTGCCCATTGAATGCCACTACTGTCCGTATAGCTGTAAGGATCTCCTCTGCTACAGCACCCGCTTTTGCATAAGCAGACAATTCTTTTGTTGTGAATGTAGCAAGTAGCTGGAAAGAAAGAACACACAAAATATAGGTATTTGTTAGGGCTATGTATAGTTACAATTGATATGCAAAAGGATCAGACAACATGTAGACATTTTATGCTGTCTTTAGTGGTGTTATTTAGTGTCATTTAGAGAAGTCCTTTAGAGAAGCCTGTGGGAAAAACACCAGAAAAAAATACCGGGTTTACTGCAGCTCAGCTCCCATTCAAGTGAAGATTTGCTGAGCTGGGGAAAAACCCTTTTAACTGCAAATACAAATAGATCTCTCTGTGACCAGAAGGAAATTAAGAAGAAATTCCAGAAATGATGACATATTGTACAGGGAGTGCAGAATTATTAGGCAAGTTGTATTTTTGAGGATTAATTTTATTATTGAACAACAACCATGTTCTCAATGAACCCAAAAAACTCATTAATATCAAAGCTGAATATTTTTGGAAGTAGTTTTTAGTTTGTTTTTAGTTTTAGCTATTTTAGGGGGATATCTGTGTGTGCAGGTGACTATTACTGTGCATAATTATTAGGCAACTTAACAAAAAACAAATATATACCCATTTCAATTATTTATTTTTACCAGTGAAACCAATATAACATCTCAACATTCACAAATATACATTTCTGACATTCAAAAACAAAACAAAAACAAATCAGTGACCAATATAGCCACCTTTCTTTGCAAGGACACTCAAAAGCCTGCCATCCATGGATTCTGTCAGTGTTTTGATCTGTTCACCATCAACATTGCGTGCAGCAGCAACCACAGCCTCCCAGACACTGTTCAGAGAGGTGTACTGTTTTCCCTCCTTGTAAATCTCACATTTGATGATGGACCACAGGTTCTCAATGGGGTTCAGATCAGGTGAACAAGGAGGCCATGTCATTAGATTTTCTTCTTTTATACCCTTTCTTGCCAGCCACGCTGTGGAGTACTTGGACGCGTGTGATGGAGCATTGTCCTGCATGAAAATCATGTTTTTCTTGAAGGATGCAGACTTCTTCCTGTACCACTGCTTGAAGAAGGTGTCTTCCAGAAACTGGCAGTAGGACTGGGAGTTGAGCTTGACTCCATCCTCAACCCAAAAAGGCCCCACAAGCTCATCTTTGATGATACCAGCCCAAACCAGTACTCCACCTCCACCTTGCTGGCGTCTGAGTCGGACTGGAGCTCTCTGCCGTTTACCAATCCAGCCACGGGCCCATCCATCTGGCCAATCAAGACTCACTCTCATTTCATCAGTCCATAAAACCTTAGAAAAATCAGTCTTGAGATATTTCTTGGCCCAGTCTTGACGTTTCAGCTTGTGTGTCTTGTTCAGTGGTGGTCGTCTTTCAGCCTTTCTTACCTTGGCCATGTCTCTGAGTATTGCACACCTTGTGCTTTTGGGCACTCCAGTGATGTTGCAGCTCTGAAATATGGCCAAACTGGTGGCAAGTGGCATCTTGGCAGCTGCACGCTTGACTTTTCTCAGTTCATGGGCAGTTATTTTGCGCCTTGGTTTTTCCACACGCTTCTTGCGACCCTGTTGACTATTTTGAATGAAACGCTTGATTGTTCGATGATCACGCTTCAGAAGCTTTGCAATTTTAAGAGTGCTGCATCCCTCTGCAAGATATCTCACTATTTTTGACTTTTCTGAGCCTGTCAAGTCCTTCTTTTGACCCATTTTGCCAAAGGAAAGGAAGTTGCCTAATAATTATGCACACCTAATATAGGGTGTTGATGTCATTAGACCACACCCCTTCTCATTACAGAGATGCACATCACCTAATATGCTTAATTGGTAGTAGGCTTTCGAGCCTATACAGCTTGGAGTAAGACAACATGCATAAAGAGGATGATGTGGTCAAAATACTCATTTGCCTAATAATTCTGCACGCAGTGTATAGTATAGGCTGCATTGGAATAGTGTAAAATAGTGTAAAATCCCTTTAAGTGCAAAACTGGCATAGCAATCAATCAGATTCCACCGGTCATGTTTCCGAGCTCCTCTGGAAAATGAAAGGGGGAAATCTGATTGGTTGCAATTGGAAACTAAGTCAGTTTTTCTTTACTCCACAGCCATTTTGTTACATGTAGACGTGGTGTATGTTATAAAGCATCCAACTTACCATAGACCAGATACCTGCAGATATCGCAAGAACTGGACTCACTGACAGGATAACTAATGTCAGCTTCCAGCCATTCACAAATCCAATGACTATTCCGGATATAAATGTGGAAAAAAACTGGACAAATATACAAATTTTGTCCCCAAGTCCTTCATGAATGGTATTAATATCCCTAGAAAAAAAATAAAAATAAAAACTACAATAGCAATAATTGAAAATAATATTCCAGGATGTAGAAAATTAACTATATATAGATGATACATTCAATCACAATTCAAAATAAATTCAAATCTGAATTTTAAAGTTGAAACTGATCTAATTTGATCTGAATACTTTTGAAATTGCATGTAATTAAACATTTGGTGTAGCCACTAAGTTACTTAATGAAATCTATCTGTATAGCGCCACCTGCTGTTTAATCTTTTTCTAATTTCTCTGTCCACCATACACATGCTCAGTTCCATACTTCAACTGCCAACAGCTGCAGCAGAAAGAACACAATCCCTAATAAAGTATATGCCGACTGAGTTGCCAGATTGAAATAAATCAATTGGAGCAATGAATGGGAAAATCTCTTTATCCATGTGAGGTACAGGGCTAACTTTGTTAAAATGAGATTGTCATGTACTATATGATGATTTTCATTTTTTACATTAATCATGGGATAACCCCTTGATATTGTGCAGCTCTTTTCTACTCAACTATTGGGGGAAAAAAAGATATAGCACTGTAAATCTGATGGTCAGCAATATATAACTAAGTTAAGCAAGTTTTAGGCAAAAAAAAATATATTTTCTCATTTCCCTGGTTCTCTTCTGGCCCTTTGTTTACCTGCAGTAACAGCAATCTCTGCCCCTCCCCCTGATCTGCAAAGGGAGTGAAAACAAGTGCTGCCCTGAGTGACATGTCTGCCTGCTGGGAGACTCAGCAGCATGTTGTATAATGACACTGCTGATACACACAGGATCTTCCCCCTACCTGTTCTTGTACAATGCTCTGCAGAACTCCTCTGTCAACTCCTGTGCCCAGAATTTGTCTGCTCACTGCCTGAAGCTACTCAGTAAAGCCTTCAGCCCTGAGTCTGTGCAGCTGAAGGGGTTAAGAATCCAGGGAGAGAGCAGACAGCAGCAGACGGCAGTGCGGGGGGAGCATGGCCAGTACAATGATGTCTAGTGTACAGACTCATATCTGATCTCTCAGGCTTGTGCACAAAACATCATCAGAGCAGGGAGAGAAGCTGACATCACAGGTCATGTGACCCTCAGTGAAATCTGAGAAAGTAGCAACTGGAGATAAAGTAAGTGAATTGTAAAGTCCTTACAGTTGCCTACAATGAACAAAAAAAAATAACTCAGATAACCCCTTTAAGTTATTTTGTGCTCTTGATGTAGAGCGGGCCAAATACATTCTTATTATCATTGGTGTAGTCTACAAAATGCTGTCTGTGTGAATACTGTAGTACTGGTGAGCACTAAATAATTAAAATACCTAAATATTTCATAGAATATCCAAAGAATCTGCTGCTGCCCTAGTCACTACATTGCACACATCTGGGATGTCATTTATGTAGCCATCCTTTAGCCATCAATGAATTTTCTTACTCTGTTAGTCTGCTGTTCAGTGTCCCAATTTGGTTTGAGTCAAACCAAGCCATCTCCTGATGAAGCACAGCTTTGAAAAACCCTTGTCGAATCCTATGAGTCTGTCTTGAAGCAGCTATGAAAAAGGTCCAGATCTGAAAAATGCTCAACACGAACACAGCAACACCAATGCCAACATAATAGTATGAATATCTAAAAGGGAAGAATAAAATAGAAATGTTGAGATTCATTCAAGTTCATCTCTTCACATCATGGTGCCCTTCAAAATATAAGAGCTCTTTGTCAGATATGGAAAAGAAATTTATTAGCAAATAGGCAACAAACTGAACCATTTCATAGAGGACACATTAGAAAACAGATTCTATAATCTGAACACACAAGAAAGAGGTTGTCAGCCAAAATTATACTGTATCTTGGCTTTGGCCTTGAGTTTAATATGATGTATAATATCTAATTTTATTTCAGATTTATGCATAATTTGTGTGATAGATGACTAATCGGAGAATTAAATTGGATTCAATAGATTTTTTAGGAATGAAGAAAGAAATGGATAATAAGTTCAAACCAAAAATAACAGTTTCCTCCATGTATACAGATCATGATACCCTCACTGGATGTAAAAGTTGGTTACAGAGTTTGACGCAAATTCCACTACAAAATCCATAAGTGGATTTGGATGTGGATTTGCCATGGTTTGAACCTATGATTTGCAAAGGGTAAAAACTGTGTTGAAGATCCGCTGAAAAAATTGACAGATATCTTACATTTCCATCCACTTTGCTGGTACTTTTATATCCTGTGGATTTTATGCCAGCAAATCTGTTAAAAAAATCTGCTGAATTTCCATTCCCTGCAGCCATAACCTAATAGCCTTTGGCAGCATCATCCATGGGGCCAACAATTATTTTCTGGCTATTCCCCTTCACATGTTTATTAATAGAGGAAAGAGTGAACCCAATACAGGTTCATACAGTCAATAGGAAAGGGGATAGGACTAGCTTGAGTTTCTCCCTTTTGGGGGGGGGGGGGGCATTAGCATCTTTGACATGAACACCTTTGGTCTTTGAGGAAAGGTATGTCATTTACACAGAGTCACTTGTGGTAAGAAATTATTAGTGTTACAACAGTCAAAGCATATGAGCTGCACCTTCTCCTTACCTTGTCATTTCGGCTTCTATGTCCAAAGTCCCGATAAACTTCTGATTGCATTCAGAACTGTTCGATACAGAACTATTCGATACAGAACTGTTCGATACAGAACTATTCGATGCAGAACTGTCAGTGGCTTTATAGAGAGAAAAAGAGTACAGTTTTTATTGAGCTGAACATTATTATATAAGGTATTATCCTTGTCCATATTATTTAGCACTGTATATACATATTTGTGAGCACATAGGATACGTATATTCTTTAGCTTGAGGGGGGTTTTCTGGGACTTAAATATTGATGAGCTATCCTCAAGATAGGTCAACAGTATGTGATCGTGGGGGTCCAACTCCCAGCCTCCCTGTTGATCATCTGTTGGAGAGGGCCACTGATCTTTGGCGAGAGCTGCAGCCTCTTCCTTGGCCTTTGAGATCACTTCCTTCAGTCTTATGTCCATTTTGTCAAGCTCAGGACCATTCAAGTGCCAACACTGCTATTTATGTTATGTTTATACATGCCATTATATCTCCCAACACTCAAAGTAAGTGTACCTACCATGGTATAGTGATTATGTCCTGGGCAGGCCATGACAGTGTACTGACACTCTGGAAGAGTCATATGCCTTGAATAGGTTGGAATGGACATTGCACACACCACCATGGGAATACAGTATATAAACCCCAAGAATTAGCTAGTGCATCTGAATACTACAGCAGAGTTAAGGCCAGAGCTGAGGAGTAGAGAAAAGCCACTTAACCCATGCATCTTGGAAGTATCCTAGGCCTACTGTATATAGTGTATATACACAAATACATATATCTATACATATCCATGCTCTTATCTTCTATAAATGTATTCACTGAATAATGTATAATTGTGTGCATTGCAAATGTGTATGCTGGGAATAACGTTGGGTTTATGCCAACACCTGCTAACCAGTTGTATTATCACTGTTGAGTGACATCTGTGGTTTTGAAGACCTTTTGCAACAAGTGATTTTATTTGCATATAAGGTTCTTAGATATGTAGTGAGAGAACTGAGATCACACAGAAGAGAGCGCAAAAATAGCAGTACTGGTCAGTAGCAGGTAGAGATGGAAACCAAGCCAACATATATTCCTGCGAGAACTAGCTAGACAAGTGTGGGTGATTGAGACTGTAATAAGGGTATCACACCTCAAGAATTAGCTAATGCATCTGAATACTGCAGCAAAGTTGAGGCCAGAGGTGAGGACTAGAGAGAAGCCAGCTAGCCCATGTATCATGGAAGTGGCCAAGGCCTGTATAGTAGACATGCCTGTTACTAGACTAGCGAGCCTGTAAGAACACCTTGTGTTGGAGACTGTGTGCATATGGTGACCACATATAGTGCACATAGTAAGAGACACTGCAACCTGGGAGCGCCTTTTAGATACTGTGCAGAACTGCAACAAGGGGAGAGAAGAGACTGGTGATAAATACAGAGACAGCCATCTTCATTGATGTCACACTGAAGAAACCAGAGCTAATTCCTAGGTAGGTGGATGCAATGCAAGTCGGGGGAGAGTGAGTTGTTGGCTCCTAAACAGATAGTGCTATATTTGTCTGTTGCCACTTAACCACCTCAGCTTCCCTAGCTTAAACTCCCTTAATGACCAGACCACTTTTTACACTTCTGCACTACACTACTTTCACGGTTTATTGCTCGGTCATACAACTTACCACCCAAATGAATTTTACCTTCTTTTCTTCTCACTAATAGAGCTTTCATTTGGTGGTATTTCATTGCTGCTGACATTTTTACTTTTTTTGATATTAATCAAAATTGACCGAAATGTATGCAAAAAATATGACATTTTTCACTTTCAGTTGTAACATTTTTCAAATAAAACTACATTTCTATATAAATTTTTCTCTAAATTTATTGTTCTACATGTCTTTGATAAAACAAAATGCAATAAGTGTATATTTATTGGTTTGGGTAAAAGTTATAGCGTTTACAAACTATGGTACAAAAATGTGAATTTCCGCATTTTGAAGCAGCTCTGACTTTGAGCACCTGTCATGTTTCCTGTGGTTCTACAATGCCCCAGACAGTAGAAACACCCCACAAATGACCCCATTTCGGGAAAGTAGACACCCTAAGATATTTTCTGATGGGCATAGTGAGTTCATAGAAGTCTTTAATTTTTTGTCACAAGTTAGCGGAAAATTATGATTTTATTTTTATTTTTTTCTTACAAAGTCTCATATTCCACTAACTTGTGACAAAAAATAAAAACTTCCATGAACTCACTATGCCCATCACGAAATACCTTGGGGTGTCTTCTTTCCAAAATGGGGTCACTTGTGGGGTATTTATACTGCCCTGGCATTTTAGGGGACCTAAAGCGTGAGAAGAAGTCTGGAATCCAAATGCCTAAAAAATGCCCTGTGAAATCCTAAAGGTGCTCTTTAGAATTTGGGCCCCTTTGGGCACCTAGGCTGCAAAAAAGTGTCACACATGTGGTATCGCCGTACTCAGAAGAAGTAGGGCAATGTGTTTTGGGGTGTATTTTTACATATACCCATGCTGGGTGAGAGAAATATCTCTCTAAAAGTCAACTTTTCCCATTTTTTTATACAAAGTTGTCATTTTAGAGAGATATTTCTCTCACCCAGCATGGGTATATGTAAAAAGACACCCCAAAACACATTGCCCAACTTCTCCTGAGTACGGCGATACCAAATGTGTGACACTTTTTTGCAGCCTAGGTGCGCAAAGGGGCCCAAATTCTAAAGAGCACCTTTTAGGAGGGCATTTTTAGGCATTTGAATTCCAGACTTCTCACACTTTAGGGCCCCTAAAATGCCAGGGCAGTATAAATACCCCACAAGTGACCCCATTTTGGAAAGAAGACACCCCAAAATACTCCGTGAGGGGCATGACGAGTTCATAGAAGTTTTTTTTTTTGGCACAAGTTAGCGGAAATAGATTTTTTTTGTTTTTTCTCACAAAGTCTCCCTTTCCGCTAACTTGTGACAAAAAGTTTAATCTTTCATGGACTCAATATGCCCCTCAACGAATACCTTGGGGTGTCTACTTTCCAAAATGAGGTCATTTGTGTGGTGTGTTTACTGTTCTGGCATTTTGGGCGGGGCTAAATTGTGAGCAACCCTGTAAAGCCTAAAGGTACTCGTTGGACTTTCGGCCCCTTTACGCACCTAGGCTGCAAAAAAGTGCCACACATGTGGTATCGCCGTACTCAGGAGAAGTAGGGCAATGTGTTTTGGGGTGTCTTTTTACATATACCCATGCTGGGTGACAGAAATATCTCTGTAAATTGACAACTTTGTATACATTTTTTTTTTAAAGTTGTCATTTACAGAGATATTTCTCACACACAGTATGGGTATATGTAAAAATACACCCCAAAACACATTGCCCTACTTCTCCTGAGTACGGCGATACCACATGTGTGACACTTTTTTGCAGCCTAGGTGCGCAAAGGGGCCCAAATTCCAATGAGAATCTTTACGATTTCACAGGGCATTTTTTGCGCATTTGGATTCTAAACTACTTCTCACGCTTTAAGTCCCCTAAAATGCCAGGGCAGTATAAATACCCCACAAGTGACCCCATTTTGGAAATAAGACACCCCAAGGTATTCCGTGAGGGGCATGGCGAGTTCCTAGATGATTTTTTTTTTTTGGCACAAGTTAGCGGAAAAAGATTATTTATTTATTTATTTTTCTTCTCTTACAAAGTCTCATATTCCACTAACTTGTGACAAAAAATAAAATTTTACATGAACTCGCCATGCTCCTCACGAAATACCTTGGGGTGTCTTCTTTCCAAAATGGGGTCACATGTGGGGTATTTATACTGCCCTGGCATTTTAGGGGCCCTAAAGCGTGAGAAACAGTCTGGAATATAAATGTCTAAAAAATTTTACGCATTTGGATTCCGTGAGGGGTATGGTGAGTTCATGTGAGATTTTATTTTTTGTCACAAGTTAGTGGAATATGAGACTTTGTAAGAAAAAACAAAGAAACAAAAAAAACTATTTCCGCTAACTTGTGCCAAAAAAAAAAAATCTTCTATGAACTCACCATGCCCCTCAAAAGTGATCTTTTTATAGCGCCGCAGCGATTTTACGGTGTTTTTGCAGTGATCAGAATTTTTTTTATTCTGTCACTGCGGTGGGGCGGACTGAATGCAAGTGTGCGCACAAGATCAGGCCTGATCGGGCGAACACTGCGTTTTTTGTAGAGCCTATAGAACATGTCCTATTCTTGTCCGCAATTGCGGACAAGAAAAGGCATTTTCTATATAGTTCTGGCAATGTGCGGATCCGCAAAATGCGGAAAGCACATTGCCGGTGTCCGTGTTTTGCGGATCCGCGGTGTCCGTGTTTTGTGGATCCGCGGAGTTAAAAAAAAAAAAATCGCATCTACAGCCTGCCAGCGAATGATCGCCGCTGGCAGGCTGTAGATGTACTTGTTTACCTCCCGATCCTGTGAACGCGCGCTCCTGTGTGCGCGCGTTCACAGGATATCTCGCGTCTCGCGAGAGGACGCATCGGTGCGTCCAGGAGGAATAACAGGGCCGCCGCCAGGACGCAATCCTGCCTACGGCGGTCCTGAGGTGGATATAAAACTGTTAACATTACATGACGTAGTGGTGGGGGCGGCGCCGTTAGGCAAGGATGTAGGAGTAAATGTATTTCTTAGGAGGCGTGCTGGGCTTGGAAGAAAGGCGGGCTGGGCACTGCAGGGGAGCGTTACTGGGCACTAGAGGAGAGTAATAATGCCCCTCTGGGCACCTTGAGGCTTAATTAGCATATCAGAAAAATTGCTTTTTGATCTAAATGAAAAGTTGAATAAAAGCAAGAAGACACATGCTGGAATGAAGGTACTTTATTGCACATTGCTATGTTAACAGTTTTATATGCTCAAAATAGGTGACAGATTCCCTTTAAAAAGACAGGGAGGGTACCAAATGTTGCCCATTGGCTCTGACTAAGCCTGTGCCATCACAGAGAGACTGTAATCCCTAAACCTCTCCTCTGTAAAAGACTGTTGAAACCATAAGATACCACGTTGCCCCACGTGAGTCAGGTAAAGTTACCTTGTTTAAAAGGGTATTCTAAATCTGGGACAAAATGTCTGATAGGCGCAGGTCCCACGTTCTATCTTCAGGACGGAGCTCTGTTGCACCAGGAATGGAAGGTTGGCCACATATGCATGACTCTCTTCATTCACCTTAATAGCACTTCCAAATATAGAAGAGCCAGCGGGCTCTTGAAGTGCTAATGAAGTATATGGAGCGATCCGCCCAAGCGTGATCGCCTCTCCATTAATGGCCAGGCGCAATTGGCCTCGTTCTGAAGATAGGAGTAAACCCCAGAGGTGGAATCTGTCATAAATGTCCCAGATGGGAATACCCCTTTAAATTACAACTGTGGCTTCCTGATTCTTAGAGTGTGGAGCCATGCAGTCCCCTCAGGGCCAAAAAGATCCGCTCTGTGAGGTCTGACCCTTTACAGTCTTACATAAGTTAAAAAGGGAAGAGTGTAGAGTACAAATAAAAAGCTTACTGTTAGGAATACCACTGGTAACAAAGGCATCCGTCATCTCCCCAAAGACTATGATCATAATAGGAAGTCCAGTGCCAGCGGCGAGAGCGCACACCAAACCAACAATCATCAAAAATATATCCAACCTGTCTGCAAAGACAAACTGCAAGGAAAAATACACATTCAGTTTGCATTGTATGGCAAAGGCTAATGTGATCATTATGTTTAAAGGGAACAAAATGTAGTGCAATCTGCAGGCAGCATGTTATAGAGCAGGAGGAGCCGAGCAGATTGAGATATAGTTTTGCAGGAAAAGATTTCAAAATTTTGCAATTTATGCATTAAAACCTCAGCTCTTTTTGTACATCAGTGTCATGTGGGCGGTCCTACTCAGTGATTGACAGCTAACTCTGCATGACTGAGCATGGGAAAGCTGTCAATCACTGAGTAGGACCGCCCACATGACTCTTATGCATAAAAAGAGCAGAGGTTTAAATACATGAATTACAAGTTTTCCTGCAAAACTATATCTCAATCTTCTCAGTTCCTTCTGCTCTATAACATGCCACCTGCAGCTTTTTGGCATTCCGTGGTGACAGGTTTAATCATATCTGCTGCATATATTCTGCTACTAAGTCATATAAGAGAAATAACAAAACAGGAACGAAACTAAAAAGGAGCAATCAGATTGTGATTGCTGTATACACTTGGCATATGTACCGGGAAAGCTTCCAGTTTATACATCAAACATATCCACAGGCAACTATACACCCAACCAAAGTAGTATCCTGTTGGCATCTGTTGGGCTGGTATACGTGGTATAACATTTTCATTTTCTGTAGGATAACATATTCCACTAAATTATTCCATGCAGACACATCCAGAAAAACTAAACAAAAAAACAAAACTTTTTTTTAACAGAGGGCCTAGGGGTGACATATACCACTGTATGCCTATATCAGCAACTACTTCGGCACTCCAGGTGTGGGGAACTACGACTCCCAGCATGCACTCTTGCTTGGCCGTTCTCAGAACTCTCATAGAAGTGAATGGAGCATGCTGGGGGTTGTAGTTTCACAACAGCTGGAGTGCCAAAGGATGCGGACCCCTGGCCTATACAGTGGCATATGCCAGAGACATGCTTTGGAGGTACACTTGAGGAAAATTTCCAATGCACTGCGTGCGTGCACCCTAAGGCCTCTTTCACACGAGCGTGACAGACTGGCTCCGGATGCATTCAGTGAAACTCACACCATTTTGCAAGCAAGTTCAGTCAGTTTTGTCTGCAATTGCGTTCAGTTTTTTCAGCGCGGGCGCAATGCTTTTTGATGAGTCTTTCACGCGCATGATTAAAAAAACTAAAGGTTTGCAAACAACATCTCCTAGCAACCATCAGTGAAAAACACATCGCATCCGCACTTGCTTCTGGATGTAATGCGTTTTTCACTGAAGCCCCGTTCACTTCTATGGGGCCAGGGCTGCATGAAAAACGCAGAATATAGAACATGCTGTGATTTTCACGCAACGCAGAACTGAACAAAAACAAACAGACCTATTGAAATGAATGCGTCAGGATTCAGTGGGGGTGCTTATGCGTTCACGTCACGCATTGCACCCGCGCGGAAAACTCGCTCGTGTGAAAGACTCTGTTACAAATAATCAAGAACCAGCACAATGTGGCTGAATCTGACGTATCAATGTGAATATTTTTTCACTTGTGTTGCATAAAATGTAACAATAATGGAAATTACAAAGCAGTCAGGACCACAGAGGTTCCAATGAAGATTACAGATGAACCTGTATGCTCGGGCAGCCAAACGGCCCCTCACAAGAGAACAGCAACCACATTTGGAAAATATAGCATGTTAGGGCTCTTTCACACTTGCGTTCTTGTCTTCCGGCATAGAGTTCCGTCGTCGGGGCTCTATGCCGGAAGAATCCTGATCAGGATTATCCTAATGCATTCTGAATGGAGAGAAATCCGTTCAGGATGCATCAGGATGCATCAGGATGTCTTCAGTTCCGGAACGGAACGTTTTTTGGCCGGAGAAAATACCGCAGCATGCTGCGCTTTTTGCTCCGGCCAAAAATCCGGAACACTTGCCGCAAGGCCGGATCCGGAATTAATGCCCATTGAAAGGCATTGATCCGGATCCGGCCTTAAGCTAAACGTCGTTTCGGCGCATTGCCGGAGCCGACATTTAGCTTTTTCAGAGTGGTTACCATGGCTGCCGGGACGCTAAAGTCCTGGCAGCCATGGTAAAGTGTAGTGGGGAGCGGGGGAGCAGTGTACTTACCGTCTGTGCGGCTCCCGGGGCGCTTCAGAGTGACGTCAGGGCGCCCCAAGCGCATGGATCATGTGATCACATCATCCATGCGCATGGGGCGCTCTGACGTCACTCTGGAGCGCCCCGGGAGCCGCATGGACTGTAAGTATACCGCTCCCCCGCTCCTACTATAGCAGCCAGGACTTTAATAGCGTCCTGGGTGCCATAGTAACACTGAACGCATTTGGAAGACGGTTCCGTCTTCAAATGCTTTCAGTACACTTGCGTTTTTCCGGATCCGGCGTGTAATTCCGGCAAGTGGAGTACACGCTGGATCCGGACAACGCAAGTGTGAAAGAGGCCTTAGCTGTTTTTTTTAAAGATGAATTAGGGTTTCTGTCACCCCAATTTTCGGTATTAAACAGGCTGACATTATAGATGTGAAAATGTCACCTGAATTTAACTCTGCATTTCTTTTATTTAAGTATGCCCCCGTATCGTGTAAACTTTTATTATATGCAAATCAGCCTCTAGGAGCGGGGGAGCGTTGCACCTGCTTCTAGAGGCTCCGTTCACCCACCTCATTTCCACCCAGGCTAGAGTTTGTTTTCCTGCTGGCCCCGTCTGCCGTGTAAATCTCGCGCCTGCTCCGTCCCGTTCAGTATTCGGCGCAGGTGCAGTGAGATTTACACGACCTGCGCCGAATACTGAACGGGAAGGCGCAGGCGTGAGATTTACACGGCAGACGGGGCCTTCAGGAGAACCAACGTTGGCCTGGCCCTGTCAATCAAGACAGAAGGGCGTGGAAATGAGGTGGGGAACGGAGCCTCTAGGAGCAGATGCAACGCCCCCCCCTTCCTGCTCCTAGAGGCTCATTTGCATATAATAAAAGTTAAAATTACACGAAAACGGGGGCATACTTAAATAAAAGAAATGCGTTAAATTCAGGTGACATTTTCACATCTACACTCACCTAAAGAATTATTAGGAACACCATGCTAATACGGTGTTGGACCCCCTTTTGCCTTCAGAACTGCCTTAATTCTACGTGGCATTGATTCAACAAGGTGCTGATAGCATTCTTTAGAAATGTTGGCCCATATTGATAGGATAGCATCTTGCAGTTGATGGAGATTTGAGGGATGCACATCCAGGGCACGAAGCTCCCGTTCCACCACATCCCAAAGATGCTCTATTGGGTTGAGATCTGGTGACTGTGGGGGCCATTTTAGTACAGTGAACTCATTGTCATGTTCAAGAAACCAATTTGAAATGATTCGAGCTTTGTGACATGGTGCATTATCCTGCTGGCAGTAGCCATCAGAGGATGGGTACATGGTGGTCATGAAGGGATGGACATGGTCAGAAACAATGCTCAGGTAGCCCGTGGCATTCAAACGATGCCCAAAACACTGCCACCACCAGCCTGCACAGTGGTAACAAGGCATGATGGATACATGTTCTCATTCTGTTTACGCCAAATTCGGACTCTACCATTTGAATGTCTCAACAGAAATCGAGACTCATCAGACCAGGCAACCTTTTTCCAGTCTTCAACAGTCCAATTTTGGTGAGCTCGTGCAAATTGTAGCCTCTTTTTCCTATTTGTAGTGGAGATGAGTGGTACCCGGTGGGGTCTTCTGCTGTTGTAGCCCATCCGCCTCAAGGTTGTGAGTGTTGTGGCTTCACAAATGCTTTGCTGCATACCTTGGTTGTAACGAGTGGTTATTTCAGTCAACGTTCTATCAGCTTGAATCAGTCATCCCATTCTCCTCTGACCTCTAGCATCCACAAGGCATTTTTGCCCACAGGACTGCCGCATATTGGATGTTTTTCCCTTTTCACACCATTCTGTGTAAACCCTAGAAATGGTTGTGCGTGAAAATTCCAGTAACTGAGCAGATTGTGAAATACTCAGACCGGCCCGTCTGGCACCAACAACCATGCCACGCTCAAAATTGCTTAAATCACCTTTCTTTCCCATTCTGACATTCAGTTTGGAGTTCAGGCGATTGTCTTGACCAGGATCACACCCCTAAATGCATTGAAGCAACTGCCATGTGATTGGTTGACTAGATAATTGCATTAATGAGAAATAGAACAGGTGTTCCTAATAATTCTTTAGGTGAGTGTATAATGTCAGCCTGTTTAATAGCGAAAATTGGGGTGACAGAAACCGTTTAAAACGTATAAAGTAGCAACTAATGCAAAGACAAAAAAATAAAAATAAAATGTTCACTGGTTTATATCTACTTACCAGCTCAAAAAAGCCAACCATCTTTGCGGAACCCATTTTGGTCCCCTTTTTCTCACTGGTAAGGAAACATGAAATAAATGTAAATTTTCACAGTATTCATAAAATGGCCTCAGTGTGTGATGTTTAACACCAGCTAGTGTAAAATAAGTAGAGCAGAAATATATATATTTTTTTTATAATAATATAATTAATAATAATAAATAATAATAATATTAATAATAATGAATAAATAATAAGAATAAATAATAATAATAATAATAATAATCTCAAGTGCTTGCAGTCAGGACAGAGTAAATTCTAAAATGGTGCTTTTAAAAATTGCAAATTTAAAAAAATAAATAAAATTCCAGGAGGGTTTTATAGCATGTCTTGTGAAAATATTAGCATAGAGCAGTGTATTATATGGGAACTTGTTGTAGCCCTTTCGTGCCCAGGGGTGCATTGTATAGCAAAACACAGTTTGAATCCTGCATTTTAAAGGTCCGTCCATACAGGAGTAAACGCTGCAGGTTTGCAAGCATTTTAAGAAATCTCATTTACATGCTGCAATAAAATCTGCATACGTTGACCTGGGTGGCGGATTTTAAATCTACAGTATATGAATTTATGACGCAGATTTTACCCTTTGCAATGCAGAGGGTGGACTCAATGCTGGATCAAAATTTTTATTTTTTCTGGACAATTTATCCAAAAATCAAGGACAGCTAACATTTTTTACAGACAAATTGGAAAACTATAATGAACTACGGTAGAAATATTATAAGCAATACATGTCTATAGGTCAGATACTGATACTGAACACATTACCAGTGTGAAGTCTAAAATGCTAAGAACAACTCAAGTACCACCAACCTCCAAAGGGAAAAAAAAAAAAAGATAAAAATCACAGATATCTAATTTTTTTCGCAGACGCTGGAACAATGTCCCCTATTTTTACGGATTGTCCTGGAATTTCTGGACAGTTGGCAACTCTAACTCCATGGCAAATCTGCAGCAGAATTTCTCCCCAGTGGTTTCACACAGGTGTTCTTCTGAAAAATGCTGAAGTTTTTGTTATTTTTTTGCCAGTTTTTCATACAGTTTTTTGAGACACAGCCATAGGTCGATTATACGAAGGATTTCTTCCTGCCAGTTGCACTTCAACTTTGGCTAAAAAAAATTGCTGTGGAATTGTTCTTCACGAATTTCATACAATTTTGCAACCTTTTTTGGGATAGTTTTTTTTTACACAGCCTTTTTTTTTTTTTTTTTTTTTTTAGATTGGCTAATAATAATAATAATCTTTATTTATATGGCGCCAACATATTCTGCAGTGCTTTACAGTTCAGGGGTTAATGTACCGTATTTTTCGCTCTATAAAATGCACCGGCCCATAAGACGCACCTAGGTTTTAGAGGAGGAAAATAAGAAAAAAATATTTCACCTCAGGTCAGACCAGCAATCAGACGCCTAATGTTAATCAGACCTCAGCTCACAGCCCCAATCAGACGCCTAATGTTAATCAGAACTCAGATCAGACCCCCAATGCCTCAGATCAGCCCCCCCATGTCAGCCATCATGCACCCCCATGTCAGCCATCATGTGCCCCCATGTCAGCCATCAGGGCAAATAAAA